>NC_087269.1:45464366-45771241 GCF_015220805.1 Pogoniulus pusillus | reverse complement strand
TGCAGCAGAGCTAGGAACTAGCTGTAAACAGACTCTTCCTCACTCCAATAAATTTCACTGCCCTGTGATAGGAGAAAAAAGTGTTGTTTTTATTACCTGGAAGGCAACATTTTCATGTATCCAAGTGGTAGTTAAACTAACTTCCCAAAGTAGCTTGATCAATCTAGAAAAGATGCAGAGAAGAGGCAGCAAGAATGAAAAACCTGCTGTTTAAAAACTTCAGTTTGTTGCATCTAGTAACTATAAAAGCTGGAAGCGCTCTGCAGCACAAAGTACATATATTGAGGCAGAGCAGTTAAAATGGTATTTTGCAACAGAAAGTATTAAGATGCCACAGATCAAATGATTTCTAAAAATTAGGAAGTCAGTTTTTGAGAGTCTCATTGTGAGAATACTGAGAGCAAGACAGAAAACTACTTTAAAACTCTAATTCATTTCCTATTTGCTGCAGGTAAGAGATCTGAGACAGGTTTTAACAGCCCATGACTTTCAACATCCAGTACTGCCTGTCTGCTGTTGTTCTTTCCACTAATGACTGACAGTACAGAGGGCGTAAAATGAAACCTGGGGCTTAGTGCAAGAGTAAGGTGGAAAAGAAACAATAAATATGACTGTTTCCTTGGAGTTCCGGTATTTCAGAACTCTTTTAATAAGCTTGTCTCTAGCAGCTTCAGCTGCTCCCAAGTTAGAGCAAAACCTGTTAAAAGTCCAATAACGAGAGTTTCCTTCTAGCGAAGGTAAAGCACCGTTTGTGTATCTCAGTAATTTGCATCTGTGCTATCACAGAATCAGAACAGTGCAGAGGGAGAACCAAATTAATTCAAGGATTAGAGCCTCTGCAAGCCAACAAAAGGTCATCAAATCCTACAGGAGGCGTGTGGACTTTCTCAAGTCATCTCCTACTGCTTACAAAGTAGGTTCTTTTACAACTGTACTGCTGACACTGCTGGAAACACAGTGAGGCATCACTTTCAGAAACTGCAGATCTGGAATCTTAAGGAAACATTCTCTGAAATTGAAGGATACTGAATGCTGGAGTGGATCAGCTGCCACTGTTCACAAGATCATCAGCACAGAATCACAGAATTAACCAGGTGGAAAAGACCTCTAGGATCCAATCTATCATCTAACTCATCTAATTAACTCAACCACGGCACTAAGTGCCTCAGCCAGTCTCCTTTTAAACGCCTCCAGGGATGGTGACTCCACCACCTCCCCAGGCAGCCCATTCCAATGAGCAATGACTCTTTTCATGAAGAATTTCTTCCTAACATCCAGCCTAAACCTGCCCTGGGACAGTTTGAGACTGTGTCCCCTTGTTCAGTCACTGGGTGCCTGGGAAAAGAGACCAACTCCCACCTAGCTACAATCTCCTTCCAGGTAGTTATAGCAATAAGGATAAGGTCTCCCCTGGGCCTCCTCTTCTCCAGGCTAAACAACCCCAGCTCAGGTTGGTCAAGCAGGATCTGCCCCTCCTAAATCTGTGCTGGCTGGGCCTGACCCCCTGGCCATCCTGTAGGTGTTCTGTGATTGCAGTCAGGATGATCTGCTCCATTTTCTCGCATCAACTGAGGTCAGGCTGACAGGTCTGTAATCTCCTGGGTTCTCCTTCTGACCCTCATGCATGGGCACCACATTGAACAGCTTCTGGACTTCAGGGACCTCTCCAGTGAGCCATGACTCTTGGTAAATGATGGAGAGCGGCTTGGTGAGCTCATCTGCCAGCCATCTCATCACCCTAGGATGGATCCCATTGGACCAGATCCCATAGCAGTGATCATAAAAAGGCTATAGAATGAAACCTGTAATTATTACACAACTGCACAGTGTGCTTTATTAAACAAACAGACTTCACATAATATCCCAAAATACTTTAGCATTAGAGAACAGGGTGAGGAACAGGGTTATTAGGTTGCACCAGCAATGGAAAAAAATATTGGAGTTTAGATGTGCAAGGTGTTAAGAAGCAATGTAACAAGTGAATCATGAAGCAAGGAATTGCAGCAAACAGGAAGGCTGCACTGGATAGGACAGACCTCAAAAGATTTATCTAGCAGGAGGAAAACTATAAAGCCAAGGTAATTCTCACAACTGGCATCTCACTCCCATGCTGAGAAAAATGTCATGGAGCACTTGCCAAAACTGTGTGTGGTTAGACTGAAGAAAAGCAACAACTGGAAGGAAAAACACAGAAGCAGTTGTGGATCTGAAACCTCGTTTTCAACATGGAAGGCACAAAACTACCACTGTGGAGCCAGGACTGGAACCATCTTGCTGGAGTTAACTCACAATAAGACATTATGAAGTATCCCACAGAGAAGCACAGCTGTGGACTGGAGCCAGTGCAGCCCTAAGATTTCCTTACTTCATGCCATTGGAAGACAGCTCTGATGCCATTCTGTGCAGGGACAGCAGAGCAGTACCTGCAGCAGGAATTCAAGTCTCTTGGATTTCCAGTCTTGCAGCTCAGAGAATCTCTACCATGTAGGGCCAGGAAGGGAAGGATATACACCTGATTCTCAGAACTTCATTTCTGTTACTTCACAGCTGTGAAATTGTCTCTCTGGCATAAAATATGTGGTACCACCCAGAGAAATTAATTCTAAATAACTGAACTGCAGATCAGTCAGAGCAGGCCTCAGCATATCACACTGCATTTGCAGCTATTAAACATGCATTCTTTACTACAGTACAAGTGAGGACATCAAAGTGTGAGTATCCATTTGTATGTTAGAAACACATCTGCAGCCTAAAGCTCCACAAGGCCACACAGTACAGTCAACCCCAGGTAAAAGTCACAGACATTTGCACTATGGGATCAACCTTAAGGCTGCTAAGGACTTTGAACCTCTGCCACTGTCCTGGAAATCAGATCAGCCTGTGGTTTCTTCAGTAACTGCACTTCCTCCTCTTTGCATCACAAACCTAGCTGTTAGTATAATGATGTGAACGACTGCTTGCACTCTCAAGTCATAACATTCTAATAAAAAAACAACTTTCTACCTTTTGCCTTCAGAACTTGTGTCTGACTCCATGGGAACAACCCCCTCAAAATGCTGTAACTAACTCTTTTTATCACAGAGCTGTAAGACTTACAATTGCATTTAGAGTCCTTGCACATATTTAGACAAAATGATGCCTTTTCAAGCCTCCTATGGTTGACACTGACCAAACAGGATGAAAGATAAAATCTTAGGTTTGTCACAGGTAAACCACAAATAGTCTAATTAGGATAAACAACCAGATGATTTGAGCACCTAACCGCTAAGTTCAAATGCCAAGAATCTGTGGAGCAGGCACACTTGGCAAATAAAGAAATGACAGTGATTTTAATTGATGGACAATATTGCTAACAACATGTGATGAATCTGCAACACCACCAGATGCAAAAGTTGGGGGGAAAAGGTCAATTCTTCTGAAAATCCAAGTCATCATCTGCAGAAAGCTGATCATCTCCTGCCTTAGAGGAAGGGCACAGAGGGGACTGCATAACAAATGTCATTCACATTTGTACTGAAAAACAATTTAAAAGAAGAAAGTGATGGCAAATAGAAATGAAAATTCATCAAGAAGGATTCTTCTTCAAGCTACTGAAAGTATAAAATGTTTTCACAGACTTGTTTGCAACTTAGGAGACATCAGTGTGTTGTTAAAGATGCAGTATGTACATGGATTAAGGTAAGAGTAAACTGCTCTTTTAGTTTTCTAAGCTTTTAGTAGATCTTTAGGAAGATGGGGACAATGCAAAATGATAAGAAAGAGCACACTGGACAGTTAGGAAGTGGAGTTTGGGAGCAGAAAAGTAGTTTTGTGCTTTAAGCTGGGTGTAGAGAAGATGGTGGTGGTGGTGGTTCAGCGTGGGATTGTTCATTTTCCTTAATTAGCAAAACAGTATTGGACCTTCTCTTTATACCGTGAACAAGCAGAGGAAAAGGCCATAAATTGAGATACTGTAATCTGGAAGCTTCCCCAGCCACTGCTAGCATTCCCTGCAGTATGAGCAATGCACTTCCAGCATACAATGTACTGTTAACAGAACACAGCAGTAACAGGTCACTTGCTGTAATACAAACTAAGTCACAAAACACAAAGAGTTTGGTTATTTGCTTCCTAAAATAATGATTACATCTCTGACATTTTCCTTCCTACATTTTAAGGAAAAGAAAACCACCAAGCCCACATATATTTTCAGAACTTGTGTGTGTTAAGAAAATAAAATCTGAAATAGAACAGGAAAATTAATTCCACACAGGGGAAAAAAAATCACTGCACCTCAAACAGGTGTATTTTGCTGAGAAAAATTAATTACAAACACTTACTTGAATGAGATCTACTGAAATCAGAACACCTTTAATACCCCTAACTTTTAACCTAAGTTACAAGAGTGAAGAAACAAAATACAAAAATCAAAACCAAACCAAACAACCAACCCCCCCCCAAAAAAAAAAAACCAAAAGAAGAAACAAACAAAAAGACACACACACAAATTTCTGTATTGGAGGTCTAAGAAGTTATTTTCAGTACTGAAAATACTTTTAATTGTTTTAGTGATAAAATGCTTTTTATGCACAGTTGAAAAGAAGAACAGCTTTTAGATACAGAACTACAAATTCATCTAAAATAACTTGTCAAGTAAAAATGAATGATTCTTACAAGAGAACTGAACAATCCCAAATTCAGTAGGTATATTCACACTTAAGTAACAGGATCCCTTATTCAGGTGGTTTTTAGATGGCTCACGTCACTTGGGTTGTGCATTTCATAGAATCAACCAGGGTGGAGGAGACCTCCAAGATCATCCAGTCCAACCTATTTATAAGAAAGAAGTCCAACTGAACAGCTCACACATCTGCTACCAAAATGTACTTTCTCAGTGAAGAACACCAAGACATTTTCTAAGAAAAAGTACAAAGTTTTTAAAAAGAGACCACTTGAAAAGCATCCTACTGTAGGAGGAAGCATCACTGGAGCTGACAGAGGAGCTGTAACAGAATGCACAGGAAGCGGTGCTTTTTAACTACTGTTAGTTTCCTACTGTAGGTCTGGGACCCTTACCAGTTGCTGCACAAGACCCAGTGTCTGCCTTGTTCAGTACCTGTATTTTTCACAGTAGTCTCTTCAGTCTCCAAGCCAGTGCACATTTTTCCAATGCCAGTGTATTTTCAAAGGAAATGGAAGAAGAATCTTAACAATGACACAGAGCTTTATACATAAGTCTTGAAAAGTTTACAAGACTGTATTTCAACCACACACACGCATTTAGGAAGGCTGTTAAACACTGCTTAAGATAACACTGAAGGATTATGACACGGCCTCCAAATTTACCAGACACTGAAAAAGGACTGTCATCTGAAGAGGAGAGGCTGGAAGCTGTCAGAGGGCGATTCTGGACCTGGCAAGTCAGGTCAATGTGAGCAGAATGGAAGGTTTGAAAGCACGCAGACGCTTGTTAACAACAGATCACACATTTGGGCTGTAATTAGCTTCAGCCATTATATGGCAGTTTAGCTACAGGGAAATAAAATTCAAAGATGATGATTTCCAGCTGACAGCTAATATGCTGCATGGGTGCTGATGAGCATGAGGATGACACTTTCAGACCTTGGTCACCTTGCTATATTCAAGTACTTTTTAAATGCCCCCAGAAGTATATCCTTTATTTAAACATCTACACATAATCCCTCATTTCAGAACGATGGCCAAATCTAGTTGCCACGTGTAGTATTATAAAACAAAATGGTGTGTCAGGGAACTGTTTCACTGACTACAGGAATCTTTCTAGTGTTTAACCAAGACTTCCATTCTACTTCCTCATCATCAGAAGATACGCAAGGTATAGCTGTTACTAACCTGCCAGAACGTGCTTATTTTCTTCACCCTTCATTAGAGGATAGCATGATGGTGAGTTGTTTTTTTTCAAGACAAGCAGATTAGGTGCAAGTCCCATCTCAGGCCTGAAAGCTAGGTATGCACCAATCCTAATTAATACTGAAGGTGACTACTTGGCATCTGAGAATAAAGCAAGCAGAGAATTCAGTACACAACTAAGTTCCCCAAGCTTTCACATAACTAATTGGACAGAGCAGATTGGTCTGTATGAAGTGTAAAAAACTGAACTACAAACTTCTATGCTGTGCCTTTAAGCTAATGATTCGTGTCTTGGCCTGTTAGGTTTTCCCTGGCTTTCAGTGACACTTGAAAATAACAGTGGTAGACTTGCTCACCTCTCGAGGCCTCCATCCAATCAATTGCATTTCCACTTGAAATTCTCAACACCACTGGGCCAGAATGTTAAAAATATGTAAATATAAACCAACACCTCACTTCTTGTCTCCTATGGGTTTTGAATATCTTCAGTATCTACATATGAAAGACTTGTCAAACCCACAAAATTGCAGCCTATTCTGTCCAAGGTGAGCAGCTGAACCTGTATGCATCAGTTGTAGACAGAAGATAAACACAAAGATGATGTTAGCTATATGCACCTTTTACACAGAAGTCAAGTTATAGAAATTGACCTTTATTTAGTAATCAGTTTCTTTAACTTCTTTTTCAGTTTTTGATACAAAGTGACATTTCCATTTTAGTACAGAAAACTCATGTCAGAACAGTACCTGTCTGTTTCAGTTGTACCACTGGAGTCTACTCTGACCTCAGACTTTAAAGAAAAAAACCAAACAAACAGTAAGATAAAAAAAAAACAAACTCTGTCCCTCATCATGAGAAGTACTTTGGACCAGGAGTTCATCCATACCATTTCCTACTTTTTCATTTCTATATATATATATATATATATACAGTATTAGAATAGTATGGTATAATACTATCTAAAATACTATATATATTTATATGCATTATAGTTCAAAATCTTCTCTCTCTATAGTATAACAACTATATAAACCCGACAAAAAGTATTTTGAACTATAAAACAGCATCTGTAAAACAGGATTTAAATTTAGGATCTATCTTCCAAGAACTGTGCAAGAAGAATCCCTTTTTTAATTAAAAAAAACCCTAAATCTGCAAACAGAAGCAAAACTACAGCCTGTAGTGTAAAACTAGACACCGTATACAATGAAATGTAACAATCAGTGACCAAGAAGCAGTTCCACCCAGGTGGTATTATTAAAACCACAATACAGTACCTAAGAATCATGGCACTAGAGACAGAAGAGACAGGTACAAAACATGTGTTAAGAACAGAGTCAGAAGTGCAAAAAAAAACCACCAAAAAGGGACCAGATACAATGGAGTTTGGTACAACAAGTCAATAAGTATTGCAACCAAAACTAAAGGATCACTTATTCTTGGACAGAGGAAACACTAACAATTTAGTACCTTTCTAAAGGCTTTTAATCAAAGCCCTAAAAGTGTGGCTGCTCTTAAATAAAAACAATCTATGTGAATGCTACACACTGAAATACAAAGCTTAAGAATTACCCTGCATAATTGCACCAACATAAGCTTTCCATATTTACAGGATCTAAAAGTGACAGAACACAGCATGCTGGGCCTAGCTTATGATGCTTCCCCACCAGTACTTAATCCAGGCCCAACAACCAAAAGTCGGTGTTGCTCAACACACATTAGGCTTGGATTGTTCAGATATATTATAACATTTAAATATCAGATTCATGCATAAAACAAAAAAAGAGATCTTTGACAGACAAGGGTTGAGAGGATAGAAACAGTGGTCTGCCCTGTAAAAGAGTGTACTTCCTTAGGAGCTTACTCCCAAGACGTACCGATTCAATCCCACATCATCACCTGGACGTCAGCCATGTGCTTAGAAACGTTCCAAATCACACCTAAGAGTCACATTGTGCACAAATCATTTGCTCCTATTCACAACTTTCACCCCGTTCTGAAGAGTTAGCTCATGAATTGAAAGAACACAAAGTTCAAAACAAAACAAACCCAAAAAAGCCAACAAAACGAGAAAAGGACATTCAAGTAAACAACAACCACCAAATACTTCGAGAAGGTTTTGTAAACTTGTCATTCTACAGGGTTTTGCAGCATTGTTAAATTCATTAGTCATGGACAAGTACATGCAGGTTGCAACCCCTTGTGACAACCTGACATGTGGACACATACAATGTAAGAGACAAGCGCAGAAGTGATCTACCCCTTTCCATACGCCTCCTTGAGTCCTTGTGTGTTCAGTGTTATCATTCCCCTTCGTGAAACAGAAATCACTTGTGGCTATCTTTAGAAAAGACAGGGTTCATTGGATAGAAAGTTAGTTATTTACATCTGCAAAGCAGTTTCACAGCAAAGAAATCTACAGTGGGCCAGCTGGAATCCACAGGACTTTGTTTTGTTCTTGATCAACAGTTGTCATAATTTGAGTGCAAATGCTTGAAAGTGCTCCTCCCTGGACAATACCTACGGAAAAGAACACATCACACACCCCCAACAGATTAGACTGAAACAAACAGCTACGACTAATTACAATGAGCAGTCATCCTCATTTTTCTGCAAAGAGTTTCATCAGGAGACTACTACACAACACATCATTTGTCAGATGCATAACTTAAAACAGGAGTACACAGAGCAGACAGAACCAGCATTCAATGTACAAGTTTTTTCTGTGAGCTCTTAAAACAGGCCAGGAAAGCCACAGAACTGATGCCTATAATCAACTGAGACAAGTGTTTTGCTAGCAGCCTCCATGTACTATTTTCAGAGGCATTAGGTGGCAGAGTTTAAGGCTAAAGATGGTCAGAACCTGCAATAATAAACCTCCCCTGCTCAGTATGCAGCGTTAAGAGTTTTATATTTATGTGGTAATATACACAGAGACTAAAGCTGTAGCAACTAGACATTATTTACAAATATTACAAGTAAATTATGAGGCAGCTCAAAGACTCTTGAGCTAAGTAAAGCAGCAGTGCTTGCTACTTCAACTCTTATTTTCAGCTACATTCAAGGAACAAAAGGCCAACAGCAAGCAACTCTCTGAAAATCAATTCAAAAGACAAATGAACACCTTGCATTCTACCGTGGCCAAACATCACAGGCATAAAAAGTAGAAATGCCAACACTGACACAGGAGAGGAGACTTTAAAAGTGTGGAACTTCATGACATGAGAAATATGTCAGTAAGCTTCTGGCCTCAGTTACCACTAATGCTGGAAAAATACACAACGTCTTACAAATGTCTTTTGCAAAGACAGAATTTGATCTTGCATAAAATACTACTTAACTCTGCAGCATATTCTACATTTTATGATGTCAGCTGAGTTTAGATCCAGAACACAGTAACATGCAAGGTCTAGGAAAGGTGACAAATAGTAGTAAGGAAGTGCTCACAACTTGGTACACAAAACAAAACTAGCCTGAGTCATAAGCCCCAAAATGTACTTGGTGAAGTAGTCCCAGAGCTCATCCGATAGAGCATGTCATAAAGCTTCATGTGGAAGCTATCATGTCCAACATACCCAACGACAGGCTTATATGCACATCATCATAACTTCAACAAGCTTACATGCCAACACATTTTGAACACCAATCCTCTCTGACTACCAGCATCTGGAAATGCTGATGACAGCAGGAGTTACTGCACTTGGCACTAACAGAGGAAGGTCCTTCCCACAGGGCATGTGAGCAGATAGACTCAGGGCTCTCTTGGACTGACTGTTCGGTTTTGGTTTGCTTGATTTGCAGTTTGAAACTAACATACTCCCTACCTGGTATAAAACCAAAAATACTTGGTTATAAACAAAACATTTTCAGAATCTCACCAGGTCACAAAGTTCATCACATGCTAAAACAAAACCATGTCAATGCAAGGAATAGTACTTTTATCTTGAGGTTTCTTCTCTCAATAAAACAAAATACAAGAGCATGAAGCTGCCAAAAGTAGAGTGCTCTCTGAAGGAACACAGGATTTTCTGAATGAATTACAGTGTAACTGTTCCTATTAATATTTTGATTAAATACTAACCTGTAAAGTACTTGCTATACTCTTGTTCTATTTTTAGAGCTGTCTCAAACTGTTCTTTGGAATGTTTTTGTGTAACTTTGTCCCTCAGGAAGATTGGGTCCTTTTGCTCTCTGCAAGAAAAAGCAAAGGAGGAAAGAAGAAAAGAAAAACCTTGTGTAAGAGCATATCTTTTTTTTTACGGACTCGCATCTTGAGGAAAATGCACAAGCCTTCTTAATTAGCAAGCACAATCCCGTGCAGAGAGTGCCATCTACTGCGTTTCCGCAGTATCAACAGAGTTACCAGCAGCATTTCACTCCTAACAAGTTCACTTTCCAT
Source organism: Pogoniulus pusillus (assembly GCF_015220805.1). NCBI lineage: Eukaryota > Metazoa > Chordata > Aves > Piciformes > Lybiidae > Pogoniulus > Pogoniulus pusillus. Next base: position 45,760,974 of record NC_087269.1, on the reverse strand, counting down.
AAGAGCACTCCTTTAAAATCTCAGAGAAAGGGGGCCGGGGGAGAAAGAGTTTCATTTTTCCAGTTCTCTCAAACACTCCAGTACTCCCTACACAAAGCTGGGCTCAAGGGCCACTCTTTTAAGAGCTCAATATCAAGCACTGAATCAGCCTATGCATGATACTTTTTGAGATCACAGTTTCTCTGTTACCCAAGCTGTTGGAAACACTAAGAAAAATATATAGAGAAATGCAAACGGTAAAATAAATCAATTTTATTCTGATCAAAGCTTGCAACACTCTTCTCAAAATGTGACTTGGGGTCCCCCCCAGGGGCTAGAATTTATAATCTATTAGTAAGGTCATATAGATGGGTAGTGAAACAAGATAAGCATCGTTTGTGACAGCAGTGAGAAAAGCAGCACGATTTTACTTTGCTGCACGGGGCTTTGGAGAACGGCAGCAGAACCAGGGCTAGATCAAAAAGGCTGTTTTGAAAACCTTTGGTGCTCATAACAGGCAGAGACAACATGTCAAGTACATCATATTTTGATGGCTGCTATAAATCCCTGCTTGTCAAGCTCAATTGCTCTCTATTACTTTCCAAAAAGAGATAGAACTGTAATGCTCACCATTCCACTTCCAAAAGAGCTCAAGATTTGACAATTCTATTTATCATTCAGGTGCATGATCCTGCAGTGGTGAGCAAATACGCCTTACTACTTTGTCTTGCTTCTGCTCAAAGGGTTGATACTTCTCTATTAAATAGATAGTCTATATACAGATGAAGAATATTAGTGGTCTTCAATTTTCATAATGAAGACAGCAGAAGTATGAAATCTCTCCAGAGAGTTTCTTAATACTTACATTAGGAGACTGTACCAGTTCTTGGCAAATAAATCTATCAAAATGTGCATAGGCCTGCTCAAACATTAGGGGAGGGACTGGGGATTGCAACTCTTGTGTTCTGCTTCTGGCTATACTTGAGCAGGAAATTTCCAATACTGAAAAAGCATGACCTGAGAAGACACAGTACAGATAGTCCATGGCAAAAGGGGATTCCTTTACTGTTTTCACTGGAGGATGAGGGTGGGAAAGCTGAGGTTACGAATCATATTTGGTTCCAGTAAGAAGATGAACAGCAGTTCTTTGTCACAGTCACCACTTAATCCTCAGTGGATCTCACTGGTGTCTGCCTTACTGTTTAACACAAAGGTGAGCAGAAAAGATCTGAAAGTCTTGTGGAGTACATAACAGTTTAGTCTCAGTTTCTTGGCAAATTTCACTCAATTGTCATGCAACCAAAGCAAAGTTAAAACCATTTACCTCACAGCGCTTTCTGTAAGGATTACTTTTCCCCATTTTAAAGAGATTTAAAACTGACTAGGATGAAAGAAACCAAGGTAATGAGCTTATTTTAAGCTAAAATAAACAACCCTGAACTATACCCCTTCTCAGACTTACTTGATTTGCTTAGCATTTTTGTAGCGAATAAAAATGACAATAGGGTAGATATGAACACTGTGGAGCCGTTCGATGGCATGAGGAGCGATGTCAAGCAGACAATGACAATCCTAAGATCAAATGTAAATGCAAAACACTCATTCAGTTAAAGAGCACAAGCACACGTGCAAATCCCTCATTTCTTCCCCCTATTTACATCACAGCAACCCAAGAGACTTTTCTTGTACATTTAGCATTTTGGGGTTAATGAGCAATTTAGACCCAAAGGATTTCAAACAAAGAGAAGATGACAAACTGCAAGAAATTGCATTCATAGTCCCAAAAGCATGTGCTGATAGAAATAAAAGTATTTGAAGAGCTAATGAAATGAAAACTCAGACTGGAATATATGTAATAAATTGCTTCCAATTTTAAATTACACAGAATCACAGAATGTCAGGGGCTGGAAGATACCTTCAAAGATCATCCAGTCCAACCCCCCTGCCAGAGCAGGATCACCTATACCAGATCACACTGGAACAGGTCCAAACAGGTTCTGAATACCTCCAGGGAGACTCCACAACCCCCCGGGGCAGCTTGTTCCAGCATTCTGTCACCCTCACTGTAAAAAAATTCCTCCTCGTGTTTATATGGAACTTCCTGTGCCTCAATTTCCACCTTTTGTCCTGGTTTTGGGCATTACTGAGAAGAGCCTGGCTCCAGCCTCCTGGCACTCACCCTTTACATATTTGTCAACATTGACGTAGTCACCCCTCAGTCTCCTCTTCTCCAAGCTAAAGAGCCCCAGCTCCCACAGTCTCTCCTCACAAGAGAAATGTTCCATTCCCTTAATAGTCATACTGATTTTCTCTTTCAGAAATCGTAAGCAAATGTTAGTGTTGAAGGACTAAGACTTTCTGTGTGGCTTGACAGAAAACTGTAAGCCATGTACAGATATTTGCTATCACCTACCCCCAGGATTATTAGGGTTTTTCATGTTCCATAGGACTGCATTAAATAGAAGAGTAAAAATAAAATTCAACTCTCACTTGGGGAGTAGGCAGTTGAATCTCCAGAATCTTAGAAAATAATTGCTATCTTCATGTAATAATACAACCATTCCTTCTTCCTACAAAGGTAAGCTAGCATAAAACAAGCTTTGGACACTAACATGCCAAAGCAAGGTAACTTTTACTTTACTCAGCAGCCTGGGGAACCATTCTCTGAATGTCTCAAAGAAAGGTCAAAACTAACAATTTCCAGTCCCCCAACAAACTGTGATTGTATACTGCAAATTGTACAAAGCACTGTAGCACTAAAAGTCACTCACCTTTTCTGTTATCTCTTTTATGGAAGCTACAGTTGTAACATCAAAATGTCCACTCCTCCGTTTATAATCAATGAACAGACAATCCTTCACACCCCGTTCAATGGCTTGCTGGGAAGCTTTCATAACCTCTGTTTGATAGAGCCAGAAAAGATTCATTCTCACTACTGCTCCTAAGGCACAGAATAGGTCTAACAAAACAGCGTCTCCTTAGTTAGATTCTTAAGGTTCATTTCTATGTTTGTGGAACATTCAGTTCAGCTACAGACCTGTTACCAAAATGCAAGAGTAAATCAGTTGCATTTGCATACTTACCAAGAGGACACCTGCAAAATTTCCCAGGAGATTCTTTGACCAACATGTCTTTCACAGCATCAAGTAAAGGTCCTAGAATAAGGACAGGTCTGGGCGAGGTACAGTCCACTTTCTGTACGCGCTGGTACGCCAGACTGGCAGAATCTACACCAGGAGAAGATGCATACAACTATAAATGCTTTTCCTGACACACCTCAGGTATAGATGCATAGACATAGTGGGTATAGACAGATGCATACTAACACTGATGATGAAAACAACTCCCTCACAAGGGATAAGGGCCTTGACAAGTAAAAAATTCTCACTAGCCACTATTACAGTTTTTTCCCCTGACAGCTCAAAATAGACTATTTTTTCAATTGAACCTGGTGCTTCTCCCACTACCCTCACCTGCAATTTACCACAAACAATTCTTCCTTTCTCCTAAGAAGTGTAAACAAGATGCCATATTTAGTTCTCTGGTTTGGCTTGCTGAGCTCTTTGAATGAAGTGAGCATTGTAACCCCCATGAGTTTTGTAGGGGTGTGAAGAAATAAGTGACAACTTTGGAGTGGTGTCCAGGATTTAAGTCTAGACTAAGCGACCTGGACAGAAAATAAGGAGGTGAAAGGAAAATCAAAACCATGCATCAGAAAGCAACCTCCCTCTGCAAATGGCAATTCATGCTAATGGCCCTAAAAACAAGCTATGAAAGCCAAACATTAATTTGAAGCACTCTGGTTTGTTATTTTCTTTTAATTGCTATTAAAACTAACATAGATAATGGGATATATGATCACCATCTGTAACCACACCAACCAGAAAGCAACAGTATTCAGTGTGTCATGCTGCAGTTGTTTACAATGAAAGAGAAGGAAAGTCAACCTCCTGCCAAGTATATAACAAAGGTACTTACCATCCAAGAAAGGAATTGAGTCTGTACTGATTGTATCAAGAGCCAGTAAATCCTTTCCATCTTTGGAGCCACTTCGTTTGTGCTTGTGCTTTCTTCTGAAGAATGACCGCCGTGCTGCAGCTGACAATGTCTTAGATGAACTGTTTTCATCTTTAGCCTCAGACATGCTGTGTCTCCTGTAGAATTCCTGATCCATCCTATTATCAAACAAACCATCTGGTTGGTATTTTAACTCACACTTTGAATTTTTCTAACAAGAAACTGCAGTGCTGCTTCTGGAACGCACTGGAAATACTCATCTCGAGTCTTAACCAAGTTTCATCATCGAAAAGTAAACAGGAACAAACTGTAACACACAAAATAATAAGCATCTGAAAACCACACACTGTCACTGCTTCCTCAGCATACTCACACACAGCACAGGGGGTGACCACTCTGATAGGCAGGGCAAAATTCTCCAACACAGCAGTGTGCGTGTACTTGTCAGTGAAGTCAGCCTCATGCAGAGGGCAAGATCCTATTCTTTCTAGGAAGCTGTGTAATATATACACATCCTAACAACTAACTTAACAGCAATCAAAAATAGCCATGTTATTCTACACAATTCTACACCAGCACAAATATTTTGTCCACTTAACAGGTGTAAAATGTATTTGGTTTTACTGTCCATCTTCCAGTAACAAGTCCTATCTATCAATGATGTGTATGGGTCTGCATGTGTATGTTGTACTTCCACACATACCATGTAGTACTACACTTCCAGAGTCAGAATTCATTTTCAGTTATGACATGGAGAAAAGACTATTAGAAAGGAAGGAAGGAAACAAAAAAAAACAAGTAAACTTAAAATGAAAAACATACTTTGACCACTGAGTGACAACTAATGTGATTTCAGTAACTATATAAAAAAGTCAGTTCCTGCATACTCCTTTACTAACTGCTCTAGCAACATTATGACACTGTGGTGTCAGCTGCTGCCCATAGGTAAGTAAAGACAATGGTACTTTCCAAGAACTGCTGTGATATCCTTGCATTTGAGCATTTTTTGCTCTGGCTACTCTTGATCTTTTTCCTTAATTATTTATCACAACATTGGTCTATGTATACTTTCAAATATGGCTTCTAGTTTACTATTTAGTAGCACTAAAATCAACTTGACAGAGCAATATATTTAATCTAACATTATTAAAATCTGCCATCCCTAAAATGACATGTCTAAGAATTACTGTGTCCCAGCAAGAAGAGAAGCAAAGAAGCTCTTCATACTACATCTAACTATCATAGAATCAACCAGGTTGGAAGAGACCTCCAAGATCATCCAGTCCAACCTAGCACCCAGCCCTAGCCAGTCAACCAGACCATGGCACTAAGTGCCTCATCCAGGCATTTCTTGAACACCTCCAGCCATGGTGCCTCCACCACCTCCCTGGGCAGCCCATTCCAATGCCAGTCACTCTGCCAACAACTTCCTCCTAACATCCAGCCTGTACTTCCTCCGGCACAACTTGTGACTGTGTCCCCTTGCTCTATTGCTGGTTGCCTGGCAGAAGAGGCCAACCCCACCTGGCTGCAATGTCCCTTCAGGTAGTTGTAGACAGCAACGAGGTCACCCCTGAGCTTCCTCTTCTCTAGACTTAACAACCCCAGCTCCCTCAGCCTCTCCTCACAGGGTTTGTGCTCCAGTCAGACTTCAAACACAAAGGCTGTAACTGAGGTCACTCACATGTATTTACTTGGAATCTGTCCTCTTTCCAGCTTCTGAGCATTTTCATCGAGCTGCCAAGCCATCCAGCAACCAAAGTTTCCCTGTGGTAGAGTGTCATCAACATACAAAATGTCATCCTTCTTAAAGCTTAAATCCTGATCCACCTCTGCGAGACGGTCATAAAGTGCTCTGGAAAGAAAGACATAAACAGGCTCTGCAACTGATCTCCAAAAGCTCAGGAGAAAACTATACATACTTATCTAAAGAGAAGTTGATGAGATTAGCAGCACACTCTACCTTTCAAAAGCATGCAAGTTTCCAGTGCAAGTGCAGACTTACTATGCTAGAGATTGTGTGTTCACAGACAGAGACTTGCTGGGATAAAGCAGTAAACTTTGAACTGAAAAAAATTAGTCAAGGTGCTGTCCTATCTCTCTCGGGATGCTCAGCATATTATCCTAACAGCCTTATGCTGTCATTATCAGCCACACTCAAATACCTGATATAGAATCCATCTCCAGGAAGCTCTTTTATCTTATTGAACTCTTCTATTCTGTATTGAGTCTTAATTTTGATGTTTTCTCCAGGCTTCAACATTTCAAGATAAGCTTCCTCAGCTGTTTTATTTCGCATATCAATGGACCCATACTGCAAAACAAGGAACAGAAACTCTGAGGTATCAAATTGTATCTTAACAGGCAATAGAATTAGACAAGCTTAAAAAGCATGAGAAACAACTTTTTCCCCTTGTCAGGCTCTTTATAGAAGCAACTCTTGCCACTCAGCTCCACTACAATTTGAACCTCAACACGTCCATCAGGAGACAATACCCAAGCGAACACAGCAGATACACACACAGAGACAGTCTGAAATTTTCCAAGTGTAAGCTCAGAATCATAAAATTAACACTGGAAAGAATCTAGTATTTTTTACCTCAAGTATCATGTCACCCAAGACTAGTCCATCAGGTCCTTTTGCTGGGCTATCGTCATCAACATCTGAGACAAATATGCCATACAGGTTTCCACCACATATCTGGATTCCAAGATCCACTTGGGACTTTTTAACAACAACAGTTCTAGGTTCAGGGGTCCTTTTGTTTGTATTCACAGGGCCCCTTTTGACAGGAAGAAATAACACATGCACTTCAGCTTTAAAACTTGCATTACATGCAATCAACTAGTCATCTGAAAAATACATATTTAAGTAGTTAGCACTCAAAATAGGTCACCTACAGACACAGCCTTCTAAGATGAACATCATATACATAACAGATCTTCTTAAATAAACCAATGTTGTACTAAACTTATTCATGCCTTGCAGTTTGAAAATGTGCTAGTTTGAAGCAGGCTAGAATGTTTTGGTGAGAAGAACTAGGTTACAGGCTGTGGAAAGAAAACAATGATGATGTCTACTTTGCTCATAGGCTTGCTGAGATGTATAGGAACATGAAATAAAAACATTAGGTAACCACTCTCACTTGGGCTGATGGCTGAGCTGCATCTCTCTAACCTCACCCTTCATTTGGACTAACTCACTTTGCTTCCTAACCCCCTGGCTGAACCTCTGTTCTTCCTTGGGACTGGGGTAAGTTGAGAGGGGTAGGGGAAGGTGAAGGGGTGGTTGAGAGCCCCTCCTGGGGACTCAGGTTTCTGGGAGGGGAGTTGTGCTTCTGTATCACCTTTTACCTTGCCTATTTCTGTCTATAACTGCATATACTGTAAATATCTGCTTGTATATTGTGCCAGCTGTAAATAAACAGCTTCATTCATATTCCCAGAGCCGGGCGAGTCTAGTCTAGGTGATTTCTAAGGTGTGAATGGGAGGGTGAGGAACACCCAAACTATCACATCCATTTAACTTGCCTGCTGACTTACTCCAATCAGATACAGCATTCACCTTCACTTGTTTTTTAATAACCTTCACATCCACCCTAGTATTCTTGTCCATAAAGCACAAATGTTACTCTCTACCTTAAGGAATTCCGGGGACTGGTAGTTGGTGTGGTTTGCTTGGATGGAGGCGTCATAGTGCCTTCATCCTGTTCACTCACAGTATCGATTACGGAATGATTGTCAGGTGTGGCAGCTCCACTGCCTTGAGGAGTGGAATGATTACTCACAGGTTCCAGTCGAGAACTGAGAGAACAAAAAAAAAATGAAAGGAAGACTGATGGGTTACTGTTCTGCCAATGGCAAGTATTTTCCACATTAAGTCTTGAATTTGGCTGTAAATTAAGTATAATGTAACAAAAAATCCTCCCAACAAGCCAGCATACTAAATAAGAGATGGTCACCATAAGTCTGAAAGAAAGCTAGAGCTTGGTTTTAAAGTGTGGTTGTGCAGCCAATTGGAATGGATTTCACTACTAGGTTATGTGCCTTCTCTAATTAATTTTTGGAAACTCCAGCTATAGAATCATAGAACCAACCCGGTTGGAAGAGACCTCCAAGATCATCCAGTCCAACCTATCACCCAGCCCTATCCAGTCAACTAGACCATGGCAGAAAACATCAAAACCTTTTTGAAGTACTACAATCTCCTAATCCTAGGAAGAAGTCATCTTTTGTTTGAGCTTAATGCATTTAAGGATCATGCTCAAAGAAGAACACAAATATAGCTGATGCATCAAGCGTTTCTTGTTGAGAAGCACGTTCCCTTGTTACATTGCTAAACAGACACACTTATCAGCACAAATGTGTGGATGTTTGCAAACATTACCTGTACAGAAGCTATCTCCTAGTTAAGTAACTGCAGGGAGCAGAGAACTGTTTTGTTGGGTTTTTGATCAAAGCCTAGCCAGCCTTACCTTGACCGCGAATGATTTCCAAGCTGGTACATATGTGGGTTGTACTGAGCCAGAATAGTAATGGTGTCGCACTGCTGCCCAATGATTAGTCGAGCCTGTTGCTCTGTAGCATTTCTCAGATTTATTCCATTAAACTACAGGGGGAAAAATGCACAAAGCAGGATCTCAGGTTTTCAGATCAAAACTAGCAAATTCATTCTTTCGGTCTCCTCATTAAACTACTGTCTAAATGCTGATTGATTGCCACTGGGGTAATTGGGAAGGTGGAAATGCTGCTACACAATGCTTCCTGAAGTTTACTCTTCAGAAAGAATGACTGTAGTTTAACAACTGTTTGGTAACCTGGCCATAAGTTCAAAAACCTTTTTACTGTTTAAAGACATATGTATCCCAAGCTCTGCTAGGATTTGGTACAGCTAATCTGAACTAACTACAGATTTTCAGATTGATGATCAATCAGGTTCACTGCAGTATCATCCCCACACTGTGCAACAGAAGATACTTTAACATTCACAAGCATGAACAGGTCTAACACTTGCAAAGTAGCTCTGTTTTCTACAAAATGCTCCTCCACATTTAGCTAATACTGTAGAAATAACTGGGCTGTAGGTAAGGCCTGCCTTAGTACCTTTTAAACCAGGTACCTCAGGTGAGGATATGGGCACAGCAAGAGCAGCATGAAACCTGATGCAAGTTACCTGCATGAACTCACCTTATCAGGCAGAGTATGGCACTGGAATTCTAATAAGTACCAAAACTAGCTACTTTATAGTTTAATTATATATATATAAAAATGCAATGCAGACCTATCACCAATTGACATCATATTTTATGAGAAAGCCTGACAAAGTCTCAACCAACACAATTATGACATGTACCCTTTGCTACATCTCACAGCACACAAGCTTCCACACAAGATACTCTTGAGGAAGGCAATTTAGTCTGCAGTTATGAACTGGTTTCACTAAGCCATAGGAATAATAAGCAAACAATTACCTCTAGCAACTGATCACCATACTCAAGGCCAGCTTGATGGGCAATGCTCCCACCTGTTACTTTAGAGACAAATATTCCACCGTTTTCTCCGCTCACGATGGAAATCCCTAGTGGCTCTGAACCCTTCTGCACTTTAACATGACGTGGCTCTTCCATGTAGGGCCTTTTAGAGGAGACAGTTAGAACTCACTTGGACAAAATTGCACTTGAACCATCACAATGTTGAAATTACATGCAATACTTTGTGTATGTCTGAACTGTAAAAATACAATAGGTTTAAACAATCACTGAGAAAAGTACTGCCAACTGTCTTAAATGCATTCCTTCAAGACATGCAACATACAGTGGCAGAAGTTGATATAACAAGTACAGGACTGCTCTAAAACATTATGGGAAATGTGAATTATAAATAGTATGGGGATGAAGTAGGTAGGAAAGAAGCTTCCAGATGCATATTACGTAAAAATAACTGGACCACTGTATATATGCCATGTACAAACTATATTCCAGAAGTGAAGGCTACAAATATAAATGCTGGGAGTCTTTATTACTACTGAAAAGAAACTTCATAAATAACAAGATGGTAAAGCAAAGGACACAACTATCAGATTTCAAACTTGTATGCAGGGAAACATAAATTAGTAATGAAAATAAGCAGTTGCAAACTCAAGCTATTAAGACAGCTGTTTGCATGGTAGCATTACAATTACCATGCAAATTGTCCTCAGGGCAATCATCCAAACATGTAAAATAGCACCAAGTGCGCAATACTGCTCGAGAAGGACAACCTTATATCAGGCAAACCTCAAACTCCTTAGTGATGAGAACCTAGGCCTAGGAGCCAGAGGGATTCTGAGAAAAGACCTATTACGGAACAGATATCTGAAAGACGTAGAAAATTGGAAAAGACAACACTTAGAAAAAGACACACAGCAGTAAGACACTAGTGAGTACAACAAGAGAAAGGCTTACACCAAGGAAAACCCTGACACATGCCTCTTTTCTACCCCCACAGTCAGGATGTATTCACCTGTACAAACAGGGCTGGTACCTTCATGATGCATACAGAAAAACAGTAGCCTCCCAAAAAACGCCAGTCCACATTACCGTGAACTTAATAATGTCTACACAGCAGCAGGCATCATGAGGTAGTAATAGCTGAGCTTCTTCTAAATGAAACAGCTTGGGTACCAGTGGCCAGTCCAGTTTTCATTTTAATACCTTTATGCTAAACTTCCACTAATTGGGGTGTTCTCTTTCCTCCCATCATTGTGTCATACAAGCACTCTCTGACTTGTGCCAACTGCTTCAACTATTTTAACTGTGCTATTTAGAGACCTGATGCGTTAACTCAACTTCACTCACTGCTACTACTGTGAGCCAGGCTGAGGACAGGTATCTTTGAAAAGAGTAAGATTTGGGGAGGCAGACAGAGAGAAGATGACAAATATACTATGCTTACTGTCACAGCCTTGGAAGACATCTATTTGGTAGCCTTGTGCAGCAGGGGCATAGTAATTTGACAGCTTACAAACACATAAAAGATCAAACTGGCTACTGATATAACATCAACATCACTGTTAGAGGCAATGCCCTCAGAGCTTCTCTCTGGATGTGATGAAGGTATGGCAGGTTCACTACTGCTCATTACAAGCACCTAAGACATATTACCTGAAGCTTAATACCACAAAAATCAAGGCATTCTACCTCTAGAAAAAATAAAATTGCATCTTTCTGAAATGTATGTATTCTGCCTTTCTGGTTTTTCATCTACACATGCATTTATTTTGTCTGTATTGCACTGGAATAAGATTCTAGTAAATGCAAAATGCAAGGTACCTAGTAAAGCTTGTAGTAGGAAATCAATAGTGAAACCAAATGGTAACATTAAAAACGCATCTTACTTGGTAGGCAGTGTTACTAAAATCAAGTACACTCTTCTATAGCAGTCAGACTGCTTGCCACAATCACTAAATACTTATTAGAAAGTCTTTGTTGATCCAGTTTTTAGTTCTCATTTAAATTAAAATCAACAGGACAAACAAAAGCACTGATGGATTTTTTCCATCTGTATTACTGTTACTACTACTACCACAGTTTGGGGGAAGGCCAAGTGAGCTCCTTGTGCTCTGTGGAGAACAGAAAGCATTTTAAGAGCCATTTAAAATACTACCTAGACATTTCCAAACATTTTCTTATAATAGACTTAAATTAGCTACTTCTCTAAATTAACTCCTTGTTTTACTTAGTCTTGGGGGGGTTTCTGGGATTTGGTTTTGTTTGTGGTGTGTTTCGGTTTGGGGTTTCTTTGTTGTTGTTGTGTTGTGTTTTGTTTTAAAAACCAAACAACCAACAAGCAAAACAACCCACAACTTGGAATGACATTGGTTTTAGAAAGTCAATTAGGGCAGAGTAAAAGCCAGAGTAAAAGGGCTGGAACCTGACTGTGCTTCAGTGAAAAAATCTCTTATTCCCCAAAGATCAGAATATCTGTCTTGCATCCAGAGATACAAAGTTATAGAGGTGTCAAAGCTGTAATTTTCAGATGAACATTATGCGTCATCAGTCGTGTGAAAGAAGGAATTCTGACTTGGAATTTGCAAGTGACAATTAGAAGAACACTTATATGAGAACAGAGAGTACATGTAGCACAAGTCACATTGAAGAAAATTCACACACTTCCATTCCCTTTCAAAGTAACACTGCCCTTCATACACAATATACACTTTAGAATTACTCAGTAATAACCAGTACTTCAAAGGACACAGAAGTTTCACATAAAATTGAATGAGTAACTTTTTATTACTACCAGAGAACTTATAACACACACTATCCTTCCTACTTTACCATCCACACTTCTTATGGCCAGTACTTCCACAGAAATCAAGCAATACAAAGGGGTCGTGATGGCCACACACATGTACTGTGTTGCAACACATCACAGCTCCTTTACACTGCCAGAATGGCACTCAACTGCCCTACTATAAACAAAAGCATGATTCAGATCGGTGCTGTAGTATTCAATGCTTTCAATTAATGCAAACCTATTCCTATATTGTCAGCACAGATCATGGTAAATTAAAATCACATTTCTAAGACAGACTCCATAAGCAACAAGCATATAAAATATTAATCATGAAATATAGAAAGTTGTTAAAACACAAGGCTCGTGTTTTTAAGAACTATACCAGGTTCAAATTCTGCAGGCACATACTTAACACTGTTGTTACTAGCAGTCTGGTACAAAGGGATCACTCACAGTAGTAAAATAGCATCTGTACAAATAGCATTTGTACATAGGCATATGTTCTTGCACAGTTATGTTTTCAGTCTTTCACGTTACCTGGCTAAACTGAACCAAGGCACAACATTCTCATATTCTACAATGCTAAGGCACCTCATACTTAGCTATCAAATGTTTCTAGAACTTAACTTCATTTACTTTTTCAGAGTACAGAACAAGCTGAAGGTGTGTGTTTCTATTTAGGTCACTTACTTGGTGTGGCTGTTAATCCAACATAGGAGAAATAAAACCTTTATGGAATCCCTTAATTCTGTAAACTCAAGAGGCACTATTCAGCTTTGAACATTAAAAAAAGCCTGTGTAAATATCTCTCACATACTTTGTAAAGAAAACAGAAACAGTAAGAAGGACCTGAAGTGCACTACTGCCCCCACATAGGTGTCAGTTAAAATTAAATGCTCACATTCCTTCACCCCAATAGACAAATGTACAGAAATCTCTCAGACACATTTGTACTGAAGGCAAATACCATGGGGACCTTACCTATCTTTTCTACGTTCTCCACCAGACACTGGGCTAATGGAAATCCTAGGTAACGTAGAAAGGGAGTTCTGAGACTGGCTGCTGGCGAAGGAAGATGTTTCCAAGTTAAGGGGTGACTGTGGAGGAGTAATCAAGCTGGGACTGCTACATTCAGAGTGTGACAAAGAGCCTATGGAAAATTAACAGTTGAGTTTTTGTATCCTGCATCTGCTGTAGTCTGGAGATATACAACATAGTTGAAGACACCATACACATTTGAGACAAGAAAGAGGATCAATTGTTCATCAGTATTCTATTAACCATGTATAGAGCTTATGGAAATCAGGCAACTATTTTCAGACAGTGCAAATTTACTGTCCTTAATATCTACACATCAAATCTGTTCTCTCTAAGTATGCATGCAGCTACTACCATCCTCAACAAGGATAGGTTCCAGACAAGCTGGCAGAGTTGCCGTCTCTCGAGATGTTTAAAAGGAGACTGGATGTGGCACTTAATCCCATGGTTTAGTTAATTAGAAGGTATTAGGTTATAGGTTGGACTTGACCATCTCAAAGTTCTTTTCCACTTTTCCAACCTGGTTAATTCTGTGATTGTTACTTTTTTAATACACTACTTAGGTGACTTTAGAGCATGGAAAACTCGTAACAGTTTTTAGTAGAAAACTGGAGGTTTTTAACATCTCTATGGGAAAACCCAAACTTTTTAACCTGAATAAAAAATTGTCATCTTTAGATTTTGGAGCAACCTGATTGAACAGCTGCAAATGCTTTGGATTGGCAATACTAAAAACAGTATGACTAAAATTACTTATGAAATAATTCACCTCTGTCAGAGCCCATCATGGACCTTGGATATCTTGGTGTTAAAGGGATCTTAATTCGTTCTGTTCTGTATTGCAAGTTGCTCGAAGAACCTATTTGTACAACAAGAAAGCATTACAATGACAAAGTAAAAGTAAACACATGTGACAAAGAAGTACATTAAGATTCTGTTTCTTTTCTGGCCTCTAGATATATGCACGAGCCGTGGTGGCTACGCCCATACGTATCATGCACATCACATTTCTAGTAAATGGTCTTGATTAAATACTCAGTATGAGCAGGAACACAAACATGCATCAAAAAAAAGTTACTGCACAATGGAAAATTCAAAAACCCTCTAAAATGTTAAAATGTCATTGCTACAAAGCAAGCATTTGCTTTGGTATTACTAGGATAGGTATAAAAAAATCTTGTATGTCTAGCAAGTAAACATAAGTAATTCATCTTCCAACAATAAAGTTTACATTAGGCCATTAGTCACCCTTGATTTTTCATTCTGGGGGCTCTCTCTTCTTTCCAGCTCACTGAACTTCAAAAATGCCTTCTTTTTATAAAGGTAATTTCAAATGGTGACAGGCACAGAGAGGAGCATCACTCACATAGACAGAGCATTTTGACAAGACTAAAGAATGAAATCAAGTCAGCTACTTCCAGGGAACATCTTTACTCACAAAGCAACAAGAATATGAAACAAAAGGAAACACAGGAAACCTTTAGGCATTGATAGCATTATGACAATCCCATAATGCATCTACTTAAGGAATTTTCCATTTATCCTTCACCTCCAATATACAACAGTCCCAGAGGAAATAAACCAGAAAACCCAGTTACCAAGTCTTGCACTGGAAGGCAATGAATTTGAGCCATGAGATGCTCTTGTGCGTGAATTTTCAGAGTAGTCGTTGGAGTGTTTATGACTCAGGTCCAAACTCAAGCGACCTTGATGCTGGGAACTACATAGAAAGAAAAGGAGAATAGGGCAACACTTAGAACTAAGCAAAGCACCTCAGCAAACAACAAACTGGCCAAAAGTTATCCTTGTGTCACTAACTAAAATGAACGCTCCTCTCCTTCCTACTTTCCAGTTGTGCCATCACATTACAGTTGAAAAGAAATCAGAAAGGAGTATTGCCTACAGTGCAAGGATTAAAAGGGAAATAATTGTTTCAACAAGAGTAAGAAAAGCATTATAAAGTATTTCATAAAGATAATCGTTTCTTTTTCAGTATCAGCCAGTGGAGCAGAGGGAAACCTAATGCACTGTTTACCCAAAGACAGATAAGCAGCTGGTATATCACTTATATTCTGGCACAAAAGAACACACTACACTGCAGCTGCACTCTGCACTGTATTAAATGAGTACCAGAAGCAGTTGCACCCTCATGAAAACAAAAATAGAAGGAGATACAAATTTCCAATCACCTGGGATGCAGGTGCTGATGGCATATTTGGCTGGCCACTGACGGGCAATTGCTGGTGTGAACTCTATGGCTCCAGGCAGTATAGATAGGATTTCTCATGACAGCAGTTACTGCAGGGCATGGTGCTAAGCTTCTTGGTACTGTACCTGCTTAAGATGATGAAATCACATTCTTACCAACCTAATAAGCATATCAACTAAAGATTTATAATACACTTAAATACTTCTATAATTATGTTATGTAGCAGTCTGTAACATGAACATAAATACATATTATGAGCATACAAATACATTTCTAAGCATCACATGGCACCTAAGTAGCTTATTTGGTTTATGACTAGATCATTACAGAATTATACAGTGAAATCATTCACATTAGAAGATTTTTAACTGCACTGCTACCTAAAAGATGTTCTCTGTTTTCAAATATCAAACTTTTTTATACAGCAAAATAATTCCACATTTCTCTTTGACCAGCCAACTGACAGGAATGACAGTTTTTATTTGGTGCTTGAACTGACTGCTGCTAAAGCAATTCTTCTGTTATCTCAACGACTTCCACTTCTAGTGTGTCCTATGACTTCAAATGATAGCATTTAAATATTTATGAAACGTAATACTCAAGTTGTTCTTTTAAGTACACTCATCCTTCAGTACTCAGACAAAGCCCATTTAGCAATTTCCTCCTAAATGAGTGGGCAGCATACAATAGCATACCCCTGCTCCCAATATTGAGACATACAATTGTATTGACTAATGCAGGTTTTACTTGGAGTTAGTATGCAAAAGTACCATGATACATCTTTTCCTTAGAAAAAAAGTATTATTTCTACAATTACCAGAAGACAGACAGAAATGTGAAAGAAATCACAGAGCAAAAGCTTCTTCCATCTGAGCTACTGGTGAACACGTCCTTACTTCCTGAAAATTGACTGGACCAACTGAAGCTGTCTATTGTTCCAAATACACAAGTCATTATCTCTGTTACAGGCCACCCAACCAGGAAGAGAAGGTGGATGTATTATTCTATAAACAACTGCATGTTGTCTCAACGCTGCCAGCCCTTGTTCTTGTAGGTGACTTTAACCTGCCAGATATCTGCTGAAAACCTAACACAGCAGAGGGGGCAGTCTAGAAAGAGCATAGAAGGTAGCTTCTTGACACAGCTGCTGTGCCAGCCTACTAGAGGTGAGGCTCTGTTTGACCTGCTGTTACAAAGAGAGAAGGGCTGGTGGGAGATGTGGTGGTTGGAGGCTGTCTGCGGTGCAGTGACCACAAAACAATTAAGCTCTCAATACGCAGTGAAGCTGGCAGGGGCACCACCAAAACATCCACACTGAACTTCCAGAGGGCAGACTTCGGCTTATTCAAAGAACTCAAAGGGTACCGTGGGAAAAAGCCTTTAAAGACAAAAGGGCCCAGGATGGGTGAGCCTACTTCAAGTAAGAAATCTCAAAGGCACAGGAACAAGCTGTGCCGATTTGCCAAGGAATACGACCAGCCTGGATGGGAGTGGGACTTGTGAAGGGATTAAGGGAAAACCAAGACCTTCATTTCGTGTTCACTTTCAGAAATACAGGAAATCTTATCTGTCTCCCTAATGGATAGGCTACCTCTTGTTCACCATTAGTGTACTCCAAACTCCTCTGCACAGAAACTGACCAAATGTCCTCCTGCCAGGAGTTGCTCAGTTTCCTTAATGGTTCTTAAGCAGAGTGGACTTCTACAAAGTCCAAAATCTGATGAGATTACAGGACACCATAGGAATAGGTTTTGTGAGTCATATTTGTCACAGCTAATTCCCAACATTACCCACTACGGACAAATTCCTTGAGACATTCCTACAGAGTATCTACACCTCCTGCCACTCACTTGCTGACATGCTGCCAGCATATAACGCAGCAGGCACAAAGCCATCACTGTGCCTAGCAGACCGTTTTGGTGAGTATGGTGCCCACTCCTGTAGCTCTGGAGACAGATGTTCCTCGCTAGCTGGAGCATACTTCTGCACCTACAAAACAACACAGAAACTGCATTACAGGAAGCTGGAGAGGCAGTAAGAAAGAAAAGAGAAAGCCAAACTCTCTAAGTTGTAAGCAACTTCCAACTTTCTACTGTGTGATTCTGTGAACGTGCTTGCTATGCCTATATCTTTCACTGATGCTACTCACTTCCACAACTTCTTTCTCCTTTTTAGGCCAGTGTTTGAAACTACTTCCCTTCACAGTAAAGCATGCAGCATTTAGTTATGGTTCTCCTTTAAAACATTGCTTTCTCAGGACATTTTGACTCTTTCTTCAGCCACTATCACAAGTTCTTCCTAAATAAGACCTGGCTGACAAGTCACAAAGTATCCTCCTCTGAGCCTGTATTTTCAGATACCTGTGGAACAATCTCACTTCAACAAAGCAATTCAGGTTTTGGAACCGGACACAAGAATAGCTCAGATACTGACAGCAATGATAGGGAGCTACAAGTTCAGAGCTCAGCATGCAGAGTTTAAAAGTTTAAAATGCACAACCTGTATCAGGAGACTCAAGTCTGTAATAAGTGAAAACTATTACAGAAAAGGTACTTACAGGTTTTGTGGCAACTGTTATCCCTTACACAGTGAGTGTCAAAACCACTATGTCCCAGCTAGCAGACTTACTGCCCCACTGAAGGAGAATGAGCGGTTGTGTGGGGCTTGGTTGTTGGTTGGGGATAAACCACAATAATAACGCAGAATTTTCTGGACATTACTATTAACAAAAGGCTTAAAGGTCTCTCTAACTATTGTACCTCCAAAATTTTAAGGAATGCAAAATGGAATACAACAGAAGCAGCCAGAAAAAGACAAACCAAGTTGCCATTTGTTCTCTTATATCACTATTTTTTGCAGAATAAAGCTCCAAATGTTGCACTACTTCCAATTCAACTCTGCTGTCTGCATTGCTCCTAAAACTCCATGAGGAGTTTGAGATTCTCCAGGTATAAACAAGTATTGGAAAAGAAAATGATACTTTAAGTCATTATTTATGTGACCATATCCAGGCAAACACAACACATTCTGAAACTTCAGATTTTAGTAGACAAGAAATTATCTGCCAGCTGAGCAAATCTGAGGCTGTGAACCTGAAACTACATCACTACATTATATAAGCAGCATCATCAGTATCTACTTCCAAGATCACAACACTTCTTTTGCACCTGCTGTGGTAAACATGAAACACAAGCTTCACAGCAGGGTTAACAAACTACACTTTCATTCTGAACTGCACTATTAAACCATACTCTCAGAAACAGTCCAACTTTATGGTGTTGTGTGCCTAACACCATATCAATTTCAGACTACATCTACAAAATTACACAAGAACTTAGAAAAAACAACAGTAACTTGCACTGTCAGATGGGCACCCAATCTGACTTCTGTAAAGCTCCACGGGCTTTCTTTTCAGCTTTTCTTTGTATTTTGATTTACTTTTTTTTTCCTCTAAGCTGTCAAAACCACCCAATAAAATCCAGATCTCCCAAAAAGTAGCACTACTGCTTCCCTGGCTGATATGCAGAACCCTATTATTCTGTTTGGTGGCCATCACAACCTGCAAGTCCATGAATTGGCTTTGCAATTTGTGATACTCCAAGTGCCATCTGAGTCTGAGGAAGCTTCTCAAGGCACCTGGATTTTGAGAACATGCACCCAAAACCACACTAAAAATTCACTTGAAGATTTCTAGTTTTGTGACTCAATATAAGAAGGTTCTACCTGAAGTGCAGGATTAGGAATGGGCATAGGGGTTATTTTATGCCTCAGAGCAGGAGCTGATTTGGGCCTTGGTCTTTTAATTTCTGGCTCTTCAACTCTTTGAAAGCCAATGTCGTCTTCACAGGATTTCCGGGAAGAGAGGTGAGAGCAATCGATTCCCTCCTCCCGATAGTAATGCCCAGCATTCCTGCTGCGCCCCTTGAGAGTAGCAGAGTCCTGTTTGAGTGCCAAGGAAACTGGAGCTTGGGCAGTGGCTGGGCTGGTAGGTGGTGAACCAGTTGTTACTGTGGACTCCGATGCAGAGCTTGCCTGCTGCTTATGTTTAAATTTGATAGAGTCACTTCTCTTAGGAGGAGTTGGAGGAGTTGAAGCCACTTCAGCTTTTGATGGCTGAGGTGAATGGCCTGTGACCTGATTAGGGGCAAGGTATTCCAGTTTAGGAGGAGTTGGTGGTCTTTTGAAGGTGTCTGGGTCAAAGATAGATTTCCTTTGTTTTGGCTTTTTGTACACAGAGAATTTTTCTGTTTCTGTTGCTGAGATATTAACCATGACTTTCGGCCAGGTCCCACCACTATGCTTACTGCCATGTGCTTTGTCAAATGTGGTCTCAACCATCATACAGTCAGCTCCTGTGGGTTCATAAGGCAGCCTCCTGTTGTTCATGTCAACAGCTCCATAGCCTTGCTCTCCATATGTCTCTGGGTTAAAGGAGCTGAGACTGTGTTCTGAATTACTGTGGCAGCTGTGCACTGTGTTCCGCCGTGAGTCTATTCGCAGCGTGTTACTAGGGAAAGCTTTGTGATCACAAAACGAACCGCTGCCCTGATCACTTTGGACCTTCTTCCCATCCAGGATGTCTGGATTGAAAATGTCAGTCTGAGTGGAGCTATTGAGTTTCATATTTCTTTTATTTTGGGCTTGTAATTCGGGTGCATGAACCCTGCAGTTGGATATTTTCTCGGAATCCTTCAGATTTTCAAATATGTTTTGACCACTCCAAGATGAACTTTGAGGAAACACCTGAAACAAAACACACACGTGACCAACTTACTATTAGCTGATTGCTGCTTTGTGTGAGGCACATTCTAGCCTCAAAAATCAAGAGGTTTACCTATAGCTGAATCTACACTAGAAGGAGTACAGATACAGTTGGGAAAGGTCTGATAAAATGTTACAGATTCAACGCAGAGAGTATTTGATAAAATGAATAATTCTAGAAGGGCAGAGCCACACAGTGACAGAAGCACTGAACTGACAGTGAAGGGGCCTGCATTTTGACTCTGCCTCATGTTAAGGGATGCTTTCACTGCTCATTTCACCTTGAACATTTTACCTTTTTACTCTCTTAAAACCTCAGGCTCTCTGGAGCTGGACTTACCCTCAGCAAAATGGGATTCCAAACTAAATATGTGAGACAGAACAGTATTTTTTATAGCAATAACCCTCAATGAGGAAGTCTTGTACTTAATCCTCACAACAGTCAGAGTTCAGTTTTCTGCACAACTCATTCCTGACTAAAAGCAAACCTCTCTGTAGTCAGCAGGCAGTTTGTCTTTAATGTAAAAAACTGCTGCAGTTCTGAAGCAGAAACCAAGAAGAAAGAACAAACCATGTTAGGAGCAATTTCATGTGACCAGCAAACAAATGGAAAAGAAGCAAAAGCAGTAAGATTCATTTCCTACTGGGTACCAAAACAGTCTTACTTTTAGAAATAACTCTTGAGTGTAGCACCAGTGAAACACATCCCAATAGTCTTATTTTTAGCACAGACTATCTCATGACATTATATTAATTATTTCATATATTCTTCCCTAAATATCTAAAACAATTCTGTATTAGTTCAAGGAAATGATACGAATTCCTACTCACCTTCATCAGTGACAGGGTAAGGGAATCCCTACAGTTCCGTAGCAAAGCTTCGCATTCAGTAAGCGACTTATTGTCTAGTGCAATGCCATTGATCTACACACAAAAAAACCCACAAGAGCCATCTGTAAATCCAAAGGTAGCAGGCAGGGAGCACCTCTGAGATGGGGAAAATACTAGTTTTATACATACACATGACTTAAGTCTGGTTGACCTTATCCTGTCATCTTCCATTCTCCGCTAAAAAAAACCCAAGCCTTCTAACTACAATTTTGCTGCTCCTCCTAGAGACAGAGAGCAAGACTTGCTTCACTACCTTAGGCTCTATGCATGTACATAGCTACAGTAACCACCAGCCATTTCACAGCAGTTCATAAATCAGGCTGGTAAGGCTACAAATGTACACATGAAAAAAATTCCTCCTCGAGAAGGATGACATTTGTGATACCATAGTTTGAAAGGAACCTTTCATCCAACCAAGGAAAGCGTTTTTGGAACTGACCTTTCTTATTCAGTATAAATATCACAAGTATCACTATATATGTATAAACACAGGTCTGAAGAGTATGTCAGCATGTCTCTCAAAAACTCTCATATGAGCTAACCATAGACAATAGCCTGCACATGATATTGCTCACAGAATACACACACAGTATTTTCTAATAAGCATTGACTGAATAGTAGGAAAAGGTGTAATACAAAGAAAGCAAATAATTAATTGGAAAAGTTTAGGATTTTAAAGACTGGCAACAATGAGACTATATTAAAAAAAAAAAGAAAGAAAAAAGATAATGCATTCCTAAGACTTACAGCAATTATTCTGTCTCCCACAGAAAGGGAACCCTCTTTGGCAGCTGGGCTTCCTGGCACAAGAGCGGCAACAAATACTCCATTTTCTAGACTGACCCCACTATCTGAAAGAGACACACAAAAAATTCATTTACCCCTATCTTCAAATACCTGCATTATGTCTGACCTGCCTGCACAAGAAAGAAATGGAACCACCACAGCAATTGAATTTCCATTTCTGAAAATCTTTCTGAAGCACTAAGAACACAGGGGGACAGAATAAAGATCTTGGGTGTCTGAAAATCTACTAGAGTCATACAAAGCTAGGGTGACTGAAGGGTTTAACAGTCTTGTTTAGACTCCCAGTAACACTTCAGACAGGCAGCTGGCTACAACTGAGAATTCAGAAAGCAACCAAAAAATCAGAAGCCATTACAGAAATTAGAAAACCTGTCCTTACAGAATAAAACCTAAACTGACAAAATAAAGCTAACACTAATATCAGCATTCATAGTTTGCTAAAGGCAATTAATGAGAATCTCTATCTAGGAGGAAATAACCATTTAAGTGGAATTTCAGTAAAAGCTCAGAACATGTACCTTCATGCTAAGATCATTTTTGGCTGACCAAACAAATACCATTTACATATGTCCTTTATAGTCATTACCTTTGTGTCCAGAAACATTGATGTGAAGTGGTGTTATCACTCGCCCACCTAACGATTTCCTTCTTCGAACCACCATGTTAATAACACCTCCTCCATTTAGAACAGCTTTTATAACTTGCTTTTTATCCTTATTTGTAAGATCCACATCATTTATCTTCAGCAACCAATCATTCACTCTAGTGGAGTAAGATAAATAAGCAGGTCAGGGTTATAAGCATACTTTGCTAGATGCAGCATATCAATAACATTCCCCAAGGGATGCAACAGAGCCGATCTCTATACACTGGTCCTTAATTATTTGGAAGTCTCAGTTCCTGTGAAAGCATTAAATAGTAGATAAAGGAAAACCCAGACTTCTAGTTTGCACTTAGTGGACAAAAATATATCTTCACATCACTCACAGACTTGTAGAATGGTTTAGGTTGGAAGGGACCTCAAAGATTACCTGGTTCCAACTCCCCACCATAGGCAGAGACAGCTCCCACTAGAACAGGTTTTCTTTGTTGCACTAGTCCTAATTCCTGGTGCTGGCTGACACGTGCTGGGCAACTCACCAGGTAGACTTTCCCCTACATCCTCCTCTACCTGAGCCTCAGTTTCTAGTGCCCCATATCTGTCGTACAAGGGCAGCTGGTTAGACTGAGAACAGCAGGCTACTCCTTATTTAAAAGTAACTCTTAGCTACTCCTTATTTCAAAGTAAATCTTTGGAATTATTGACAACCTCATATTGACACTGAGAACAGAAGCAGGTTTCCAGTTATGCCATGCTCTACTCTCCTTCATTCTTGTCCTCACCCAATAGCTCACCTTCACGTTATTCCAAATATGTCAATAAATAGATCAGTTTATGGAGATAATAAATGGGAGCAGGTGGGACACAGAAACAAAAGAACATTTCACACACTGTTGACTTTTAGGGGATGAGCCAAACTGTTTAATTTCTGTACTGCTTTTACGCATTGACCTTCTCACAGTGCAATTTCCCAACTAACACTACTAATATACATAAGACCAATAATAAAAAATAACCTTCACAAAAAGAAAAACAAAAAAAAAAGCCTATTTACAATGTGATCATTTTTATATCACCAACAAAAGACAAGCATATTCCAGAGTCAAACCCTACCTTAATCGACCATCAGCAATACTTCCTTTGTCTACTTTGGTAACGAAGATCCCACAGTCTCCAGGGAGGTATGGTTCATTCACGCCTTCTGCCACATCAAAGCCAAGTGCCTTTAAGTCCATATCATCCTAATAAATATTATTAACAAGTGACTCAGTTGCACTGGCAAACATTGTGTCTGTTAGCAAGAGAGATTACTGCTTTACTATGCACTGACATTCACGGTGTAGCTGTTCGAGGCAAATTCTTATGTCTTGTACTTCAATAAGTAAGTTCCCAACTGCATTAGTTGTTAAGGTATCCTCTGGTATTAAAGCAATCATTTCCTCTCAGATTTCAGCTGAAATACTGGAGAAAAGGAGCTTCACCACAAACAAACATGAAAGCAGAAGAGCATGTGAGAAAGCACTTTCAGGCAGAAAGTATTGTAAGGTAAGACATTTGATGTGCAATGGGAGAACAATGTTCCCCAAGAATAGGCATACGGAAAAAACAACTAAGTAAGGAAACATCACTGTGTCTCAGTGAGGAACTCAGAAAAGCATCTGCTTTGATATGACTAGTGACCAGAAGCAAATGGCTCTAACATTACAAGTGTTCATCTCTAAGTACAGATTACAAGTGATACTCTACAAACCCTGGACCAAAATATTCCATCTGCAACATGAGAAGCGAAAGACATATTTAACAAATCAGTCACTGAACTGAACAGGGAAATTTCAACTCAGTGCTCGCTTTGGTTAATAACAAGTCACTGTAAAAAAAAACTATAATTAAAAAAAAACTACCCCAAAACCAAAATGCAAACACCTAAACTCCTAAAACAACCTAAAAACAATCAAACAAATGAAACTAAAGAAAAAAAAAAACTAAATCCAAATGATGAAAAAAACTCAAACCACAACCAAAAAAAAAAACCCAAACCAACAAAACCTCACACAAAAAAGCTGTTAAATAAACTGAGACCAGCTGATCACAAACTGATTTCTTACTGTTTATTTTCGTGTTCAATAGTACACATAGAAATTAGGGAACTCTTATCTGAAATAATTCATCTCAGTATACCAAAGAGAATCAATCAATCATAGAATCAATCATAGAATCAACCAGGTTGGAAGAGACCTCCAAGATCAGCCAGTCCAACCTAGCACCCAGCCCCAGCCAGTCAACTACACCATGGCACTAAGTGCCTCATCCATTCTTGACCACCTCCAGGGATGGTGACTCCACCATAGACCTTAAAGTAGATATGCACAGCATGGTTCTAGACGTGGTTCGATGACTTATCCTCTTCAAATCAGAAGAGCATGAAGTCTTGAGGGAGTGTAAAAAAATGCCCAATCAAAGCTGAAGTTAAACCATGCAAAAATTAGAGTAGTCACCAGAAATTAAATTGAGCTGAATCTGCCAAAAATATACTGAAGTTGAGTCTTGCAAATGCTCTAAGAGAAAACTTTCAGGGGCAGGGCATGGGGCTGTCACAAAATAAACACTGAGTAGCAATCACAGTACGATTGCACAGCCTTAGAACTGAAAAATCAATATTATTTCCCTCAGTGTCCAGCTGAGTGATTATGCAGAACAAAAGCTTAAGCAGCCAAGTGAAGCTAAATCAAAACTAAAAGGATTTACATGTATTCAAATGTGCAATCTCCATCCTGAAATTTAAATGCTAGTAGGTCAGCAAAGATACCTCATCAAGCCTGACACAAAATTATTACTACAATTTGACAGCGACAAGTGAAAGAGATCAGCATCTTATGTGATCCCAGATTTTCAAGGTGACTGACAACACTGCACTAAAATATGTGTTGTTCGTGAATAAATGCAATACTTGAAAAATTCTAACCACTAAATCTAAGTAAAAATAGGAGACAACTTAATGTAAAATCTTAAGCACTTCATGCATAGATCGTGACATGGCCTGTAAGTGACATGGCCTGTAAGAACAGAGGACTGGGACCTCTGACATGAGTGCTGCTCTCAAATCTTGTTTCAGCTGTTTCAGCACTGCCATTTTTTAAATGAATTGCTAACTGTAAGATCACTAAATGTTCAAGTTTAACATTTTAATAATACATGAGTAGGAGAAGGTACTCTGCATGATCCAATGTCAAAACTATTTTTATTGATTATTCAACTGAAGAAAAAAACAGAGCTTGTGTGTAACAGCTTAGATTACCAACTACTGTCACCTACATGTTACTGCACATGCTGCATGCGTGCATGAGGTGCCTTGCACAACAACAGTCAACTTAAAAACTATGGATCCCAGCTGTTTTTAGTCATACCTAGCAGCAAGATGTTATAATTGACTTCAATGCTGTCCAGTAAACAAGGCAATGCAGTTTATGGTTTTGACTTACTCTGTCTTTTTCAAATTCAACCACTTCTGTTTCCCATTCCAGAGAATCTGTGTCTATGGCTGAGTCATGGGAACTATGGGCCATCAACTGCCGGAATCTGGCCTCCTTTTCTAACTGATTCTCCATCTTCTCCCTAGACAAAGAAAAGGTTTGCAGACACACACAGCCCTTTTAAATTAACTGATTCATGTTGTTGTTGTGAGATACTTTATATCTTGCTTTCCAAACCAAAAATCCAAGCTGTGCCAAAGATCTGCCCCATGCTCCCGTATTTCCAATGCTGTTGGGCAGCAATCAAATTCACTTTCCTTTTCTACATATTGTCCTAACACAGTCTTAGCTTTTTGCATTATTTTTACATGACTGAAGTGCACAACCAGACTTCTAACATCTCCCAAAATACATTTAATATAACCTCAGATGAGCTGCATGATTTTGCTCAGGATAAGTTGGGTATGATAAATATCAAAAGCAAACACAACCCACTGAGATGATATATGATGCACACATTCCTTGCATTCACATATCAATGAGAATACAGCTGGAAGGAACTGACTGGAGTTAATCTGACTTCAGTGCAAGAATCACATATTGCCTAAGTGAATTTCCACAACACAAAGCTTAGAATATGTTTCTAATTAATATGATAAAAGGGTTAAGATAGTAAGACTTTGGATCCTTCCCTTCACAATAACTGCCACAACAACTAAACGCTTCCACATGCGGTATCATGAATACCTGCTAACCACAGCTATATAACATACAGGTCACTTGCAAAGACAGCTAACAAACCAGAGGTTTTATCACAAACTTTCAAGCAGCTTGATGATTTCTCTTACTTCAGCTCCTTCAGTTCACGGACAGCATCATTTTTCTGCTTTCTCATGTCATCCAGATTGCGAAGGGCTTCAGCCAAGTCACTCACAGCTCGATCTCTTTCCCTCCTTAGGTTGTCACACAAAGTCCTTCCAAAAGCAAACAATTTCTATTTAGTTACTTAAAAACTTATAAAAAATAACAAACTGGTTTTAACACTTCACATAGTTAATGTAAAATTTCAAGGCGGTTGCAGAAGATCACTAAAAAAGTGTAAGAAAAAATATAAATCACACACATTAGGCGAAGATAATAGAAACTTCCTTTGTCCCTCTAAAACTTTATTTCTACTTAAACTAGCTAAAAAAATATATATTTTTTCCCTTGGTTCCTTACATATGTTTAATACTAAATACATTGAGTGCTTTTTGTGAAATGCCCCCTGCAGGCTAAGAACTATTAGCAGTACTAAAACTAGGACAGACTTAGCTATGTCATGCCTAAAAGAAGATGCAATTCGTTGTGCCTACATAGCAATGCTGTCAGGCTCCATGGTATTTACTCAAGACATGCAGTGTAAAGTATCTTTTAAGATGGCTTCAACCTCAGGAAAAAAAAACAACAAAACAAGACAAAAAACACCAAACCCCACCAAAAAATCCACCTAACCTCCAAAAATCCCAGCAAAACAAAAAGGAAGCAAACAAAGCCACAAAGAAACTATTATCACCCTAATGCAGATATTGAACAAAGTGCCAGTGAAATTCAGCAAGTGTTAGAATTACACAAGCTGTTACAAAGGTCATTCACGAACCCTACAGCATGCATTTACCGTATACTTTCCCTTTCTGCAACAATCTTATCCCGCTCTTGGAAAGCCCAATCCCTCCTACACTTGGCTACTTCTGCTTCCTGGACAGCTTCCTTCAGTTCTTGTGACATGGCCTCATATTGTTTCCGAAGCATTTCAATTTCTTTGTTTGCTCTTTCTATGTCTAAGGTAGCAGAATCTTGTATCTAGGAATCAAGAAATATAGTTCAGTATTTCAAGCACATTTTTAGGTCAAGCATACATAAACAGCTTTTACTACACAAGTTGCCTGGTGTATTTAATTTCCATGTTTTCCCCAAAAATGTTTCTTTATTTTAAAAGCAACTTTGGGGAAAAAGAAAATAAAAACTGCTGTTAGTAGATTTCATTCAGCTGCACACAAACTTGTGCAAACACAACCTACATGAACAAGAAACGTCAGCTCAAAATAATATTCCAAGCTTCTGTCTTGTTCTGTTTAGCAGAAAAGAAGTCAGGAATGTTTAGAAATCAGATATACTATTATACACAGTTATAATATAGATCTCCTGTATTAACATCTGTTATTTACTCTGGGACTAGACATACACACTCACATCACAGATGTGATTCACACAGGACCCTTAACTCCAAACCAGAGAAAAAGTATTAAAAAAACCCTGTTTGAATGGTTCTTGGTCTAGGTAGAACTTACTTTCTTCTTAACTTACTCCTTTAACACTATTTTGAACAAAAGAGATGATGACAGATAGCCCTGTAAAAGCTTGCAGCACAATAAATACAACCCAACTACAACAGCATAGCACAACAGGAGCACTGAAGAGAGATGCTTGAAAACAAGTGTGTGTATTATATTCCAATAATATAAATCAGTCTAATGAATTTGACCAGATTTGTCATTTGATTAAACTCTGGAGCAAAGTTCTTACAGACTAGAACGCAAGTACATCAAAGAGAGACTAGGAAGCCTCAATTAATACACTTTAAAGGCTCTTCTTCTCCTCTAAGTCCACTTGCAGGAAACCAAAAAGTCTGCATCAGGAAGTTTACTACCCACAGAGAGGCATAAATTATCTGAATATCCTATTTATACTAAGAACATGTACACTTAAGCAAATTTACAATTACACTTCAAATAACTTCCTTTATACAGCATTAGGAAGAATTAACATCTTGAGCTGGTCACAGGCATGAACACCACAGGTAACAAATTGCCTAGCCACCTGTTCAATCACAGAATTTCATTTGCCATTTATTTTTACAACCAGAAACTTAGTATGAAGCATGACTGTATTTCTTTCAAACAAAAAGGTCCATTGTTATATCTCTAAGAACCTATGTGCATTTACATGTAAATGTTTTAGAGTGACTCGAGGAAGAATGTGAGAAGACCTCTAATATGTCCAGACCTTCAACTAATTCCTGGAAATTAAAGACCTTTTGAAGCTAAGAGAATGGTACCATGAAGACTTGCAATACCTGACGGGCTTGATAATATTCCCTTAGTAGATGGTCTCTCTGGATGATAGCTTCTGTTCTCTCTTTCCTGGCAACATCTCTTTCTTCTTTCACTGTCTCTATATCCTTGCAAGCTTGGTCAAGTTCCTTTTGGGCCTCGGCTTTGTCCTTTACTTCATGACAGTACTTTTCCAGCAGTTCATTCCTCTCACAAATTGCTCGATCTCTTTCCACTAGAGCAGAGTTCAGCTCCTACAAGAAGATACACTGTTTGCATTATGCTAAGTACAGAGGGAAATGGCTAATCTTTCCAGCTGGAGATACACTGATGCCTGGAAAGCCTCAAGAGTTTACCAGCAATATTGTAAACCAACGGGAGCAGAACATGATTGTGCTTGCATTACATACAAGTAAGTACCAGCAAAGAATATTAAATGTAGGATTAAAGATATCACACCATCACATTAGCATAGTGCTGTGCTGAAAGTAAGCAAGAATCTGAGAGTGCTTAAGGTTCTGTACAATCTAAATGAGGGATGATTATTAACTAGTCAGACTTGGTGTTTTGTTTTGCATGGTAGCTTTTTCATTTGGTTGGTTGGTTTCAGTGCTGTTTGGTTTGTGTTTCTCTTAACAAAAACACTTCAAATACAGCAAAGGGTGAGGATATATTACAAGTATTTTTAAGCAATTGTCTCAGTTTATAGTAGTGAAATAATTTAGACAACCCAGCTTCATCTTATAGCTTCCCCATGAGTGATACAGGGAAGTTCAAGTCACATCAGTACGATATCAAGAGGTGAACTACAGTTAGAAGCACAGTATGACATCAAGTAGAATGATAGTACATTCAACTACAATAATTAAACTACTTTGTAATTTAAGTAAATGAAGAAAAGGCACAAATACTTAAGAATAGAAGGACATGATGCCATAAAAATTACTTCAATTCTATTTTTCTCTAGTTTGAAAGGAACCTAGATTATTTGAGGTATCAATGGCAACTGCATTTTACCGTACTAACATAAGTGGGTTTGAGATACAGCTTCTAATTAAGACTGTTAAAACACTTCTGTAACCATACTAAAAAATATGTCTATATTTTGCTGTAGAGTAGCAGACAAGCACTAGAGTGAATGACTCTCTGAACTTTAGATATATCCAAGCATGCAAATTACTACAACACTTCTAAACTTTTCAGCACCAGCAAGTGCATCTGTTCTTCAGCACCTTTGAAGAGAGAAATTCCTGACCCACCTGGTGATGCAGAAATGTTTTAGTACTGGAGGTAATGTTTTTCACAGCATAATGACAATCTGTGTAAAATGTGCATTCAAAACTTACACAAAATTATTAAGTCCTTTCCTGCATGCAGCTGAAAGTCATCAAGTATCAAAGCAGAGGAAAAGTTTTCAGCAAGCCCTTCATCAAACAAGAATTTAGAGTACTTCAAGGTGATTGGACAAAATACATATTGCCACACTTTATTCCAGCATACTCAATATCAACTGAGTAAAAGCAGCCATTGCCTCCAGTGGTCAGCAGTAAAATTTCACCTCTGTCTTTCCTGTGACATTTGCACAAAATTACAACATGACAGCACAGGGCAATGTGCCATTTGAAGCTGACTACAACAGCTTCTGCTTGGAAACATTAGAATAGTTTGGTTTGAAGAATGATTCTGAATGTGTTAAGATTTTTTATGTCTGAAGGAGGTTTACAAATCTAAATATAGCACAATAAGGATAAAATTTAGATTAAAACACAACAGGTCTACTAAAACAGAGGAGAAAGCTGAATACCACTGAGGTGAAACACGTCTTTCTGACTATTTGCCTAGGGAAAAGTTTATGACAAACAAAAACGAGACTGGGGAAAGCAGAAGAGGAAATCTAGAACATCCAGTCCATAGCTTTGAGTGGCCAGACTCACGAGAGCCTAATCCCAAACTGTCCCTAAGGCAAAATCCTGAGACTGCTATCATTTATGAATGCCAGACTATTTGTACATTTGTCATGTAAATCAACCCATTACATCTGGGCATCTCTAGCTAATAAAGCTTAGATATCTAACTACAAAACTGACTGACCTCATCAATAACCCATCACAATACAATGCTTAAAAACCAATGACTTCGTTTCACTCGCTTTTGCTTTTCTTTGGGCACAAAAAGACTGGCAAACTCACGCTCTGGGGAAGACATCACATTTAAACTTACCTAAACAGACTCAGTGTTGTTTTAATCAGTTAATGGGCACTATATGTATTGGGACACTTAAAGCTGCTATACCTCCTAAGGAAAGCGGAGACCGTTACATGACATTTTGGCAAGCACTAGACCAAGTGACAGGATTAATCCTACATACGTAGGGGCATCTTTCTGGATACTATTTCAAGTGAATGTATCATTTGACCAATACATTTTTTCCCACCTTTCAAACATTTGCCTTGCCAGCCTAGAAAATTCTTTAAGCATTTATTGCAGCGAGCCACTACTGTGTGACACAGGAACACGTCTGTGCAAAAGCAGAAGAGTCACAGCTTCAGGAAAGATAAAAAAGAAACAAAAAGAACACTCCCAGTACTGATATGTCATAGAATCATAGAATCAACCAGGTTGGAAGAGACTTCCAAGCTCATCCAGTCCAACCTATCCCCCAGCCCTACCCAGTCAACTACACCATGGCACTAAGTGCCTTCTAGAACATTTTAGATGCAGGTGTTCCTGCTTTCTGAAGGGACAGCTCTGAGAGTGAAGAAAAAAGTGCATATTTGTGCCCTGCCAGCAATACACTCACCAGTCCTAGGCTGCTTCTGGTTCATTAGCACTCCTTCACGTTCTCCAAACACTCCACGTACTTACAATAATTTCTTGTCCCTAAAAGCACTTTTGGCAGTCACACAATGACAGATAGATCAAACAGGAGAAGAATGACCAATTGTGGCTATTTTCATCAGTATTCCTTATCAGCAACTTTAGTTCTGCTGAAGTCAATGGACATTTCTATGGCTTCATGGCTTTGACAAAAGTAGAAAAGGTAGGAAACACAAATTTAAACCTCCCTAAATAGGCTAAATTACTCAACTCAACTACAAAGGGTTGAAAATTCAATTCTTAGAAAGAGAAGTTATTTTAAAAGCTCTGATGCCATACATCACAATCCACATTATGTCCCTTAACAATGGTGTCATTAAAATTAAGTTTCCCACCTTTTTTTCCACATCTTTTAATAAAGGGCATTTTCTTCAGACCTAACGCTATGAAAAAAGTAACATGAAATTCAGAGGCAATGGACTAGGTTTGCTTGCATCTATTTCATGCTAAATTAAGTACCTGTAAACCACAGGCTGAGGTGAATGCATGTCAGCTGAAATGAAACAGCAGCAAACTGTGGTTTGGCAATCTTAATGGCATCCTTATAATATAGTTGGATTTTAAGCATTTCAAGAACATACTGCTAAGAAATACAACGTTCACTTTAAGGCATGCCTGCGTTGTAGTGAAAAATGGTCAAAATATTCTCTTTACAGGCAGAAAAAGGGCAAATGAGTTAAGAACATGCATGTCTTAGGCTTTGCTTAAGTAATTGAGACTACTTTCTGATGTACCGTTTTAAGGCAGAGCAGATAGCGTCCTGTGGGTCCTGTAGAGGTCAGAAGTAAAAAAATAATGTTTAGAGCTATACTGTTACAGGGCACAGAAGACTAACACAGTGAAGGAAGCAGAAGAGAATTAAGTCTAGTGAAGAGGAAATTTAAACTGACAGGTACCCTACTCAAACACAGAAATTCAATGAATTGATAGGACAAAGGAGTGCCATAGGAAAACACCAACACAAACTCCTCTTTGCAGCGCATTCTGATTTCCCATTAATCAATTACACTTTGTGATTTTGGCACCAACAACCTGTACTTATTTCCTTTCACCACTGTAGCAATAGGTTAGTACCTGTCTTAAAGCTTCCATCTCCTCACTAGCCACTCGCTTCTCAGAAGAAGTGTTCTTCAGTTTGGACTCTGCAAGCTCCAGCTCAGTTTGAAGCTTATCTACCTCTTTGATTACTTGATCTCTCTCACTCATAATGAGGCGGTATTCATTGAAAACAGAATCTCTTTCTTCCTTGTATTTTTCTGCATCCTTTGTTGCTTTCAGCTGCATTGTTTTGAACCTTGTCACCTCTGACTGCAATCGCTCCATCTCTCTTTGCAACTCTTTGTTTTGTGCAGTGGCACTGCTTAGTTCCTGCTGTACCGATTCAAACCTAAAACAAGCAGAAACACGAGTAAGATACTTGTTCCTAATTTTCAGACATGAAGGATTTGGCTGGATAGCCAAATGTATCCACTGCTAAAACACAACTGAAGAGGACTTCTTAGACAATGCACTCTCACTGTGGCAAAATACCAGTGACACTTCAGGAATATAAGAGAAACTTTTCAAGGAACTGAAATAATTGACAAAAATATTGTCAGAAATAATAATTAATTCCATAAATAAATGTCTAATGAATCACTCTGAAAGGATCACAGAATGCTGGTACTGTTTACCAGCACAAGTTTACCTTGTGAGATGACCTCTGCTTATTTTATAAGTTAATTCCTTCTAGCACAGTCTCAGATATGTTGGAAGAGGGGACACTACTACAGAAACTGACAAATACACAACTTCCACGTGCTCAAATATGTGGAGGAAATAGAGGAGGATAAAAAACAAGTCCACAACAAAAATATATACAATGGAACTAAGCTCAGGCCATTAAAACATTACTGTTTGTTTTCATCAGTAGATCATCCAGTAAAACTACAATGTGAAACATCTAAACACTTCAAAAAATTACTTTCAACACTAACAGATAAAAATATGTATTTTACCACTACAAGCTACAAAGCTTGCATCAATTTATGACAACAAATAATTCCACACACAAGTTCAGAATTAGGTTTGAAAATCAGCTTCTCCAATGAGCAAAGCATAAGCCACCAGTGTGCCCAGGTGGCCAATAGTGCCAATGGCATCCTGGCCTGGATTAGGAGCATTGTGGCCAGTAGGACGAGGGAGGTTATTCTGCCCCTGTACTCAACACTGCTCAGGCCACACCTTGAGTGAAAAAGAAGTCCAGAACTAAAGCAAAGTGATTAAAATGCAACCATTTCTGAAGTTCAGTTTGATCACTGGTTCACAGGAATATGAATAACTTCCATTCAATTCCTACCAGTAACCTCTTCTCAGTACCAAACCACACTGCCACCTCAAAGAGACCTACAGAGCAAGGCCATATATAAACCAAATGCTTCTGCATGCATCAGCATGGTTGCAGTGTTGGTTGGGGTACAGGTGAGGCTTTCCCTAATTTTCAGCAATCCATGGCAGCTTATATTACATAATTTATTCTATTATTACACATATTTTCCTATAACTCAATTAGATAACTCACAACTAAGCACATGCTACTGATGTGTAAATTATCTATGCTCAATCTCACCTTTTTCAAATACTAAAGTGTATGGATGTGGAAAAAAATCCCTGGGCTTTTTTTTTCCTGCTTTGGGTCTGTGGGATATGTCACTGAAAACATTCTCAGTACACTCATGGATGTTCTTTGGAGTCCTCAGGTATATTAGCACATATGGTTAATGCACACAGAGTTAGCTGTGCAGGTTTAGGATTAAGAAGTGAAGGGAAGTTAAGCATGGTGTGACATGGTGTCTGTGCAATTGAGTTGCTTGTTGCAGCAGCACCTCCGCAGTGCTTCCCAGACATCTGCCTCCAGTGAACTTTGCTGCCAGCCTGAAGCTCTGTCTCAGGAGTTGCACAGCCTGCAGTTCTTGTATAACTAGAAAAACTTATGTTTGGGAATACCTTCATTTGCTAAACATCTTGTAGAAATTATATCCTC
Source organism: Pogoniulus pusillus (assembly GCF_015220805.1). Lineage (NCBI taxonomy): Eukaryota > Metazoa > Chordata > Aves > Piciformes > Lybiidae > Pogoniulus > Pogoniulus pusillus. The sequence goes on along the minus strand of NC_087269.1, from coordinate 45,725,933 downwards.
TTATTGACTTGGATTTTTCCACTTAAATGAAGATATATATGTTGACAAGCTCACTACCCACTAAGGAGTTAGTCTGGAACACTAAGTATAAGGTTTAACAAAACTCTGGGTGTATTTGACTCCTGTGTCTACAACTAGAAAGGAGTCTGAAATGCAGAATATCCCTTTTCCATTTGACCTAAACAACAGTTACAATTCCTTATACAACTCCAAAACTCTAGTTGGGAAATCCTTTCCTCAAAATACCCCATTTTACCCTAGAAAAAAAAATCAAATAAATTAAATATTCTTAACTAGAAAAACCTGCCTATTCATCACACCAAAACAACACACACTAGAGAAGAAGTTCTAAAGAAGGTGACACAAAGTATTGGCAATTTTAGCACAGAGAAGGGAAGATTATTGATTTATAGTATGGTTTGGGTTGGAAAGGGCCTCTAAAGGTAATCCAGTCTAGCTCCCCTGCAGTGAGCAGGGACATCCTCCACTACATTGGGTTGCTCACAGCCTTGTTGAGCCTGACTTTAAATATCTCAAACGATGTGGCCTCAACTATCTCCCTGGGAAACCTGTCCTAGTGTTCCACCAGCCTCACAGCGAAGAACTTCTTCCTAACATCCACCCTAAACCATTTCTGTAGTTTCACCTATCACCACAGTCTCTCTCCAGCCTTCTTGTAGGCTCTCTTTCAGGTACTGGAAGGTGGCTCTTAGATCTCCTCAGAGCCTTCTCCTCTCTGGGCTGATCAACTCCAGTTCCCTCCGCTTGTCTTCACAGCAGACATGTTCCAGCTTCCCGATTACCTTCCTGGCCCTGCTCTGGATGGGCTCCATCAGGTCCATGTCCTTCCTCTGTTGAAGGCTCCACAGCTGGACGTAGTGTTCCAGGTGAGGTCTCACCAGAGCAAAGTAAAGTTGCAGAATCACCTCTCTCAACATGCAGACCACACTTCTTTGGGGCTGCTCTCAATTTCATTATCCTCCAGCCTGTACTGATACGTAGGATTGCCCTGACCTAGGTACAGGACCTAGATATTACATGAGAATTTTTTTACTGCCTTCACAAAATACCTGAAAAGTATCAAAACTTGGTTATACCTTCTAAGAGAGGATGAATATTGCTGCTGAAAATGTATTGCTGTGTCCCTTTGCTTCATTAACATGTCAATTTGTTTCTGAAGCCGTCTGTTTTCCTCCTCAGCCTGTTCTAGGCGGCTTAGATCCGTATTGTGACTTGCAATCTTCTCATTGTACCTTTTCCTTAGGGCATCATAATCCTTTTTCACACCCTCTAACTTGTCCATTGCAGTATCATAAAGTTTATTTAATATTTCTGATGATCCATTTTGCTTCATAACCTAAGGAAAAAAAAAAGCCAGAAACTGTATTACTAAACTCCGATTTTAATCAGTCCAATAAACTCTATGCAAAATGTATATGAAACATTAGAACAAAAATAAATTAACTCATTCTAATAAATATTTTTAATGACTAAGGAAACACTGAACCTCTTGAATTCATTTAAGGAAGAATCTGTTTTATAACAACTTAAAAGAGCACAAATTTCTTAAAGTCTCTCTCTAATGCTGTTACCAAAAGCTATCAAACCAATGTTGTTTCCAAGCACATCTTAGTTTTAGCAAGAGACATTCATAGATGAGCAAGACGATAGCTGTAATTCAGGAAACGGCCACGAGGTGGCACTCGTGACAGGTTGTCTGCATCCCCCATGCAGATTCAACAATGGAAGACTTCAAGAGAAGAAAATCTACCCTAAAAACATGACTTGTGCGTACATTTTAACATTCGCACACTACTGTATCTGAGAACGACTTAGACAGGTTCCTGTTTCAAAAGCTATCTAAAACATGTGAACAGGAAGTGAAAAATCCATTTAAACATTAATAAATCTGACCTCAATCTTAGTTTCAAATTAGTTTCTACTGCCATAAAATCCATGTTGTAAACAGAATTGTTGATGATAAATGGCCAGCAACAAACATCAACAGGAGACTACTAATGAGCTTCAGCAAAACCAGGCCTTCCTTCTCAGAAGGCAAAAAAACATGTTCCTGAAAGGCAATCTTACCTTTTTTTTCATTCTTTTCTTTTAAACTGTAACCTGGCTTCAAAGAAGCAGTGGGAAGAAACAGGAATGCTCTGTGTCAAGATAGGCCAATTTACAGAATCCTAATATTAGCCTACAAAGGTTATGCCCCTAACTAGCTGAAAACCAGTGTTAAAACATTAGCAAGAACAAGACAGAAAACATGAGCTCTCCATAAAAATGAAATCAAACATACAGCATCTACCCTACATGCACAAACTGGCTTATCTTCTTGTGTCTTAGAGTAAGGACCAAGTCCCAAACATGGAAGAACCTGGATGTCTGAAGAACAACAACCAAAAGATGACCAATAAGAGACTGACTGCTTTCTGCCTTCTACTTACTGTCCACACCTAGCAGATAACTACAAAGGAAACCACTTCTCTATATGAACAAGGTAAGAAAGACCAAGTTCTTCAGCTTGATATTGGTCTCCTCCAAGATATGGAAAAGCAATGTGGTTCCTAAGTTCATAGAATGGTCCTGCAGCAAGGCTGCACTTTGGTGAATCTCACTGACATAGCTATTTCCACATACATCTCTACCCTCAGGGGATTCATCAGCACAACCCATAGAGAGCTGGACCCATGAACAGTTAGCAAACTTGACTGAACCACTTCAGATAAGTTAACCTTGATGAACCACATGCATGAAGTGTAAAACACGTAATGATTTCAAGCTGCTCAAGAGAGCTGTTCTTCTGAAGACTACTTCCCAAAACATTCTGAAAAGATGTTTGAGAAGCAAGTATTTGAGAATTCCAACAGAAACAAACCACTTCAGACTGTCTAAAACATATATGGAATGCCTTTTCGATGAAAACACTAAAAAAAAAGGACAAATATACTAGAAACTGGATGGAATTCAGCATAAACTTGCTAACAGATTTGACAGAGGAAGACAGAAACACCATAAACAGGAAGCAGCATAATAAGGAAAGTCTCCTGTTCAAAATCCCAGTCTGAGAACAGTAAATAGTCCCAGCTGGACAAAAAAAAACAGCCATGGCAACAAGAAACTTCATATGTGAGCACAGCAGATTGCACCAGTTTGAAGCTAGCTAGAATGTTTTGGTGAGAACAACTAGATTACAGGCTGTGAAAGGAAAACAATGGTGATGTCTACTTCACTCATAGGCTTGCTGAGATGTATAAGAACAAGAACACAAACATAGACAAGGGAGACGCTCTCTGGCCGGGCTGTGGGCTGCATTTTTCTCCCTCTCTAACCTAACCTGCCGTCTTTGACTAATCCACCTGCCTCCTAACCCCCCCTGGCCGAACCTCCATTCTTCCTTGGGCACAAGGCAAGATCTGGGGTAAGGTAGAGAGGGGTGGGAGGAGGTGGAAGGGTGGATAGGAGCCCTTCCTGGGGACTCTGGTTTGGCCGTTGTGTTTCTGTATTACCTTTTACCTTGTATATTCTTGTCTATAACTGTATATACCATAAATATCTGCTTGTCTATTGTGCTAAGCTGTAAACAATAAGCTTCACTCAATTTCCAGAGCTGGCTGAATCTAGTCTGGGTGATTTCCAAAGTGTGTGGGGGGTGGGGAACACCCAAACCACCACCCAGATACTTAAGCTGGTCAGCTGCTGCACAGCAAATCCATGACAATCCCATGCGAAGAGTAACCCGATCAAAACGTTTTGCTGTTTGAGGCCACCAAGCTGTTATGTTTTACTATGTCCTGATGACAAAACAACACATACAAGGGACTAACAAAGAGCTAGACTAATTCAGATGAGCACTAATGTGGACAAGATTAACACTCTTGGTGATCCTTCTGATATGCTGTGACAGAGAAGACACACAACTTTCTCACTGCGAATTACCTAGACAGTCCTGTGTCAACATCATCATTAAAGCTCTAAAGAAAAATGAGTGTCTTGAAATCAATGCTGACAGTGGCTCTTCAGCAGTCTTCTGTGCACCCAGAATTTCAAATGTCAGTGAAGAACCTCAAAATACAACAGCCTTCTCTTGCAGACTGGGAAACTGAGGCATGGAACAATTATGTCATTTGCTTGGGTTTACACAGCAAACTACCTCTATCTTCAGAACCAAGCCACTGAACCATTACACAGCAGAACTCTCAAGACAATGTCAGAGAATGCAATCAGAAGGAAACACAAACCTTCTCTCTTCTTTGCACCACCTCTCAAGCACCTCCAGCTGGCTCTGACCTTTGCCATCCTACCCTAGCAAATAATTATTTTTGTTTGCATAGGTTTTGCTTCTGAAGCCTAATGTTGGACTTGCAAGTTTACCCCTGTGGATTAGCCTACACAGAGTAAACCAAGACAGCCTGTTTAACCATTCCACGTGTTACTGTAACTACTTCAAGTGGCTTTTCCACAGGTGAACTACACACCTGGTAAGACTAGCTGTTCCCATTCATCTTACTTTTTTTGTGTTCTCAGATTGTGTGCACAACATTGGCCTGGAGACATGTGGTCTGCTACATACAGTTCTGAGAAGTCCACTTCTTCCAGTCCTGAAAACCTTGTCTGTTTTGTTTGTTTATTTCAAGTTCACAAACATTTAGCAAGCTGTAGCTTTGCTCTCATTGAATAGAGTCTGCAAGCTCAGTCATTTCATTAATGCTTATGGTATAACCAGAACAAATTCAAACAACAAAAGCCACAAAAAACCCCAAATCCAATCAAGACCAAACAAATCTCATCCCTGTTGCTTATTTTTCTACTGCAGTCTCTTCCAAAACACAAACATAGAATACAAGTTTAAAGATAGCCCTGTTCCATAAAATACCCAAGAATTAGAATTATTGCTTAATCACTTTGCAACTTCAAGATAGATTTTTGATGCCTGTCCACCCACTCTACAAAGCACAAACAAGCATATACAATCTTCCTCAGGTACATTTATTTCATCTCTGCATCAAAAACTGTATCACCTAAAAATCTGTGTCTCATTCTTTTTCCCAGTTAGAGAGAGAAAAGCAATTAGTACCCAACATGTCCTTTTCTCCCCTAGTGCTGCAAAAGGTAAGGGGGATGTTTTAAAATCAGCAAGATAAAATTTTATTGGCTTTTCAATGATCAATTTATGCAATTCTTCTGGCATAAACATCACAAGCTAGAGCTTACCTGCTGCTGCTGGCTGCGCAGGTCTGTTATCTCTTTCTGATCCTCGTCATGAAGTCTCTTCATCTCCTCACAAGACTGCTGGAGGTGATTGTGTTCTCGCACCAACTGTGTGTTTTTCCTCTTCAAGGTATCCATGTCCTCCTTCAGCTGGGACTGGTCGTTCAGCAGCCGACTGTGCAACGTGCTGTCACAGGACACAAACAATGCTCTTAAGAGACCAATGTGCAAGGGCAAAGTCCCGGACAAATTCATTTCAACAATGAGTTTCCTACCAAGAAAGAAGGTCAAACTAACTCCATTGTGCATATTTCAATTTTATAAGCACCTGAGAAAGAAAACAAACCAACTAACCAACCCCTAAACCAACAACTACTAAAAACCCCTCAGAAACCAAGAGGAGCATAAACATGAGAACAGGTGTAAGTACAGAGTACTCAAACCACATTATCAGAGGTGATGCATTTGTGCCCTCCACCAAAGCCACTTCATAATGTTGTGGGTTTAAGACTAGAGAGTTCCTTAAGGTCATAGAATCATAGAATCAACCAGGTTGGAAGAGACCTCCAAGATCATCAGTCCAACCTAACACCCAGCCCTAGTCAATCAACCAGACCATGGCACTAAGTGCCTCAGCCAGGCTTTGCTTGAACACCTCCAGGGACAGTGCCTCCACCACCTCCCTGGGCAGCCCATTCCAATGCCAATCACTCTCTCTGCCAACAACTTCCTCCTAACATCCAGCCTAGACCTCCCCCAGCACAACTTGAGACTGTGTCCCCTTGTTCTGTTGCTGGTTGCCTGGCAGAAGAGGCCACCCCCCTCCTAGCTACAGTGTCCCTTCAGGTAGTTGTAGACAGTAATGAGGTCCTCCAGAAAGGGCTAAGTAGGTCCAGAGTGGACTGGAGGAAAACATAATCATTTGTTATTTCATGCCATAATGCCTGCATCTCCTCTTTCCAAACGTGCAGCACAGGCTGCTTCAGTTCTTTGCCTCTCTTCTCCACTCTGGACATGTGTGATGTTGTCTCCTTGTGGCAGAGAGGCCCTGCTCTGGCCTTGGCTGGCAGCTACACCACTGGGCCTGTTAAGGCCTGTGGTGGGCCTGGGTCTAGCGTGGGGGCAGCTCAGCCTGCTCTGGGCCCTGCTGAGGCTGAGTGGGGAGGAGGTTTTCAGAAGCCCCTGGAAGGTTTTGGCCCAGTGGTCGCAGGTGGAGAGCTGGGCCTAACTCATAGATGAACTCCTTTTGCCCGAATATCCTTTGTGTAGAGGTGCACACAGAATTTCCATTTCAACAGCCAACCAGTGGGGAACACTCTGATCTGAAGCCTTGGTAAGGCATAAAATACCTTTTCTGTCCTTTTGCCCCGGGCACCTCGTGGCTCAGAACTAGGACACACACAGCTATTTTAAAAGCAAGCAGCCAGACAAACACAAATGGTGGAATGTGAGCATCAGGCACTCCTGGAGATAATGGGAATCACTTCCACTTCATCTCGGGCCCTCAGCTAAGCAGCAGCTAACTGAATTACCAATGAGAAGTATAAAAATCTTCTTGCATGTCACTGTTTTGCAAACCAACTGAAAGACAGTAAAAGCACACTATGTACTTTGCAACTACATTCAAGCAGGTCAAATGCTATCAAAGTTCCCCCAAGCTTCGTGACCCAAGCCACAATTATTTAAAGAAATACACTGTCACTTGAAAATTAAAGCACTGAGAGCCTCTCAACGTGCTAGTTTGAAGCAGGCTAGAATGTTTTGGTGAGAAGAACTAGATTATAGGCTGCGGAAAGAAAACAGTGGTGATGTCTACTGCACTCACAGGCTTGATGAGATGTATGAAAATAGAAGTCAAAACACAGATAAGACACTTGGCACTTCACTCTCACTGGGGCTGCTGGCTGAGCTGCATCTCTCTAACCTCACCCTCCTTTTTGGACTAATCCACTTTGCTTCCTAACCCCCCTGGCTAAACCTCTATTTCTTCCTTGGGACTGGGGGAAGGTTGAGTGGAAGGTGAAGGGGTGGTTGAGAGTCCCTCCTGGGGACTCAGGTTTCTGGGAGGGGAGTTGTGTTTCTGTATTACCTTTTTCCTTGTCTATTTCTGTCTATAACTGTACATACTGTAAATATCTGCTTGTATATTGTGCTAGCTGTAAATATATGCTTCATTCATATTTCCAGAGCCAGCTGAGTCAAGTTTGGGTGATTTCCAAAGTGTGGGGGGGGCAGGCAACACCCAAACCATCACATTCAAGGAGGATACAATTCAGATTATAATTTAAGGTAGTAGGTTAAAAGTAGACCACACCACTGCTGAGGAAGAGCAGAAAAATCTGTTGAACTTATTTTACTGCTACAGGTCAAACAGAATGACACTTGCTGAACACCAGCAAGTATTTTTGTTGTTGAGACAGAATGATCCTAAGTGAACACTCACATCTGCTGTGTTTGAAATCAATGTTGATTAAAAAAAAGGTCCCACAAGACTGAATAGAACTACTTGATATTTGAAGACAATATATTGCTCCCCTTATGAAATGTCAGTGTTGTCTGCACAGAACCAAAAGCATTTCTTAAAAAGGTTTCTTTAAAATCAGAAGAGCTTGCTCTACATTTCTGACAAGTTATATTCACACAATTAAACGCATATAATCTTTGCATGCAGTTTATTAATCTGATGTTATGCAGAAGAATATGGTATTTTCAGTTCTTTGGAACGGGAACTTGTTTTGGTTTTGAAAGCATGGAGATGTAAAAACTGCTGCAAAAGAAGATAACATCTGAATAGCATATTCTACTCAGTTCCTCTCTTCACCCAGAGAATTAGTCACAGGATGAGCAGGAACTGCACACATGGCTTTCAACATGTTTGCTCATGTTCTGGGTACCCAAACTCTGTTAGTGAGCTTCAGTCATCCTGAAGTTTTCACAGTATCACAGTATCACAGTATCACCAAGGTTGGAAGAGACCTCACAGATCATCAAGTCCAACCCTTTACCACAGTTTCAGAAGGAAACCAAATTATTTAAATTCAAGTAAAAAGGTTCTTCTGATAAAAAGAACTACCTCTTAATCAAGTCAAATTTGCTATACTGTACTTTCTTCTAACTAGTGAGCTTGTACTAAGTGCAAATTGAAAAGCCTGTACTTGTATATACACACCCTTTTCCAGAAGCCTGGATTGTTTGCCTATATTCTGGGTATATTTTGAGTATTTCAATAAATCTTTCTACCTTTTAAAGCTCAGTTTTTCTCCTAATATGAAAGGGTAAATCATAGGATGGTTTAGGTTGGAAGGGACCTCAAGGACCATCCAGTGCAAACTCCTGCCATAGGCAGGGATACCTCCCACTAGAACAGTATAGGTACTATAAATACTGTTATATATAGCATAAATCCTTTTATACTGTAATGAAAATACCTAAAGAGTGTAACACAGTATGGTTTCAGGAGCAACAAAACTCTTACAGAAGGTGAGCAAAACTCTTCTTTTTTGGGCATAAAGAAACATTTGACATCAACACTGGAGAGATGTAGGTAATTCAGCTCTGAAATAAATTCATCTACAATGTTCAGAGCACTAATGCTTTGCACTGTATCAATGAGCAAATTAAAGTACTTGAAAACCCTCAAAAAGGAACTCAGCTCTTTATAAAGAATCCCCAAAGCTATATCTGCACCTATCAATAACCTATTTTCAGGTTTTGAAAGCAGACTGTGAGAGAATTGTGCCTGTATTTAAGGCTTGAAAAGCTATACATGAAAGTGCTATGTAAGAACAAGCATTCTGCAATGAAAACAAACACTGTCATAAAATACTAGTCATACTTCACAGCCATATACTCTATCTGACATGTGGATTTAAATGAAACTTTAAGAATGTATTTGCATTTCTATTTCTGAGCTTTCTTCCTTTGAAAGAATACACATTCCTACTCATAGCAACAACTCATTCCTAAACAGAAACACGTGCTACAATCACCATTTTCTCTCTATTTTATGGCATTTTAATTTACAATTGCCCTAAGCCTGTGCTACAACTTAGAGAAATCATGAGATCTATCAAAGCCTATTTAAAAAAGAGGAGATTGCATTCTCACAAATGAAATTCTCCTCACCAACCTGGCAGTGAGACTGCTGGATGGCAATTGCAAGTCAGTAACTAGGCTTTCCTTGTCAGTGTCCCATCAAGAGATCAGAGATTTCCATCTCAAATTCCTCAAGATAAAACAAGCAATCCATACTTAACCATTTCAAGTAAGCCAAAACCATTTTAGCTGATGTAGGCAAACATAAATTTTGCCATGACAGCAGACAAACAGAATAAAAAATTGAATGTGTTCTAATACTTTATGAACTGGAGAAGACAGGTAAACTCTTACCTTGTACAGCTTTACGAATACTTACTGATAAAAATCTGCCTCTTTTGCCGCTTCTTCACACCTTTTTAGTGTCTTGGTGTGTTGATTCTGCAAAGACTGTAAGTCTGACATGGCCTTCATGCACTGAATCTTCAGTCTTTCATAATCATGATTTGGTTTTGGACTAGGCCTAGCATGAAAAAGCAATATGAAGTTAAGCATCAGCTACTACAGAGAAGGAAAATTCAGGACAATTCCTATCCAGTACAATCACATAACTGCACCTTTAGGTTACGTTTATGATTTAGTTTACATACAGATCACTTCCCATTGAGATGCAACCACAAACAAAGATTCACTGCCTTTAACACATTCTAGTTTTACATTGAGATGTAACATCTAACAATGAGAAAACTCTGCCCATCGCTAAGGCAGCCTCTCTTCTGAGCAGCAGCATTATCAGAGTAGAACCACCACTTGCTGCAAGAATAAGGCAATCATAGTATGCTTGACTTCCAGGTACTATGTCATAAAAACTCTGAAGGAAAAAGCATTGAGCTGCAGTGACTGTGGCTGAAAAGAGGCTGCCAAAGTCAAGTGGAGGCACGTGGAGACCTGGCCTAGAAAAAAACTACTCATCTAGGCAACAGCTGGAGGACTTTGGCTATAGCTCCCCATGAGAAAAATTAAGGTTAGGGTTGAGAGAAAAACTGGCAGAAACTGAGCAGTTTCACTAAGTAAGCACTGAATTGAAATGATGTGAGCAAGCTGCTCTGATGGATTACACATTGCTGTTCTTTTGAAGTACTACAAATGAATCAGAGAACATGTCAGAATCTACCTCGCATGTCCATAGGGAAACCCCTATAATACAATCCCCAATAAGCAATTTTTAGTATGCTGAATAAAACCAACATCAGCCAAAAGGAATTTCTGACTTTTTTTTTTTTTCAGTGCATCAGGATGATTGGGAGAGTAGAAACTTTTAAAGATAATCTACCTTGTCAAGCACTGACCGATACAGATTACGTCTACAATGTGTGGTTCTTGAACACAGTACCTTTATTTAGCAGAAAAAATGATAAATCACACTAGAAACTAAAGCAGGATTATGTCTTCTGGTTTTGAAACACTAAGCTTCTAAAATAGACTCTAAACTGAACTGTTGCTCTTATGCAGAATCATACAATTGTTGCACCAGAGAATTTTCTCTTTTCAAAACAAAGGTTCCGACCTCTGTCCCCATGTCATCTCCTATGCCTAGGCAAAGAAAGAACCCAAACAAACCAACAACCCCTCCCTCAAAAATATCTGCCACAAACACACCCCCCCAAAAAAGTAACTGCTTTCTAATTGATCTCTGTTTATTCTCGTATCTCGTTTTCTCCACTGCTGTACAGATCTCCCTCCTTCCCTTCCTTCCAAGCAGCTTCAACGTAAGCACAGCCTGAAAAGCAATCAGAACCATCTTTGCATCAAATGCAAACCATGAACAACATGGATTCTGGAACAGAAATGCAGCTGGCAATTGAATCAGAACGAAAATAACTTCACACTGCTGCAATGGGGAGAGTCAATGGGAAGAAATAAAATTCACAAATGCCAGTCACATCTGATTCACAGATTTTCTGCAAGTGTGCATAGGGAACAAAAGCAGCTTACAGCAACCCAGTTGCATTTCTGTTGCTGAGTAGCAAGGCATTCCATTGTAAGTCCTCTTTTTCCCTTTTTCAGAGAACTACTGCTGGCAAAAAAAATTGAAAAACAAACAAACAAAACCTTTAAAAAAACAAAACAAAAACAAACAAGCAAAAAACCCAAACAAAACCCAACCAACCAAAAAACCAACCCCAAAAACCCAACCACCACCACCAAAAACACAACAAACGAAAACCACAAAACCAAGACAAACCCCCAAACCTCCTGGACTGAAAGACTTTCAGCAACAGTTAAAAGCTACATTCACATAAAAGGAACCAAATACAATCATAGAATCAGCCAGGTTGGAAGAGACCTCCAAGATTATCCAGTCCAACCTAGCACCCAGCCCAAGTTACATCTACAGGGATGTCTTTTAGGGTTTGTTTTGTAACTCACTCTTCAGAGTTATCAAAAGAAGTAGTAAATTAATCCAGTGTTACAGATATTACCACAACTACTGCAGTGTTTTCTCTTTTAAAAGTTGAAGTAGAAATAATTTTGAAATGTTCATGCCCTTGACAGAATCTTTAACCCCCCCAAGTATGGACTTAAATTAGACTTCAAAGTGCAATTGTTTGAAATTGACACCATCTGTCACTAAAATGACATTTACCTAAGAACAGCTTAACACTCAGATGAAACATTATGCTTACTGAGACCCATTAACACACATTCATATTAAGCTTACAATCATAAACACAAATTCAAGCAAAACATTTCAGTGCATACACTTTTTCTAAAGGTCAACTACTGGCTCCATCTCAAACCTATCATGAGAGTTTGTTCTATAAGTCTAACATCCATCACAGTATTTATATAACCCAGGTAATATTCTGGAAAGCAAAAGCAAAACCCACACAAAACCGAATCAAAAAAAACACAACTTGTTATAAACATATGGATACCATGTTAGTAGTTAGAGAAGCTAGCCTACCTCCCCAGTGAGGAAGGAACAACATCCAGCAGTAACATCCTATATTTTAACTCACCTACAAGAAATAAGCACCTGGATAGACAAAATTCTGTGTTCCACAGTGCTGCTCCAAGCAGCAAGAGAGAGAGGCCCAGGAGGAATATTCAACAGAAGTCAAAAATCAAAATGATTACCCCACAGTGGTTCAAGTGCATATAGTGGCTGACTATTGTTTAAATAAGACCACCACAGTTTCCTGTTAAAACGTCTCACAAAACACAGAAAAGTATTATTTTAATGAAAGATATAATAGTGTCAGTCACTATTTTGGAAGCACTGGTGCATATGTTAGCAAAATTTCAAGTGCTAAAGGTCCAACTGTTTTTCTGACTTTCATATAACAACACTAAAAACTACTTCTATTCCAGTGGAATTACCCTTAGCATAAGTCAAGACCACAGCAAGACTAATATTTACCTTTCCAAGGTAAAAAGCTAATGCCAATGGTGGATTCAACACAGAGGCACCCCAACTTTGAAGCTCACCCAACAACTTGAAAATGTTGTAATTTACTATCACAACAAGAATTCTAGATTACACACAAACCAGTCTCCTTTCAAAAAACAGTTTTCAGAGGTTTTACCTGTATTGCAGTTCTCATCTACTAATAAATAAGTAGTAACAACAGCAAGTTTTAAGTCTATAAAACACGCCTTGAGGACACTAAATTATTTGGTCAAATCTCTGCTTCATCACCACAACACATGCACACATACAGTCACTGTCAAGTGACAGAAACAAGCATATTATAAGCAATCCTAATTCTGTCCAGCAGGATGACACATGTCCATCTGATTCAGCACATCACAATTCACTTCTGTGGCTCCTCTTCCACCACTCTAGACTTAGTCAACACTAATTTTGGAAAACAGCTCAGTTTTGCAGCTGCCAGTCTTCACAGCCAGCACAGCACAGCCTGTGACTGCGCTGCAAGCTCCAACTGTTTTGAAGCTCACCATTGTGAGACATGTCAAGATTTGCCTCTACACCACCTGGTACGGCTACAGTAAAAGCAGCATCCACATCCAGAATCATAGAACTGTTTCAATTGGAAAAGACCTCTAAGATCATAGACTCCAACTAAAAAGCAACAGAAGCTTTCCAGAAAAGCAACAGCCATTTCTGGGTAGTAGAAGTCACCATCTGAAAAATAACCTTTCCGCTATCACGTAACAGTCGCAGTATTTGGGCTCTGACCCTTAGAAAGATGAAGAGCAGTTTTACATGAAGAAAGAATGCAAAAAGAAGTTAAAACGGTCCCAAACCAAAACAAATACACAAGAAAACTTTCTGAAAACATAGGTGTGGATGTGAAGAGTCGTTGCTTTTATACTGAAGGCAAAGAAGTCTACTAGTAGACTTCATTCATCTCCCACACTTCCAAGACTTGTTTGTAAGGCAGCATCCTTCATCTAACATTTGCTGTCCAAGCACTGTGCAAATGTTATGTTTGTTTTGATTAGTTGTTCTTTAAGCTGTAAAGACAACATACAAACCTTACACTGGCAGCAGAAGAGTAATTTGACAATTAAAAAGAAAGGTAAAAAAAAACTAGACAGCTCATCAGAACCTTATTAATAGCATCCTGGACTAAGAAGAATATAATTGTGAACTGTAAATCGTCAGTGCCTAAGCTTTAGTGACTTTAAATGAGAAATCACACTGTATAAATAAGCAACTGGAAACTATAGATAAGATGCTGACATCTGAAAACCTTTTCCTCTCACCCCTGTAACGCTTAGAACACAACACTCTTAAAGCAGCACTCAGAACTCATGAGAAGAGGAAGGAGGCATTAACATGACTAGCATAGAATTGAATAAAATGCCCATTCCAGTTCACTGGTTCAAATCTTGACCTTATCTCATAAGGACAAAAAGTTAAATTAACCACCTGACCACATACAGAGTTGATGAAGTAGTAGGTACCACTGCCACCAACACACGGAAGTTCAGAAAAGCCATGCATCATGGCAGCAAGCCCCAGAAAAATCTGTTCTTGGCTCTTATTTCAGACTGACTTTCTCCAAGATTCAAAAAATCTGTCTTACATGTTCTTACTGCAGACAAGAAGTACCTGGCTCAGCATGGCCAAAGTCACATGTATAATTCTAATGATCCTTAACTCTCTAAAATACATAATTCTGTCACCTAGCCAAAAAAAAAAGCCATACCTGCAATTAACTCAATCTGCCTGAATACCATCTTCATAATTTATAAACCTTCAAATCTGAATGAGCTGTATAAGACTGTTAGACATGAACTGACTTTCAGGACATGTTATTTTCATTTGGCAACATCCATAACTTCTCAGTGGAGGAGAGCTTCTTTTTCTCAGCATGTTAATGCTTTGCCATGGGAAACTGTATCCCCTAAAAAACACTCTCCCCTCAACACAAGTCCAAACCTCTCTCCTTGCAGAAACGTGGCAATAGCTGAACTTTTTTAAACTCTCCTGATCTCTGTCCTACAGCCAAGTACTCAGAGCTACTTCCCTCTCTTCACTCTTACTTTCAAAACAATAAATGCTTGAGCCATTGTCATCTTTCTCTTCCCACAAAATAACTTAAGGAGCCTCAACAACTTGTTTGCTTTCTTTGCCAAGAAGAAAGATGACTCCTATTCCTCTCATTCCCAGTGCAAAATTCCTGGAGAAAGTGGGAGTAGATATTCACAGGCAGCTCAGAAACTCATATGTGGTCACCTATGCATGTACCTCTCACCAAGCTACAAGTAGGTTACAAGCAACAAATACACATTGGAGTATCTGCAATACCTTGCTGTTTTCTTTACAAGAAAGCAGGAATTAAGACACTTGAAAACACCAATGAGGACTAAAGTACAATGTTACATTTCCTTTTTCTTCTTTTTTACCTGCAGTCATCAAAAGTTGATCCAGGAGACGACAGAGCAAGTTGTTTGCGCAGCTCATCCCTCTCTCGAGTTACCTGTCGCAGCTGATACAGTATTGTCTCTAGCTTCTCACTCATCTGTCTTGTCTCTGTTACAGGTGGTGGAGATGATGGTTTACCACTCGTACCTGACCAAGATAAAAAAGATCTGGCAATCAGAGAGCTCCTCAAAAGAACAACACAACTTCACTTAAGTAAATAGTAATTAAAAAAAATTGATCTGTGGTTTTCAGCTTTTATTTTCATTGTAGAATCTTGTTCCAAAATTAAGCAAGCCATGAAGTTTTCATCAGGGAGCTGACACAAGGGTAACTCCAGTCAGATTCCAGGCTAGCAGAAAGGCCCTACATGTGTTGCAAGTTAATCTGCATGCATAAGTTCCTTGCTCACTCATTAATTTACAAGTTGTCCAAAAGGCAAATTTGCTGTCACAAATGCAAATACCTCAGATACAACCACACTGAAAGCAGTCATAAGTAGGAAGTTATTCCAATACAGAACTATGTTCTTGCTTGAGAAACAAAAAAAAGTTACCTTTACCTACTGATATGAGCAACCACAAACTGCTTCAGCACAGGGGCTCTCTAGCTCTTCCTTTATCTAGTGCCATACTATTCTGGTATGAGCTACTGCCAGCTTTTCTTTTGTGCCTAATTCATATGTTCTCACATGTTGTAAATGATGAGCACAGTACATGAAGTTAAAGATCCGACTTTTCAACAAATCATGAGAAAGGGGTTTTGTTTGTATCAACACTCCTTAAAATGATCAAATTAGTCACTGCAACCAACTGGACCACACAACACATTTCCTCCAATGGGTAGAGATACATTAATGAGCTTTGTAAGAGCTTTTAATTTTCAGCTTTGTTAATAACAGAGCTGAAAGATGATGCTTACTGTCCTCTCAGACGATACCTATGCAAAAAGGTCATCTTCCACCTTAGAGATGAATCTAGTATGGTCTTTCACAACATGGGCTGCCCAGGGAGGTGGTGGAGTCCCCATCCCTGGTGGTGTTCAAGAAAAGACCGGATGAGGCACTTGATGCCATGGTCTGGTTTACTGGCTAGGGCTGGGTGCTAGGTTGGACTGGGTGATCTTGGAGGTCTCTTCCAACCTGGTTGATTCTATGATTTTATGCTGACCATGTACTCAACTGTAATTTTTGCTCTGCTCATTTTAATTGCAGATGCACAAGAGTAAACTCAAAGATATAGGTCGTAGATGTGAAAGTTAAAGAACTAAAGATATCACTATTTTCTATTCAATGGAGAATTCTAGAACATGTTTGCACACTTATACAAGTGAAACAAGCTGCTGACATATGCATTAACTTGTTGGGATGTGCTTTTATTATGCCTACTTTTAAAATGAAGAAACAAGAAATACAACAGTGAAATAATCATAGAATCAGCCAGGTTGGAAGAGACCTCCAAGATCATCCAGTCCAACCTAGCACCCAGCCCTATCCAATCAACTAGACCATGCTGTTCTCTGATCATTTATTTTCAAAGGAAGAATTTAAACCCATGTTATTTCATCTGATCAAATGCTAATGAGATGAAGGATTGGCTTTTTGGAAGGAAAAAACTCCCTTCAACTTCTAAGTAGAACTACCTATGCTTTCAAGGTGTCACACCAAGAAAACTGCTACCATACAAATAGCATCTAGCATAACAGGATCCCTGTTCTTGTTACTTTCAGCTGTTACTGCAGTAATTCTGTAGTGAGACTTTCTGAGCAGACTGTTCTACTCTGCTGCATAATCGTGTGTGTAAATATGCTGAACAGGAAACTGAAGAAATAGAAGTATGCATTCTGCAGAAAGGCACAAACTTTTGTCACTCAGGAGAATTCTCAATGGAAGCTGCATTTGGGCTTTCTCCTACTACTTTGCTTTGCTCCTTCATCCTGATGGAGCCCCTTCCTTTATCTACAAGGGCTAAGACTTACTTTTTCTTTTTGAAAAAGAACCATTCCACATATTTTTGAGGCAAGATTATGTAGAAACCAGTAATAGTACAAATTCACTACCTTAGGTTCCTGATGTGGGGAAAAAACCCAAACAGACAGGTGAAAAACTCAGAATATGCACTTGTTTGGAATATTTTGGACACATCTGTGAGCAGGGAATTTCATAAACAAGTGAAAAGGTAAAGGCAATAAAACCTAATTCAGGCACTGACAGACAGCATGGTCTTGGGTAAGCTCAGTGGCAACCTGCACAGCTTCTCACTTGAAGTCACATCAAACTACATACAACCCTGAAAAAGTCCACCTCTCTTCCTTACAGAGAAGTTCAAAAGCTTATCTGTCATCCTGGGGCTGTTTACAATCAAAAGAGATGAACAGAATTGAAAGGGTGCAAGACAAAGAAGAAGATCATCAGGAAGGCTGCAGTACTTGACCTGCAGAAAAGAGCACTGGATTAACAAGAGAACATCACTACTACCAGTGTAAATCCCAGCAGCAGTTCCATGAACCATGTTAACTAGACGAATCCCACACAGGCATCCAACATTTGCTACCAGAATCTAAAATGCTGCAAAAGGAGGCACGAGTTACATGTTGCCCCTACCTCTTCCCCCACACATTTAATAGCATCACAGTGGGAATCACCTTCAAGCAAGGAGAACACTTGTGCACATCGTCCCAAAAACATGCCAGAAAGCACAAGAGTGCTTTAAATAGGGACAGGGCAAGTAATCTTGGTAAAGAAGCCTTCTCAAATAATGCAGACTATTTGCCTTAGAGAATCATAGAATCAACCAGGTTGGAAGAGACCTCCAGGATCATCCAGTCCAACCTAGCACCCAGCCCTCGCCAGTCAACCAGACCATGGCATCAAGTGCCTCAGCCAGGCTTTTCCTGAACACCTCCAGGAATGGTGACTCCACCACCTCCCTGGGCAGCCCATTCCAATGCCAATCACTCTCTCTGCCAACAACTTCCTCCTAACATCCAGCCTAGACCTCCCCCAGCACTACTTGAGACTGTGTCCCCTTGTTCTGTTGCTGGTTGTCTGGGAGAAGAGATCAATCCTCACCGGGCTACAGCCTCCCTTCAGGTAGTTGTAGACAGCAGTGAGGTCCCCCCTGAGCCTCCTCTTCTCCAGGCTGCACACCCCCAGCTCCCTCAGCCTCTCCTCATAGGGTTTGTGTTCTAGGCCCCTCACCAGCTTTGTCGTCCTCATGTGGACACCTTCCAGCACCTCAACATCTCTCTTGAATTGAGGAGCCCAGAACTGGACACAGCACTCAAGGTGTGGCCTGACCAGTGCTGAGTACAGGGGCAGAATAACCTCCCTCGTCCTAATGGCCACACTGCTCCTGATGCAGGCCAGGATGCCATTGGCTCTCTTGCCCACCTGGGCACACTGCTGGCTCATCTTCAGCTACTATCTACCAGTACCCCCAGGTCCCTTTCTGCCTGCCCGTTCTCCATCCGCTCTGTCCCCAGCCTGTAGCGCTGCTTGGGGTTGTTGTGGCCAAAGCATAGAACCCTGCACTTGGCCTTGGTAAATCTCATCCCATTGGCCTCTACCCACTCATCCAGCCTGACAAGGTCCTCTGCAAGGCTCTCCTACCCTCCTAAGTACTAGAAAAGGCTGGTTTTCATTAACTTGTCACTTTGTAGTACTACATCAACAAATACTTCAATTTCAAATGCCATGACACTGCTGTCAATGCCCAGAGATGTGTATGTTTTAAGTGCTGAAAAAACAGCAGGTCAGCATGTATTCCACCTCTTAGCCTCAAAATGAGTACAGAAAGTTTACCTTGGCTTGATTTAGTTAACATCCTTACGTTTTCAACAGGTCTCATACATCTTAAGTCAGATTTGTGGATGTTCAAAACAAAAACAAAACAAAAAAAAAAAAAATCAAATCAGTAAGCTCTAATTAGAAAAATTCAATAGACTTCATATCCTTTGAAAAGGCTTTTATAGTTGAATGCTAAAAGCCTTTAGTTGCATCTGACATCCTGATGCAGTAGGGAAATGCTTACAGTTTTGGTTTGTGAGGTTTATCTTCCCATTTGCCTACAAGTTTAACACAACAGTATTTCCTTTCTGCACTTTAACCAGTCAAACTGGTCTTAGAATATATGAGCCTGAAGGCTAAATCTCTACTGTGCCAACCAGTGCTGTCCCAGACAACCTGCATCTGAAAACGTATTTACTGCCTGTGCAATTCATTTATCTGCTTTGACAATATGCACAACTCATCCCTCATGTGAACTACACTTGGGTTTTGAGATGTCAGTCACATTGAAGTCACCTTCCTGGCCAGCCTGCAGGTAAGTGGCAGTCCAACTCACTGAAGCAGCTAAGAGCAGGGATGTGTCATGAGGGCAAAATTCTTTTTGTGCACAACGCAGTACATGCATTAGGTCCTGAGTACGCAGTGACCTTACCTAAAGTAGAATTTTGCAGGAAATCTATCACAGAAGAGCCTAAATTTTTGCAAGAAATCCATCAGAGAACATATCTGCCATAATTACAGTCCACTAGTCAGCTTCAGAGTTAGGAATATGGTAGCACATTTCTTGAAGGGGGGGGGGGGGGGGGGGGGAAATTAAGATAAAGAGGCCTGGGAAACTTGTCAAACTGACCAAGACATAGCATAATGCCAACTCCATATAATGCTGAAGTGGGAAAATAGCCATCAGCAAAAGCAGATACTCTCAAGAAATATTATGAACATATTTCAAAGTATAATCTCATTCCTCTTTAAGAAGTACACCTGTATCAAAAGTTCAACTAATGCAAACCAAAATTGCTCACAAGCAAGCAGAACACCTGAATTTTACAATGAGTTTTTAAACTCATTTGACAAATTTGTGCCTGTTCCTGCTTGCAAACAAGGAGAATATTCCTTGTACAGTCAAGCCTTTGTCATTCTTTTCTTTCATAAAAAATAAAACCAGCAGGAATGTTTATAAAACTGTTTCTTTATGGCCCAGTACATCATGATAGGAAACATTTTAAAGAGAGACTTGCAAGATACACTGCAAAGCATGACCAAGAGGCTTTCTCTCCAAGCTCAGGAAGAAAAGATTTATGCCCATGTACAAAAACATGTGCTAAAATATTTATTTCCTTTCAATAATTTATGAGGACCAGAACAGGACTGCATAGCAGAATTTATCATTTAGATGCATTTTTCAGATGTACCTTTTCAAGTGGTCTTGAAATAGTGGAGACCACAGAACAGACTTGCATGCAGGTGAAATACAACATCTGTAAAACCCAGCAGCAGTACACCGAGGAAAAGAAACTGAAAGGTAAAATAAGGAGCTGTGGAAACAGTTTGATCTGACATATAACCCAATGGGTTATGAAGGCAGTGAGGATCATGAAACATGCAAGAACAAAGGAACGGGTAGCAATTCAGTATTTGTTTTAACGTGGAATATAACAATCTAAACAAACTCAGCAGCATGTAAAACAAACTTTCAGCTTCAGTAATTTTAAGACTACAGAAAGAAGTGAACAGTGATTCCAGAAAGATGAACATGAAAGAGAATCTACAACCTAATATGCAAACCCAGCAAGACGGCTAAGTGCAAACAGCAAACACACCAATTTGAAAGGTCCTTGATGAATTTCACTAACATTACACACAGCACAATTCATTGTCAAGACTAAGGAAAACACAGCTGAAGCTTCTGAATTGGAATATTTGGGAGCTTCCTGATGGGAGAGCTCAAACTCTACGTTTGTCAGGCTTGCAACTGACCCAGACAAAAGCGTCCAATCCAAACCCAAGGGGGACAACATCTAGGATCAACCACTGCACACCAACCAACAATAAGAGACTTGAACACTTGTTCCTCCACACCATCTCCATCACAGAAGTCATACACATCACCTCACCATACTGTTTCATAGACCAAAAAGAAAATTGCTGACAGAATTGATTTCCTGAATGTACAGACTGATAAAGAGCCTTAGAGAGTACTGAATGGCACCACCTTGCAGACATGCTGTCTGAAGTGAAGAAAAAGGGTATTCACACACACTGTATTTCAAGTCAAAACATTACAGTCTAACCAGCTCTTCAGAAAGCTCTCCAACGAGATGTCAAATATTAAGATGATGACATAGCAAACAAAGTACTACAAGGTACACAGTTATTCATTAGTGGTTCTTAACCCACATGTATGCAGAATCAAGAGAACTTAAAGAGACCAAGAAGCAACTCTTTTGTTACATGAAATGGTAAAACACAAATAACAACAGAAAAAAAACCCTGCACAAAACTCCATCCAAAACCCCAACCCAATGCCAAAAATAATCTCAATGTTTCTCTGAACTTCTGGACTTTTTTTCAAAACCAAACCAAACAAATAGGGCATCACATTCACTGAGTAACTCTTGGGTACCTCTGACATGACAGAAGCTAAGCGAACACTACACTGCAACTGAGACATGCCTTGAAATGGACACGCCAAAAGCCAGTGAAAATCTTTTAAAGCTATTTAAAGTGATTACTTAGAGAGGAAAGTTATTAACAAATACAGTGAAAAGCAGGTCAAGGTATTAAGGATCAATCCTGAAGACATCTATATGATTCATGAACACACAGTATCACAGTATCATCAGGTTTGGAAGAGACCTCACAGATCAAGTCCAACCCTTTACCACAGAGCTCAAGGCTAGACCATGGCACCAAGTGCCACGTCCAATCCTGCCTTGAACAGCTCCAGGGACGGCGACTCCACCACCTCCCCGGGCAGCCCATTCCAGTGTCCAATGACTCTCTCAGTGAAGAACTTTCTCCTCACCTCCAGCCTAAATCTCCCCTGGCGCAGCCTGAGGCTGTGTCCTCTCGTTCTGGTGCTGGCCACCTGAGAGAAGAGAGCAACCTCCTCCTGGCCACAACCACCCCTCAGGTAGTTGTAGACAGCAATAAGGTCACCCCTGAGCCTCCTCTTCTCCAGGCTAACCAATCCCAGCTCCCTCAGCCTCTCCTCGTAGGGCTGTGCTCAAGGCCTCTCCCCAGCCTCGTCGCCCTTCTCTGGACACGCTCAAGCATCTCAATGTCCCTTCTAAACTGGGGGGCCCAGAACTGAACACAGCACTCAAGGTGTGGTCTAACCAGTGCAGAGTACAGAGGCAGAATGACCTCCCTGCGCCTGCTGACCACACCATTCCTGACGCAAACAGAATAAAAGAGATGGAGAGTGAAGTTACTTTTAAGTTTGTGGAAAAAAAAGGTTTGCTTCACAAAAAGTCTTAGTTCCAGTAAATTAAACAGTCATTATTCAGAGCAAAAGACAAGAAAATCACACAGGAAATAAGTCTATACAGAGAGGTTTAATTAATCATTGAGGTCAAAAGTTACAGGAAAATGACTGTAAATAAAGAGACTGATTGGAAAGAGGTGGAATGTCAAAGGCAATCACTGCAATACAGGGAAGTACCTTTTCTCATTCATTTGTGGCCTTTCAGGAGGTGCAGTATTTTCACTTGTTCCTTTGCTAATGTGTTAATTGTTGATATAGTTACCAAATATAATTTGTGTTTCACAAAAATAAAAGAGAGAGAGGAAATAAAAAGCAAAGAAATATAAGAAACTGCCAGGGAGAAATAAACAGAACACTTTTAGATAAAGAAAGAGCATTTATCTTCCACTGAGAGAATATCACAAACAATTGCTTTATTATACACAGCTGCAGAAAGCATGAAAGAATAAATCACAAACAAACATAAAAGGACAGCTGTCAGAGTGACCAACAGGAAAATGGGAAAACAAAGAGTGCACACTAATAAGGCATTACCATCTGATATGAGGGGAGTGATGTTTGCTTTGCAGACTGAGTAACTTGAATTGCAATTAGTGAAAAACTAGCTGTAAATAGCTTGTCAGGCTAATAAGCTAACAAAGCACTATCAAGGAAACACTGTCAGCTCAAGTCAAAGCTTGATGAGCTTGGTAAGGATAGAAATACAATGGCTGGAAGCAAAAGACAAAATTGCAGTGCAAGGGTTGGTGTTTGTTACAGACTGGTATACAAATTCCCACAGGAAAAGGCAGCACAGTGATGTAAACAGTGGAGAGGAAGAGAAAACACTTATGACTGACAAAATAATACTATTTTTGAAGAACTGAACAACTGAAAAAATAACAGTCTGATAAAAGTTCAGAGATGCAGCTGATAAAATGCCATGTGGAACGACGAGGACACAATATCGACAGCTGTATTTACAGCAATGCAAAGAGGCTGTGGAATGAATTTGATGTGGAACAGAAGGCATTTTCCAATCCAAAAATCCTCTCATTAGGATCTTGGTGTATTTTCAAAGAATGGAAGAGCATATACAATGCCTTTCTGTTAAAAACTCACCAGGAAAGAGTCAGAGCCTGATTCCTACATGCCAGCTGCTGATAGGGCCGGGGGATAGGTTGGACTGGATGATCTTCAAGGTCTCTTCCCACCTGGTTGATTCTATGATTCTATAAAACCACCCCTCAATCTATCAACAACCACCAACAACCCCAATAAGCAAAACTCATCAACAACAAAAAACAAACCACAAAAACAAACAACCAAGCAAAATAAAATAAAACCAAGTCCCCCAAAAGCTGTGCACTGAGGAGGGGAGGAAGAAGCAGGGGTTTTAAGCACTGAAGAAAAGTGCCAAGTTTCACTGTGGTTCTAGACTAAGTAAAAAACAGCTTGATTCCAGAAATGACAATACTGTCAATGCATCATAGTGCTTAGGTCAGTAATATGTACTGGAGGTTACGCAAATAATATTAAGAGTCTTGAAACCTACCCTTTAAAGTCAATTCACAGAGGCTTCTTTAGGCAACATGGGCCAGAAAAGTAACTTAATCTGGCTTGTGAAAAAAACATGGAAATAGAAAGCTGGAAATCATGAGTAAATAATTGAGAGGTGCACATCAATCTCCACAGAGTATTCTCTACTGGGGTACAGAAACATCTTATCCAATCTTCCTGTTCAAGCAGGACCACCTAGAGACACTTGTCCAGATCTGGTTAGAGTGCTTGGTGAGCATTTATCTTCAAAATTATAGATGTCAAATGATTGATTGCACTGTACCCACTGGCACTTCCCCCTCCAACCCCCAAAGGCAGTCTTTATTCTGTGTTTTTTTGCTCGCCTTTATCATGAGCATTCACTTGGGAGACTGGCCAGTGACTGTCATGTGTAACTGTTATTGGTGACACTGTTGTTCCGTGCCTGACAAGCCAGACACTGAATCTCCATAAATAATTATTCTGATGTCAGAGATGCAGGATTGTAATTCCGTTCAGAGTCTGCCAGGCACGGGGAGTGGACAAAGAAGGATGTATCTGTTTACACACAAAAATCTCTGTCATTAGCCATGAGCAAAGAAAGAGAAAATACAGAGAGGGCATGACAACTTAAGGAGTATCTGTTCCTTTGTGGGGAAGAAGGTAGAGCTAAAGCACAATGGTGGGATGGAGATATTACAGCAATTAATATTGTGTCTCCTGTGGCAGTCATCACTGAATGTCTGCCATTAAAAGCATCTATTTTACATGCACAGCATGAACTTTACCAACACATGGGAAAGAGAAGAGGGAAAAAGAGAATACTGTCATCTAAACATATTTTCAATGGCAAGGAAAAAAAAAAGACCAATCTGGAAGGTGCAACAACCTGCCCTTCTGCATTTTCATCACATATGATACAATGATAAAGGCACATAGACCTATTGTGAAGGCAGATAAACCCATGAAGAAGAGTTTCCTGTCCAGCGTTGCTTCCCTGATGCTACACAGGTGGGAAAACAGGCTCACACTCAACTGCTTATTCTATCACATGCAGGGGAGGCTTGGACATTAATTCCTGTTGCATCCCTCATGCCTGCAGCCCTATCTGTGCTGGGAAAGAAGGAAAAAAAAAAAAAAGCTTGTATGACAACACAGTAATCAGGTTAGCCTAGGCCTAAACTCTTCTGAGTCACATTGCTTCCCTCCTCTCTCATCTTTCCCTCTTCCTTTCCAAATCCTAACATTAGGCTTAATTTGATTGAGAGTTAACCCACCTGCTCTCAGAACTACTGTTTTGAGAACAATCATCTTAGTGCTACTTAAACTTAGTTCTCAGACCAGCATCTTTTTTTCTGAAAAAAAAGTGCATTGCTATATATGTCACCTTCATAAATTAACTTGGAAACCCAGGACAGCTGTAAAGCACAGAATCCTATCAGTATCCTGGCTTATCATAAAATTAACCAGGTTCGAAGAGACCTGCAAGATCATTCAGTCCAACCTAGCCCCAAGCCTTGCCCAGTCAACTAGACCATGGCACTAAGTGCCTCAGCCAGGCTTTCCTTGAACACCTCCAAGGATGGTGACTCCACCACCTCCCTGGGCAGCCCATTCCAATGCCAATCACTCTCTCTGCCAACAACTTCCTCCTAACATCCAGCCTAGACTTCCTCCGGCACAACTTGAGACTGTGTCCCCTTGTTCTATTGCTGGTTGCTTGCGAGAAGAGACCAACCCCCACCTGGCTACAGCCTCCCTTCAGGTAGTTGGAAGTATTTCAGAAAAAGATCATTTAAAACAGACTGCTGGCCAGAGAAACCACCTCCAACAATAGCTAGGGTGACTAAGGTTGGAAAGAAAAGATGGTGTACATGGATATATCCTTCCCTAGTTACTTCCATTAACTACAGAGTTGAAAGACTGCAAATGAAAGACTTTATGATCTCCCCTAGATAGATGTTACACTCTCTGTTTCCTCCTTATCTGGACTTAACTTGTGCTCCAAATACCTTTCTCATTTCTTCTGAAGGGTCAAATGTTTCTCAGCTGTTTGACAAACAGCAGCAAGGTAAACCAGAAATAAAAATTCATTAAATATTAATGAAAAAAACCTGTTTCACACTCAGAAATAATAAAATAGAACCCTTTCTCAGCTTCATCATGACAGTCCATGTAAGTGGGGAAATGAAAACACCGCTTCATATATACATGCAGCTATTAGCGGTGAACAGAATCTATTCCAAAGCTTACACTGTCTCTAAACAACAAGCTATTGACTTCTTGTCACTGATGCATTAATTTCACAGATTAAATTTAGGCTTTCCACTGCACAGAATATCCCATGTGAATATGTATTCCAGTGAGATGGTGATGAAATAAGGGGAAGAGGTATGTGAAATTCCTGAAACTCTCTAACAAGGCAGTATTTGTTGGGATGCCATTCAAAGTAGCTACAAGAAGCCTTTAGGGAACTGGCAGGCAGTTTCAGTTACAACGGTCTGGCATCCAACAAATCTGACTGAAGCATTGCAGTGACTTGTAAACTGCCTATCAGGGTACACTGGTAATTAAGCAAATAAATCTTGCTACTGCTATCACACCAAAAATATTCTCTCTTTCAGAACAAGATGCAAAGGAGGAAAAACCAGTTGGGGAAAAAAGCTTGTTATTAACAAGCAATACTTGTTAGCAACAAGTCTGGTTATAGACCACAAAACAAACAGGCCAACTTCCAACATCCCTGGCAGCTATTGGATTAAATATCTACCTCACTTTAACCACTTGGATTGAAACTAAGAAGCAGCTAGATGACAAGTTTTAATGGTGGGTCATGTAATTGCTCACTGCACATACCAAAGGCATGCAATACTTCCAAGGACAGACTCCTCAGATAAAATACACAAATCAGAGTTCAGTATGAGCTTTGATGTTCTCACATATGATGAAAGTATTGTTGGAAAGAGTTCAGTTCTGACTCATATATAGGAATAAGGGATGTCTCAGAAGGTACATGCCAATTTCCAAGTAAGTGTTTAGAAACAAGAATCCCACACTTGCATAAGATCCTTTTGTCAAGGAAATCAACAGAATTGAAAACATCCAAGTCCTGTGTTCAGAGAATAGGGTACAGATCTGAGAACAGATCTGTAGCTTGCAAGTGGTCACTGATAAAGCAAAAGTTCTCTTCATGATGGCAAACCCTAGCTGTTTTCCTGCCTACCTTGTAAAGTGCAGTGCATTAAGAGAGTTACAAAACTTGGAAAGACAATAACCACAAAAATCCCCCCAAAACATATATGTTTAAGTGTACTTTTCCATTTTAAAATCAGGAACATGTAACTAGAAAGGACCACCTGCATCTTCTCTCTCAGGCATTACTCCATCCAATTATTCCACAAACTTATTTAACTCCCTTCTTTGGAAGGCTCTTTTTTCATTCTGGTTGTCCTAAAACTGTAGGAACTTACTTCTTCCTGTTTTCAGCCCAAACTTATTCACAGCAAATTAATCATACCCTTCCTTCAAGTAATAGCATTCAAGTGTGATCTTGATAAAAATCAAACTAACATGTCACAGCTTCACATATTTTCAGCAAATACTTCTTGTTCCTGCATGCTGGAGGTAAAAGTTCAACTCAGTGACTGCAACAAACACCTACTCGACAGACAACTGACTTGCCTGGTGCTGTCAGGGAAGTCTAGAGATGGCAAATGCCACACTGGAACTTTAAAGATGCAAGAGCCTACACGCCCTATGTAAGCAAATGACTTTTACATGGATTATACAAATAAATTCTACTGTGAAAGCAAAGATGAATAAAAGGGACGACTAACACAGAATATAAAGCCATTCATTGCAGGCAGGGAAAAAAGAGGTTAAAGCTTGCAGCCACTTCCAAAAGTTTAAAAGGCTGCCTATGACTGTGACTAATAATATTTCAAACTTCTATGTTATTTTTCACTCTTGACTACAATTTTCATATCTCCACATATACATATATGCATGCATATATTTTATTTGCACAGATTTGTATATGCCTAATGTTGCCATTTTTACATCATTTGACTAATTAGTTCATAGAGTAGCTGAGTATATAATTTAATACACCCCAGTATAAGAGATTTTATTTGCAACAGCTGTACATAGCCACAAGAAGGCTTAACTTGCACTCTTAGATGATGGATATACTTCTTCTTGGTGAAGATGCATGGTTACTATTGTGAATTCATGACCAGAATTCCTCTACCCTAGCAAGAAGCAACTTTAAAAACGTTTATTCTCCCAGCTCCCTAAACACACAGTTATGAAGTTGACAGATTCATACTTTACTCACCAACGCTACTCAGAGAACTGCTGCTTTCAGAATCAGAAGGCATTATTGACAGCACACTGTAAGTGGACCCTAAAAACAGGAAAAAAAGAGAGTATTACTTTTTGTTGTTTTCCTTTCTCCCAAACAAAGCTCATCATTCCTTTTCTTGATACCATACACGTCAAACACAGTAAAGAGAACACAGATCACTAATGCATTAAGTCCCATAGGAACACTAACACTGCACTGTGTGCACCCAGTACACACTCCTGTGTACTGAGTAGGAAATGATTTTGGGTGAAAGGGTAAAAAACAGTTCAGCAAAACACTGAACTTGTACAGTAGTTATTCCAGACTTGTTGAAAATAGACAATATGTTTCTATATTGCAAAGAATACATATGATAGCTGTGACAAGTCTAAGCTATTTTGGTTTCATACCTTCTTATACAAACCAACTTCTGTTTCATTGTGTGATTCAATTCTTATTCTCAAACTTCCTCCAGACAGAAATATCATTTAGTTTGTAAATAAATTTTGTTTTCAACTATTTACCAGTTTTCAGTATCTGACTTTAAAAGCAAGGACCTACAAAGCCATCTACTGTTACAGGCTATACTAAGTTTTTCACCTATTAATAGACAGAGCCCCCTATTATTTCAGTTAGGAGTATGCTAGATTTTACTTACTAGAAGAACTAGAAAAACAGGTCCTACTTCAAACCCTTTAAAACTATACAGCTCCACCATCCCTCACAAACAGGATAAACATGCTGCACTAAAGACAGAGAGTGATTATGTGCTAAAGTCATTTGAAATCCAGTCCATTTTCAGCACTAGCCAGCATGCAAGACATGTCTTCACAAAAGCCAAGCTCAGTTGCAATGCTTTCAGGAGCTGCCTTTCCTATAGTTCCCCTTATGTCTTACACTCCTTTCTTCCAGTCTCCCTGAAATTAAGAACTAAAAGCTGAGAAGCAGCAGAAGATTAAATATATGGATCTAGCACTGAAATAAAGAAAGGACAGGCTAGAAAATAAAAAAGCAATCCTAGTTTTCACTCATTTCCTTTGCTTCTTACTAGGGAAAGACATGACATCTCTAACTACCACAATCCTAAACACAGGAAATAACAAAAGTGTGAAATAAAAGTGAATTAAAAAAACACAACCAAACACATTCACTTAGGGCCAGATCTTCAGCTACTAAGTAACATGGACCCCAACTTGGATGGTGCCTGTGTTTATTATCTTCAATTTGATCTGAGGAGTTGCATAGGCAAAGGTACATTTAAACAACTAGTTGAATGTAATGAAAATTCCCTCCAAGCAAACCACTAGTTTTGTTAGCAGACACTGAAGAGAAGTACCAGAAGAGAGACTGAATCTTGAAGCAGAGTGTTCAACTTGAGAAACCTCTGTGAAAGTTATTCAAAACACATTGGTTACAAATAATTCCAGGTGATTGTATGGGATGTAGTTTTTATTTTGGTTCTGATTTCTAAATGAAACATCTAACAAGCATGTCACTAGAACATTGGCTTCAGATGAAAAAAAACAATCTGCTGGGCCTTGCTGCTTCCATTTCAGACATTTTCACAGAACAGTTTAGACTCTGTCTGCATTTAATGAAAGCTTATTACAACCAAAATGCTTTCTGCATTAAATAAAATCAGCCTCTTTGCATACTCTAAACTCATATGACTTGTAGTATGTCTTGTAGTCTGGACTTAAAATGATTAAATTCACAAGGAAAGCTCAAAAAAGCAGACAAATATATTAATGTATGACCTGTTTATGACAGACAACATGTACCAGGATGTTATCAAAACTGCTTGGGACTTAAGCACAGTAACATCTTGTGCTGAGATATGACACTGCATTACACCCAGCAATTTAAGGCAAAATTGCCCACTTCAGTTTCCCTGAAAGGAAGAAGAAGAGTCTCACACGAGAACTTTTCTGATTGTGAGCTGCTTTCACTTCTTATTTAAGAATGGAGAAATAGACTAAAAATCTCATCATCTTAGCTGATCTTGCTTTTATTTACATTCAACCAACATTAATCCTCTCCTCTCCATTTCTTCCTGCATTAAAAGCCAGAGCCAGGACTTACAAGTTAAATTCTGGTCTGTGGAGCACATAAAAAGCTGACTTCATGAGGGGAGGCATATGACTCTCCCCAGTGATGTTCTTAAAACACCAGCTTAGATTTGCAAATGCAAGACCTGGTATGCATGGCACGTTATCACAGGAAAATCTACAATGGTTGAGAGAGGAAAAAATCATCTGACTCATTCATAATTCCTTACTTCTGACAAAAAAAAACCCAAAAACCCACCAAACCACACAAAACCACCTAACAAAAAAAAAAAAAAAAAAAAAACAACCCACCCTAGCAGCATTTGTCTAGCTTGCAAGGCTGTTTGTGGGTGTGTTTGGTTTTAATTTGTTTATAGGCTACCCAGGATATGAGTCCATCATCTGTAACGGATGTTCCTTCTGTCATCAGAAGTGCTATCAGTGAGTGATGGAAACAATAAGCAGAGGACACTACATCATTTTTTTTTAATACTAAAATTCATCTTTAGGTATTGAACACATTCAGGCTGAAGTAGCATCATACCCAACATATTTGACTTGATCAAACCAGCAATACCAGAAAATGATCCAAGATATCATTTCCTCACCCTATAGGATGCCTCCTCACAAAGGAAAATGCCCCAAATCACCCCAACAGAAATCCATACACAGGCAAAAAAGCAAGGAAAAAGGCCCAAACTAGGTTCTGTGAATGAAGACTTTTTCATGAGCTCCACGACCACAGTGTTTTAACAAGTTGTTGCAAAACTATCCTCTCTTCACCACAGACTTGCTAAGCTATTTTCCAATCTGTTTCAAACTCTTCAAACATTTTGACTGTCCACATTTCCACATTGCACAAAAAAATAAGATAATACAGAGAAAAAAAATCATGAAGGCTAATGTTGAAAGTGCCTCACACCTAGGGATTCACATGTCTTTCAAGGTACTTTTTCCAAATGCTTCTCTCTTATATTTTTTCACTACTATTCACCTCTCACACCAAAGTCTCTCAGTATAAAAACTTGTTAGAAGTAGTGAATTAAAATAAAATGTAGCAATTGCTACATAATTCTTAAAAGTCAAAATCATAACTTGAAATAACAGGGTTCTGACAAGCAAACCAGATACTATTCATACTTAATTAAAAGGAAAATCAAAGCAAGCACAACTGTTTTTCACATATACACACTCAAACAGAGAGGGGAAAAAAAGAGGAGAAGCATCCTGTCTTTGAGGCTTGCTTTTGGGCCTCTTTTTTTGCTCATGTAGATTTAAGCTTTGCATCAGCTCCTGAATGCATTCAAAGGCTTGACCAGCGCAAAGGGATTTAAATATTGCTAGAGTACACACTTGAGAATCTCAAGAACCCTATTTCCTTCCATTTTCAACAATTCAAGCAAGGCCAATTTCCTTATTACTGCCCTTATTTGTCAGATGACTGGAGGGTCACCTAGAAATTTGCCAATTCAGTAAAGGAACTAGATGCTTAGCTGTGGAAGTCTCCTCCAGGGACAGCAGAGGAACAGGAACTGCAGTTTGCCCCCATCTTTCACACACTGTACACACAGAAACAGTCATATATACTATCCTTGCTAAGACAGACAGTGATGGTGGAATGAAAACAATACAAACACCCAAACAAGTTATATATCCAAAGACAGCATCTTTTGTCCAAACAATGAATTTCCTCATCTGCAATGACAAACCTAGACTGATGGAATTGAATTCCACTAAACTAAGACAGAACATAATCACAGAATGTTAGGGGCTGGAAAGGACCTCCAAAGATCATCTAGTCCAACAGTCCTGCCAGAGCAGGATCACCTATATCAGATCACACAGAAACACATCCAAGCAGGTTTTGAGTATCTCCAGAGAGGGAGACTCCACAAATCCCCTGGGCAGCCTGTCCCAGTGTTCCATCATCCTCACAGTGAATATTTTTTTTCATCACTTTTATGTGGAACCTCCTATGCCTCAGCTTTCATCCATTGCCTCTTGCCCTGTCACTGGGCACCATCAAGGAGAGCCTGGCTGCATCCTCTTGATGATCACCCTGTACATATTTATATACATTAATGAGGTCACCCCTCAGTCTGCTATTCTCCAAGCTGAAGTGCCCCAACTCCCTCAGTCTCTCCTTGGACTGTTGGACTCTTTCAAGTAGCTCCCTGTCCCTCTTGAACTGAGGGGTCCAGAACTGGACACAATACTGCAGATGTAGCCTCACCAGGGCAGAGTAGAGGAAAACCTCTCCTGACCTCCTCGCCACACTTCTTGTAATACACCCCAGAACATTTTTCTCTTCTGTCTTTCCAATACTTAACTGTGAAACACCACATAACACTGCACATCACCTGTACTTCAAGAAGGGACTAACCTCAAAGTGAAGGTTCCAAATCAAATTTGCACTTGATACCTTCTTGAAGAACATAGCACAAAGGATCACTTAAAATATCTTTTAGGACAAAAACACAAATTATTGAATAAATTCTGTGAAAAAAACCACACTGTCTTCAAACCTCCTTATGTTACAACAAGCTTAATATCAGGATTGCCATGGTTGCACAGAAAGTCCATACAAATACCTGTACACATGCAGGCTCTGCTCAAGGCTGTAAGATGTACCCAAAGGGACTGCAGTGGCAAAATAATATGCAACGATTCAGCTTTTCAAGATTCATTGTACAAATGCTTTCAATTTGTGGGATCTTTTTATCCAAAACATGTATTTCACACTCAAATATTGATAGTAATATCTATAATTCAAATAAAGCAATTTCATCTACCAAAATCTGCTGTTTTAACTAAATGGCTACCTATAAATAATTACTTCGCCAGACAAATTCAGCATAAGGGCAATGAGGCAAGTGTACTGAATTTGTTTCACTGTGGGAAGAAGCAATGCTTTATTCAAAAAGCAATAGGTGTTTTTCCCCACAAGATGGAGAGTGCTTTGATCTTAGCTGCAAAGCTCTTGGTACACAGAGAGTGATTTGCCATTGGAATGGGCTGCCCAGGGAGGTGATGGAGTCACCGTCCCTGGAGGTGTTCAAGAAAGGACTGGATGAGGCACTTAGTGCCATGGTCTAGTTGACTGGCTAGTTGATCTTGGAGGTCTCTTCCAACCTGCTTGATTCTATGATTAATCTGTCAAGAACTGCATGAAAAGCTGTGACACACAACTCGTCAGTTAAACATCTTGCCCAACAAGGAACACTTAGCTCATTGTACAACTGAGACTGGAAGGAGCATTTCTCCTGCTGAAATGTCTTTTGCTACACCTCTACTTTAAAGAATGATAAACAACTGCCTCTGCTCCCCTGCTGTGTCATTCCCATTGTTAATTAAAGTCCCCTCTCCCTCCCCAGCACAGTGACTGCTAGCTGATTCAGCTTCTCAGCAAATGAATTTTCTGATGGAGGTCCAACGCACCGGATGAGAGGGCAGCATGACAAACATTTGTTTATTCACATCTCCATGCACCAAACCAAACTGACTTTGGCAGGGCTCCTACTTGCTGTGGGGGAACAAAAAAGTTTGATTAAAACTGGAAATGATCCAAATTACAACATTTCCATTGCTCTTATAACAAAGCTACTCAAGGAACCTAAGACCACACCAATCTGGCATGCTTCATCTCTGAGGCTATTCTTTCCTTGGCAGCCTGTGAAACCAGGTTTGTTAGAAACCATGAGACTTTCTTGCAAATTGTAAGATGTTCAGATGCTAAATTCTGACCTCACACAAGGTCATCAATTGGGTATTTGCTTCCAGCCATGTCACATTTATTTGACGTTTCACTGCCATCTATCTTTAAGGCAGCTGTCACTAGTGGTCTTCCCCAAGGATCAGAGCTGGGCCCAGTCCTGTTCAACATCTTTATGGATGATCTGGACAAGGACACTGAGTCCAGCATCAGTATGTTTGCAGATGACATCAAGCTAGGAGCAGGTGTGGAGCCATTGGAGGGTAGGAGAGTGCTGCAGTGGGACCTTGCCAGGCTGGACAGGTGGGCAGAGGCCAACGGGATGAGATTTAACAAGTGCAGGGTTCTACACTTTGGCCAGTGGCATCCTGGCCTATATCAGGAGCAGTGTTGCCAGTAGAAAAAGGGAGATTGTTCTTCCCCTGTACTCAGCACTGGTCAGGCCACACCTTGAGTCCTGTGTCCAGTTCTGGGCTCCTCAATTCAAGAGAGATGTTGAGGTGCTGGAAGGTGTCCACAGGAGGGCAACAAAGCTGGTGAGGGGCCTGGAACACAAACCCCATGAAGAGAGGCTGAGGGAGCTGGGTTTTTTTAGCCTGGAGAAGAAGCAGCTCAGGGGGGACCTCATTGCTGTCTACAACTACCTGAAGGGACATTTTAGCCAGGTGGGGTTGGTCGCTTCTGCCAGGCAAGCAGCAACACAACAAGGGGACACAGTCTCAAGTTGTGCCAGGGTAGGTCTAGGCTGGATGTTAGGAGGAAGTTGTTAGCAGAGAGAGTGATTGGCATTGGAATGGGCTGCCCAGGGAGGTGGTGGAGCCACTGTCCCTGGAGGTGTCCAACAAAAGGCTGGATGAGTCACTTGGTGCCATGGGTGCTAGGTTGGACTGGATGAGCTTGGAGGTTGTTAAAATGGAAAAAAAACTATATGCACTGTCATGCAGAAGAGGGCTCATATCCCAGCTGCTTCTCTGATTACACTGATTGGTACTTGAAATGGCAATAGAATGAGATCTATCTAAGCTAAAAAATTTGATCTAAGATTTATTATCTTGGCTAGTTTACTTCCCCCCCTCCCCAACATTCTACTTGATTTAAGAAAACAAAAAAAAGTAAGGAAGAATAAACCATACAGCTTTTCTACCCCTCCTGTTCATGTAGAGCAGGAAACCCTGCTGTCAGCAGTCATTTCATATTAAATACATATGTATTTATTCTATAGGAACAGAGTCCATGGCTCAAGTCAGTAAAAAGAGATACAAGTGTCTGTTACCAACAGGTTTCAGGCCTAAGTCCTCTTCAGGACGTGCAATGACAAGGTCATCAGAACTATGTGAACGCTATTAGCACACAGCAAGCACTGAACAACAAAAGAAACGTTGAGTTCATGGGAAAGTAACTCAAGCCCCTGTCTAAAACTGGACGAATTGAAGCAAGCGTTCTGCACGCACCTAGGCAGTTTCTCTCTGGACATGGGCAGGTGTTCACAAAGGTAACAGCTTCACCAGACACCTCTGAAAACTGATACCACCTCAGAAGAGCTGGGGAGCAGGTAACGACATCAATTAAGAACATCTGAACCACAGACTGTACTTTTGCATAGGACAAACACGCAGATAAAAAGAAATCACACCTAAGCCCTCATTTAAATAACGCAATTAAGGATGTCCTGAAGTGCCCTGTAGTACTGAGTGCTTATTACAGAAGTCTACTACATATGAACTATTCACAACAATAATTTGTTGCAGAAATCCCCTGGGGTAAACTTCATGCCTCTCCTGGTTGCAGCTGCACCACCCACAGGAACTTTTAATCCCTCACCAGAGATAACCTTTGGCTGTGATGATGGCAGCTACAGGCTGACAATCTCCTCCACTGGCACAGGCACTGCCAGAGCATGGGAGTCCATCTTCCCCCAGTATACACAGAGAATAGCACAGGAAAATGCTTCTTAAGCTTCCTAATGGCAGAAGTAATGTAACACTGAATACAGTAAGAAGGCGTTCTCCCCTACATACCAGAGTGGGCATGCATACAAATGCTCACTCTACCTGGGAGCTATGAGCAGAGAATGCTGCAAAGTACAGAATTCAGCTGGAAGCAATTATGGTACACATTCCTCTCCCTCTTTTTGCCTCTCCTCTGCAGGATGTGAGTGCTGCTACTTTCCTTCTCTCACAGTAATGGCAGGGCAAGGAAGAGCCAGCATTATCAGCCTCTGCTGTGGCTTGACAGAGTAGGGATGCAGCCCTGCATGGCCACAGGGTGCTTGACAGTACTGAAGTTTTCTTTTTTAGACATAAATATTCCCAGTGCCTACTCCTTCTGGCTTCATCTTTTATGTAATTCCTTGATGACAGACCCTGTTTGGAGACCAAACCAATTTTAGCCTAGAGAGCATTTCTCCTATATAGCAAAGGTATCAACACGCTAGACAGGCCTTTTAATCTTCTGGAAATCATTATTTTGGGAGAAAGCAACTGTAACTGCTGCAACTTTAGCAAGTCACAGGGGTTAATTACTTTTAAATGGTTTAACTATGACCTTTTAAGCCAGTAGGTATGGGTTACCAAGTAAGTAACTGCAGCAAGCACACAAAGAGGAACCGGGAACTTGAGGTACCACAGACATCCTGGTAGGTCTTAGCAAGGGCACGATTCTTCCAAGCCAAACATTCACCATTAGTTCAGCTATAATGAGGAAAACAAAGCCTGTAATGCAGGTAGCCAAATGCTATCAGCTCCATCAATTCTGGAAAAGGTTTCAAAGCTTATTGCTTTGATGATAAATCTAGAGCAGACTGAAATCACACTCTTAACCAGGAAGCATCATGCTAGTTAGCATTAGGTGACAGCACACACTGAGCCCTGGAGTCTGAGGAAGAGATTAATGCCACAATTTCAGCAAAGGCACCTGCTGTCCAGCATGCTACTCCAAAAGCAAATACAGTGTCCTGGTCCACTATGACAGCCACAGGAGAAAAGAGGAAAAAACTCCAAGACTACAGCACTGTAGAAGTATACAACCTGACATACTGGACAGCACAAGTCAAAGCTGTTGAGAAGAGAAACAGCTTTCCATCAAGAGAGATGATTGAGGCAATGAACAAGCCACAGAACATGAAGGATTGGAAAGGACCTCAAAAGATCATCTAGTCCAATGCCCCTGTCAGAGACGGGTCACCTAGAGTAGGTCACTCAGCAATGCATGCAGGTATGTTTTGAATGTCTCCACAGAAGGAGACTGAAAAACCTCTCTGGGCAGCCTGTTCCAATGTTCTGTAACCCTCACAGTTAAAAAAAGTTATTTTCTATGTGGAATCTCCTATGCTCCAGCTTGCACCCACTGCACCTTGTCCTATCACTGGATATCACTGAGAAGAGTCTGACTCCATCCTTCTGACACTTGACCTTCCACAAGCTCATAAACAAGTCTCCTCCAGACTAAGGAGATGCAGCTCCCTCAGCCTTTCCTTACAAGGCAGATGTTCCAACTCCCCAAAATCAACACTGAATAGTACTCGTCCCAGTACTAACCCCTAAGAGAGACCACATAGATGCAGGCCTCTAACTGGATTGTCTCACTGACCACAACTCTCTGACTTCTTCCCTTTAACCATATCACAGTACACCTCACTACTTGATTGTCCAGCACTTGCTCAGTTCAGCTGCAAGGATGCTGTGGAAGACAGTGTCAAACACTTTATTGAGATCAAGATAAACCACTTCTACTGCACAACCATTATCTATCCCATCTATCCACCTGGTTATGTCCCCATAAAAGCCTATCAAGCTGGTTAAACATGACTTTCTCTTTGTTCTCAGTTGGGCACTGAACAAGTCAAGATCTGTTGCGCTTGGAAAGTTACCTGTTACACTGCTGCTGTTTGCCCTCACCCTCCTCTCACTTGCAGAGGATGCTGCCTTCCCACCAGCACCATTTGTCAGGAATGGAGGTTGAGTGAGGACAGCTTTAACATCCAGGTTCAGCTACTGGTGCCAACACAGACTTAAATAAGCATGTCAGGTGGTCTGAGAGAGCAGACAGACTGCATAACACTTAGCAACCTCTTAATTTATTCACAAAAATACTCGCATACTACTCTGCTCATATCATCAACAGAAGAGGCAGTAAAAATAATGCCTCCATAGGTAGCCTTGAAATAGACTTTATAGAGATTTAACAAGAGGCTCTGAGACCTTCTCTTCATTTTAAATCTCTGGTGAACCAGCCTTCTTTATACCTTCCTCCTTCAACAGGTTCTGAAGGTGCTGGGGATGGCTCTGAAGAAGACTGTGTCACCAAGAGCAGCTGCCATTGGGATCAAGGGTTTAATTTCATTTCCCATTTCAGCAGTAGCCATGAGAGCATCAGTGAGGCCAAAGGTTTGCAAAGGACAGAAACAGCAGAAAACTGCTGCGTTGCGGTGATTTGAGAGGTCGCAAGTTCCCTTAATACCACCACAGTGACAGGGTCCCATCTCAGGGGATGGGCCTGGTCATCCCCAGAAATCACGACTTTGTTATTCAATCCCATAATCCTGCAATCATTTTCTAAGTGGGAAGCAAAATCAAACCTCTCTCCTTACCTTTCAGCTCTCTGGAGAAACTCTCATCTGGGTAACTAATGGGATAGTAAACCTGCCTGCAGCTTTCAAGGCTGCAGTGAATTTCAAGCTGCACAATAATGGCCTGCTTGAGCCTAACGAGACACAACAGGGGGAAAAGAAAACGAGCACTGAGGTTTTTGTGGTTTAGCCTGGTATGGGAAGATTTTGGGGGAATTCTCATGCATCCTGTATCTGGTTTTGGTGTTAAGGATTCATGTAATCCCTATCTTTTCCTCTACATCTTTAACATTTTTCTGTATTCCTCTCCAATTCAGCATTATTATGTTACTGCCTGTTTTTTAAAGTGAAATAATCAAGTCTGTCCACTCTTAAACAAAATGTTGACAAGGACCCACTTGTTCCCCCCAAAAAACGCCACACATAACCAATCAAACTCACAAGGAAACGACCAACCAAAATATAACCATTGCACTTACCGTTTGCATCACACACATGCTGCTTTCAGTATGAAACACTGGCATGCAGTTAAGCAATGATTAAATCATAATCAAACTCATGCAATTCCTACACAGGAAGAAAAGGTTCTCTTTCAACCCCCCCCCCCCCCCAGAAGAACAGGTTGAGATGAATTAGCATGGCAATAACAATACATCTCATGTACACTACAATGAAGACCAAATTCAACATGAAGAAGTGCTTAGGAAATCATTACATAAACACAAGTTGAGCCTGAGCACTGTTTAGAAGCACAGGTTTAAAATCTACCCTATCATGATCTACAATAATCTTTGCTATTGAATTTTTTTCCTACAACACATTTCACCATTTTGTTTATTATTGCATTGTACTGTATCATCTCCTGTTGTTACAGAATTACTTTGATTCTATATTTCTGTAAGATGAATCAAGAGTATGCAAGATACTTCAATTATCAACAGCTAACTTACACTCTTTTTTCCACATCTGTTACACTGCTGCAGGATTGTAATGTTAACAATACCTAGTTTAAAAGAAAGTAAAATACACACAAAGCAAAACTGTAATACAAAAAACCCCACCCACAATCAAACAACTGGAAGCAATTGTTCAAAGGTCAGTATAGGAAAACTGAACTGATAACTGGAGCTCAATTTAACAGTTCTTTCTATTCCAATCCTGTTATACACCTTCTCAGAGGAAGTACTCTATGTTCTTTCTGTTTGAGTAATACCTCCCAAAAAAATGACATTTTAAGCACAGCAGAACATTCATCAGAAACAAGTGAGAATTTTAGTTTTGTTCCATTAGGAAGTGGTTCACATTTCAATATCCACAATGCAGCAAATCCCCAAAGGTTTGTAATTTGTATGAAAGCATGTAACCATCTCATTTCTTTCCTATATAACATCAGTGGAAAACTTCAGAGAAAATTTCAATTTAGTGCCCAAAAAAGAAGGTTCATAGCATGTAACTCTTTATGGAATTTCTCTCTCTCTCCCTGTGCTACACTTTATCCTACTGGGAAAACAAATCCTGAGGCTTTCCACTTGAAGAGATAAATTTGCTTAATAATTAGTGATGCACATGTAGATTCTGTTTTACTTAAAATGCAGAGAAGCTTCCAGAGATACTAAATAAATCAGTGCTTTAGAAAAAGGCAGAGAATGGAGAAAATAAGGAAACAAGGAAGGAAAATAAATCCAAGACAACGTAGATATCCCTGAAAGAAAAAAAAACCAAACCCAAAAAAATCCACAAACCCACAAAAAAAAAAAAAAAAAAAAAAAAAAAAAAAAAAAACAAAGAACCCACCCCCCAAACATATCCTAAATTTGTTTCTAACCAAAGAAAACCAGTCTTCATAGACCTTTAGATTCCCAGATTGTTTTGACAGAGGGTCAAGACAGATAACCTACACACTACCATCCCCGGTATGAAGACAATGGGACAAGCCAGCAAGAATGAATCCAGACAGCACTGTTGTTTTTCAGCACATTCTCTGCATGTGTGTAGTAACAGATCCTGAAAGGTATGCATTTGCAGACTGATCACATCATTTTTCATTATCATGAAAGATGCTCTTCTCTGTTCCCTAGACAAATGATCAGAGACACAACTCAATGCAGAAATGCAAATGAATACTTGGGAAAACAAACAGAACAGTACACAAACACTCTCCTCTCACATGAGATCTACCTGTCATAGTCTTCTGTACTAGAAACAGGAGTCTTATAATAAATAACACAATAAAGTTGCTGTCTTCAGGAAGGATGTAAGCTGAGGGACAGTTGCTAAGACCTCTGCATTGCCTAAGCAAACTCTCTGTGCTACCCAATCATTTAATGAGAAAATAAAGCTGGTGACTTGCCACTAGCTCCATGCATGTGAAACATCAACTGATTGTTCAGTATTTTTAGCTATCCAAGAAAAACTAAGCAGGAATATCCTCCCAGGCATACAAGAGAATGCTTACAATTCAGAACTGAGCTCAAGTTGCCATCAAAAAGATCTGGAACCTGTTCCATTTTGAAAACATCTGAAGCTTCCCCATTAAAAAAAGCTAAAACATAGCCTCAAGTTCTTTTCGTTATGCCATGCAAAAGCAATTATCACATGGAAAGTGGGGGAGTCAGGAAAACTTGGAAAAATGAAATCTTGGATAGCTGAGCTGACATGTCCCTTTGGATAAGTAAGCAAGATCTCTGGAACAGAAACCTGTACTAGGGAAGCTAGGTTTATTAAATAAGGCAGAGAAAGTGCCCTGGCTGGTTACAGAACTCACCTCACGCCTGCTCTTTAGAGGTTGAACTCATGCACATGTTCCTGGAAATGTAAATACTAACCTCTACTATGAATCACTTCATATTTGTGCACAGTATATCAGCATCATCTTATTTTCAAGATGACATTCATGACTTATATGCTTTTAAAAATGTGTTATTTCTGGTTCCTCAGCTTGCCCTACGAAGAGAGCCTATTTTCACAGATTAAACGCTTACCCACTGACTCATGCCTGCATGCTCAGTATGTGTCCTCTGGCCAGAGAGGTTCATCATTCATCAGAAAGAATATGCTGGCAGATTTGGACTTGGGATGGTTTACTCACACAAGTAACTGCACATTTGTCACCTGCACAAATTAACAGAAGCTACAAATATAAGCACCATCGAGAGAATAAATAGCAGTGGTAATGGGCAGCTAAAAAGAGTGCAAAACTTAGTACTTCATATAAATACTGAAAATAAACATTTGAACAAACTATAGATCAAGGAACCAGGCCATCATGTTTCATTGGACATGCAGAGAAGCACTAGAATTTGCCTTCCATTGTACTTACAAACCATTCTACTCACATGAAGCAGGCAAGAAAAACAACTACTAGAGCTAGCAGGAACAGGATAAGGAAATCCACACTGGCATCAGCAAAGTTATTCTTGGTCCACATAGGAATAAAATGTAAAAGAGACAACCATACTCCTTTATATTTCCCTACTACTAGAAATCAGACTACGAAGGAACCTGTTGGCCTTGTAGTATTCTCACCCCTCCCAAGATAAATTGGCTCCTATCCCTTCCTTAGATCTCACCATAGAAAGAGACCCAATCCTAGCTCTTCATGACCATCTTTCATCTGCTTCCCAAGACAGTTTAGCTTCATCCTGAAAGCAATCTCTTCTAATGCTTTAGTTTTTGGTTTTGCCTGTCTTAGCAAGTAAATGGCAAGTACCTTCATGGCTGTGGGGAGAGGGAGCCCTGAAAGGGGGACTGCACCTTCCCTAAAGTATACATTATCATTTTTATTTTAAAGAGCAGGTCTAATTTCCCCATGTCAAACCTCTATAGTTGCAAGGTCAACAGGCAAGTGCAGCAGCCTACACTTAGAAGAATATAAAAACATGTCTAGTGATGACTCAAAGACAGTATGCCCATTCATTGCACACTAAACATCTTTTGTCCTTCCCACAAACAATGACAATGAAGTCTGAATGATAGCTGAGGGGTTTAGACAGCCAGAAGTTTTATCCAGCACTACTCAACATGGGAGGTGGGGAGGAATCCATCAAGCTTATGAACTGTTAAATTATTGGACATATTCTCCAAATTTAATGGAAATTAGAAAGCTTTCCAAGAAACTGCCAGCACAGTAGTATCACTCACAGCAGCTCAAAGTTTATCCAATGATAAAGCTTTGACAGACCAGAAACATCCAGAAATACTGCACTGTTGGGAATAATGCAGGCATGGAAGAAGATAGCACAAAAGAACTGGGAATAGACTGTTTGCAGTGCAGCACGGGAATTAACAGCAGGAACAGTCATGAGGAAAATCCTGTGGTGTGAGAGGAAACTCACCTACTGAGGAGCAACATCAGTGCTAACACATGCATCAGTGTCACACTCTCTATGGCAAAATTCCAGGGCACTTGAAGGAATGTGTTGTGTCTCTGTGACCAGAAAGTACAAGCACAGATAGCCTCAAATGCCTCCCAACTAGCACAAATAACAAAAGCAGGAGGAATAACCAAGGAAGTTTTCTTGAATGTGCACTCTGAACCTCTTTATGGCACAAGAGCTCTCCTGCTGCTGTGACTGCTGATTTCGCAGTGACAGCTCAGCCTGAAACACAGCTCTGAACTTCACATACTGACAAACAGCAGGTACAGTGCAAGAAAAACCCAGAAAATAAACCACTGCCCTGTGAAGCAAAATAAATCTCTAAATGGTTGACGTCTTCCCCGTGCATTTTGGTATCATGATAACACTTTCTAAGTTAAAATCTAGACACAGTAAAACACCAATGTGAAAACCAAAAATTAATGTTAAAACAAGGACTTTTTTCCACTGAAAAAAAACAAACTTTCAGCAACCTTGAAGAAAATAAACAGACAAACCTGGACAGTAGAGCCTACAACTGCAATTTAGCATGCATATGCTTTCCACAGCAACACTACAGCTTTAACTAACAGCATGTTTCAGGAGCAATAATATGCATGGACCAGGAGACCTAAAGCAGAAACCACAACTCTGATTTTAAGAAGTCCTATTGCCTCTGTGCTTTGCCATGAATGGCAGCAAAGCTGTCAGCATGGATTGTAGAGAAGAAAACTATAACGACAAAACTCACTCTGCTACCAAAACAGAAGTTCCAACACAGCACTATTGTGGTTGTTAAAAAGTGAGGCCTAAAAAACTGTGCTTATTGTCAAAGCAGTGGATGTAGCAAAAGTTTCAGAAGAGTGAGCTTTGGGAATGCTTTTAGACTGCCAGAGAAAGGGATGAAATTGAGAACCTGTAGAAACTGGAGCTACAGCTGGTGCCAATGTGTTTTTGCCTTAATGCTGCTATGTCAGCTCAGACAGCAGATGGTGCCACCAACAGTGGATGCCAATTGCCATTTAATAGACTACCTCTGTCTGAAAAAGAAGCTGCAGACTGTTCAAATCTTAGTCTTCACATGAAGCTAACTGTGGTCCCCATTCTGCTTACTTTTCCTCCTCAAAACAGTCGTAGAATCTCTTTATGATATGCAGGAGGCACACTACCATCTCAGCACAGCCCCAGCAGAAGACAACTGCTGTGCACCAGTAACTCCCACTTTAAACCGGTCACTAGTGGTGTCCCTCAGGGATCAGTGCTGGGCCCCATCCTCTTTAACATCTTCATAGATGATCTGGATGAGGGCATGGAGTCAGTCATCAGCAAGTTTGCAGATGACACTAAGCTGGGGGCAGGTGTGGCTGGGTTGGAGAGCAGAAGGGCTCTGCAGCGGGACCTTGACCGCCTGGACAGATGGGCAGAGTCCAATGGGATGGGGTTCAATAGCTCCAAGTGCAGGGTGCTGCACTTTGGCCACAACAACCCCATGCAGAGATACAGGCTGGGGTCAGAGTGGCTGGAGAGCAGCCAGACAGAAAGGGATCTGGGGGTGCTGATTGATACCCACCTGAACATGAGCCAGCAGTGTGCCCAGGTGGCCAAGAGAGCCAGTGGCATCCTGGCCTGCATCAGGAA
The DNA here is from genome assembly GCF_015220805.1 of Pogoniulus pusillus. NCBI lineage: Eukaryota > Metazoa > Chordata > Aves > Piciformes > Lybiidae > Pogoniulus > Pogoniulus pusillus. The sequence goes on along the minus strand of NC_087269.1, from coordinate 45,681,331 downwards.
TGGTGTGGTCAGCAGGAGCTGGGAGGTCATTCTGCTCCTGTACTCTGCACTGCTTAGACCACACCTTGAGTACTGTGTTCAGTTCTGGGCCCCCCAGTTTAGAAGGGACATTGAGATGCTTGAACGTGTCCAGAGAAGGGCGACGAGGCTGGGGAGAGGCCTTGAGCACAGCCCTACGAGGAGAGGCTGAGGGAGCTGGGATTGGTTAGCCTGGAGAAGAGGAGGCTCAGGGGTGACCTTATTGCTGTCTACAACTACCTGAGGGGAGGTTGTGACCAGGAGGAGGTTGCTCTCTTCTCTCAGGTGGCCAGCACCAGAACGAGAGGACACAGCCTCAGGCTGCACCAGGGGAGATTTAGGCTGGAGGTGAGGAGAAAGTTCTTCACTGAGAGAGTCATTGGACACTGGAATGGGCTGCCCGGGGAGGTGGAGGAGTCGCCGTCCCTGGAGCTGTTCAAGGCAGGATTGGACGTGGCACTTGGTGCCATGCTCTAGCCTTGAGCTCTGTGGTAAAGGGTTGGACTTGATGATCTGTGAGGTCTCTTCCAATCCTGATGATACTGTGATACTGTGACTACTTTAGTGTGGAACAAGAAGCTGATAGGTAGGTTGAAATGCTATTTGTCTTTCAAAACTTAGCATGTGATCATTTACTGCAATTTGCTCATTCTAAAATCTGTTCTCACTTCTCAAATGATACACTACTGCACAAGTAGAAGACACATTAGAATGGGTATTATTTAGGTTTCATATCTTCAGCAAATAATGCTGAATAAAATCTCCTTCATCTGAATGCAGTGGTATACATTACAGGTGTGCCTAGCAACCCAGGTGTGTAGGTACAAAAAGGCTCTGGGAATGTTTTGACATCAGCTACACACACCACTGTTTTCCTTGCATTCTTCACAATAAGCTCATTTACAAACAAGAGTTTCATAAAAACCAACAGCTCCAAACTGCAGCCCCACTTGTGACCAAACCTACCTTCTAGGACAGCCTGGCAAGCTTCAGAATTGACACTTGTCAGCCATGCCCCACTCGAGACACTGTACAGAACCAACATTGTGACAGTAAATTAAATTCTACAAGAAAAGCTAGGCATTAGTGGCCCTTGTTCCATCCAAAATACAGGTCGTGGTGTATCAAATACAGCAATTTCTGATTGATTTTACAGCTGCAAACTCAAGACTTTGGTTGAAGCACTACAAAAATTCCAATGGGAATTAAAATGAAAACACCACAAAACTAAACAAACAACAGATGAAACAACAACAACAAAAATTGGTGGATGAGGAATATACAGAAAGGCTAATGCCACACCTGAAGATGGTGACTAGGCAAGAACTCCTTTTGCATAGAAGTCACTCGTAGAAAGCCCAAGCTGTCAGAAAAAAAAAGGTTTGTAATGCCTTATTTTTTTCAGTCTCGGCTGTTATTAAGATTATATCCTCATTGTATAAAGGACAGAAGCTATAAACTGATTCACACATCCAGAACTTTAACACCACACTTAAGACTTATTTGTTCCATGAAACTATGATTTAGTTATGAGCCATACAGATCGATTAGTGCCATGGTCTAGTTGATTGGCTAGGGCTGGGTGCTAGGTTGGACTGGATGATCTTGGAGGTCTCTTCCAACCTTGCTGATTCTATTATGTTCTTGAGAATTTTCCCATGAGCTGCTTCAGCTATCGCCAGTCTGTTACCAGAAATCAGTTAATAGTTTGTCTCCAGAAAAGCTGGCTTTGTAGAAACTGATAGAAGATCTGAAAGGATACATGACTGCCTGCTACAGGTTCTGTACAAAGCTACCAAGGTAACACGGCTCTAGAAGAAATTACTCCACAACACGTATATGGCTATAATGTATATGAGGTGGACAGGGCAGAACACACACACAAAAAACAAGTACTTTCATTTGAAGGAAAAAAGAATTACTTTCCCCTATGTGTGGCTTTTAATCAAAACCACAGGAAGTCTGAGCGGTTGGGACTTCAGCTAACAGCCTCCTATGCTACAGAACACTGAAAGACAGAGTGAAATACGACATCGTTATAGCCAAACCATCAGAAAAGCCTGATTCTGGTCTCACAATGTTTTCACTTATTCAATGCTGCAGAATTCCTACCAGGAACCACACAAGGTAATCACTGGACTGGACATCAGACTGATTTGCCAATAGAAATGTTTTTCCTTTTTCAAAGGGATTTAGCAACATATTTCCACTATGGTTTGTTTGTTAACAGCAACTTCCTGTATTTTACAGTCAATCTACTGCAGAGAATGTCTGAAATATGCCAATACACTTCTCGAGACCAATCAATGCTGTAATCAAAAGCCTCAGAAGGGGAATAGCATAAAGGAGGTATAAAAGGAAAAAACATAACATGCATTTTTTCCATTTCCCTTCCAAAACCAAGCAGAACTCCCACAAAGCCACTGAGCACCCATGCAATCAGTCCAACTTCCCAATACCTTTCAGCACAGTTTTACAGTAACACATTTCTGCCTCTGCTCTCTTCCAACACCTCTTCCATCACAACTCCAAAGATTACAAGTTGACCATACTGGCAGGATCTCCTTTATGTTGCTCTCAAGCCAGCAAGGCTTTGTCATTATCACATCATTATTGTTTTCCTCATTAAGTCTGAGTTTCACAAACAGGCCTCTGACTAAAGCCAAACAAGTTTGCTTAATCATCATAGTCATTTATTACCTGGTTTCAAGTGCTTGCAGAATGTATTTGTATTAAAGGGGCAAGAAGATATACAATCAGCATTAACAATCCCAGGAGCAATATCTGAATAAAAATCAACACAAATTCATCTCTTGTATGCAAATCAGTTAAGATACAGTTTCAAAATACCTCACATGCTTCCTGGCATGACCATAAAACAGAAAGCTCTTATAAAACAACATCTCCATTAACCTCAATTAGTGGTTTTCCAAATCCTTGAAACGATAACACAGTGTGCATGAATCAACATTTTTCTGCTTCAAATTTTATTCTCAGTACTAAGGTATTAATCCATACAGGTCTGGAGAAGGAATCCTAAAATTGATTTTAACTATAAAAGGATTAAGAGTCTTCATGCAAGAGCTGTTGAAGAGAAGCAAAAAAGCTAGAAATAAACAAAATAAACAAAAACCCCACACACAACAACCACCGACAGAAAAACAAACCAAAAAACCTTAACAACCCTCCTAGTCAGCTCTATGAGGAAAAAAAAATCCCGAGTTTAAGACAAGACACAAGCATAACACCTGCAAAAACCCAGATTGAAAAGTCTAAGTCTCCTAACCCACTTCAAGCTGCACATACAGCACAGAGCAGCCAACTTCAGAGAAGAAACCCAACAAAACACACCGTAGATATCCTCCTGGACTTTGTGCTGCTAGTGGAAACGTAACCCGAACTGCACGTTTTACTGAAGCCCAAGCCAGCAGGGGGCTGGCTGCTGCTCGGGTCCTGAAGCAGTGCAACCAGCCAGGCACACAAAGGGCTGTTGTTCTAAGGCAGCACAAGGGTGGTGGCTGAACCAGTTGGCCCAGTACCTTACCGTGGGGCCTGTGGGACATCAAAGGCTAGCTGTGACCTGAACAGACAATTAGGATGTGTTGGTGTAGAGTTACAAAGTTCTAAGAGGTCACTCACCATGGTAGTAGAGCAGCACACCCCCTTTAAAAGCAGACTACTTGCTCCTTCGCAAAATTAGCTTTCAGGTTCTCCCCAAATCTAGAGAAGCATCTTCCACACTGGGTTTCCCCTGGATAAAGCTTGCTGCAACACTAAAAGTGCAATTACTGCGAAGAGCTTGAACATACATGTAACATAAAAGTAGATACTGTGGTTATCTTAAAGATCCAGGTAACCATGTTAACCAAGACACTGGTGAGGAAGGGGGTGAGCAGCTGTGGTCTAATTAGCAAAGGCAAAAATCACATCCCTATGCAGCGAGACTCAAGATGCAGCAATAAAGTACAACATTCCCTTCAGAAAAAATAATCACCACATAAAGTAAAGGTTATGTTTTGTACATATACTAGAAAAACAGTTCAGGACATAACTTGTCACAAAGAAATCCAGTTGGCTTTCTTCTCTGTTAAAAACTCTGTCAGAGCCGACATCATCTATCCCACCACTTGACACTGCTCTTTCTCATCAACTCAAGTCCCATGGGGCTGTCCTACAACTACTTCATCTCTCAGTAATGCTGCTGCCCAAGACAACTTCCCCCTTGAACCAGTAGTTCTAGATGTGCATGCAAAACTATTTCAGACCTGAAGCAACCCAAAATTGTCTAGTCATCTAGTCCAACCTCCCTGCCAGAGCAGGATCACCTATCCCAGATCACACGGGAACACATCCAGGCGGGTGGTGAACATCTCATGCACATGCTTATGCACCTTGTTAAACTGACCTTTTTAAGTGATGCTGTTTAAAGAAGGTCCCTGGGAATTTGGTTTTTTCTTCCTCCTATTTTTCTTTAAGACACGAGAGGTTATCTCTCGAAACCTCAACAAAATGCCTTGCATCCAAACCGCTGTTGCTACAAAGTTGTAAAAATCAGCAGCAATAAACAACCACCCACAACACAACAGTTCTAAAGTTACATTGTAACAGCTGAAACTAACCAAAATAGAAGACAAGGGTGTATTTTCCCCTCTTTCTCCTCTTACCACATCAGCAGAAGAGATAGAATTTCCATGTTCACAGAGTGCATCCTGTTTCCAGAGCACACTGAATGTTAACTCCTTTCCAAATAACAATTCTTAGAAACAGATGAGATTCATCCAGAACACCTCTGGAACAGAAGAGTTAAACCAACAAGGCTGACATCATAGCTCAACCTCAGCATTGTAGTTTACAAAATAAACTGTTTATTTTAGGAAAATGTAATATTTTTCAGAAGTAAAAAGGTTATCATTAATAATATACACCCAACTCAAAGGGGTTCAGAATATTCACATCAATATCAGAGCTATGTTCAACAGCATTAAATTACAACACATAGAAAAGGACTATTTTTAATAGCACTCAATAATCTTTGAAAACATTACTATGATCAGAAAAGTAATTTCTACTTGCTTTTTCCTATTATTACAAAGGCAAAGAGCAGTAAGTGGTATGGCATAAGAGTAAGATCAAGAGAAATAAACTAGATGGCATGGGAATATAGTTATATATACTTAAACTATTCCTGAATTATTAAAAAAAAAGGAAAGATCAAAATGTTTCCATTTGCCCTGTAACCACTGTTCTTTTAGAAAGGACTTTTCAGCTCTATTTATGTAGACTGTGAATTCTAATTAAGATACAGCTGTAAGTCAGGATCCTCCATCACACAATTAATCTTAAACCCAACCTCCAAGTGAGTAGAGTACAGACGAAGCTCAGACAGATGTAATCACAAAGCCCATCAGCAGTAAGCCACTGGGAGAGGCTGCAGGCTTTTCTCAATTTCTTCTTTGTACTGGGTGGGTGGTTGTTTTTGTCAAAATGTCCTAGGAAGATGAAGCTATTGTGATACAGTCATGGCACTGTAGTATTAGCTTTAGTTTACATCATGCATTTTAAGGCACTGATTTTGAAAACAATGACAATTGCACCCCTATTTCTGCACTAAGACAAGGCTGGAGAGGACACTGCATTCCCAGATTCATTTCTGTTCTTTAGGATGAACTCTTCCCTGTTTAAAATCTCTCCAGCTGTAAAACTGCATTTTATCAGTATTCTAAATCTGTGAGACTTATTGTTGAGAAAATATAATTTTTAACATAAATTGCACAAAACCTCCAAAATGTGACCTGGCAAGTCATTCATGCTTTCCTAACATGATCTGCTCTGCCATAGAATTGGGGCTGTTCAGCCCAGAGAAGAGAAAGTTCAAAGGAGACCTTATAGCTGAGGGGGGACCTACAGCAAGGCTGTCTGGAGACAGACTGTTTATAAGGGCTTGTATTGGTAGGACAAGGGCCAACGTCTTCAAACTGGAGCAGGGCAGATTTAGGTTAGACATGAAGAGGAAGTTCATTAAAATGAGAGTGGTAGAACAGTAGAACAGGCTGCCCAGGACCCATTACTCAAGACATTGAAGATCAGACTCAATGTGGCCCTGGGCAACTTCATCTACTTGAAGGAGTCCTTGCTCACTGCAGGAGGGTTGGACAAGATGACCTTTGAGGTTGTCTTCCAATCAAATGCAATCTCTGAATACATAAACAGCATTCATATTCCCATATTAGCTTGCTCTGAGTAACAGAAACCCTCTACAAAAGCCTTCAATTAGCTACTATTGCTAGAATCCATCCATTCATGGAAGTAAGCAATTTCTGCCAATTTTGAGAAGAGACAAAAATACCCTGATACATCTAAGAATCAAATTTCCACGTGAAAGTAAACTGACTTCTTCAGCTCAAAAGATAAACTTGGCAATCCCATTTCTAAATACAGTACAGCAACACTAACTTACAGCATCAACGCTGAAAAGGAATATCCAAGAGTAAGGCATATCAACATCTGATATTTTTCACTAACTGTAAACTCATATAGATAACAGAATGAGACTTTGAAGGACTCAAAGTTCCTTTGTTTAAACTCAGTTCCTCATCTGAGGAAGTTAGAGAGAAAAAAATATATTTGATAATTTAAATTGTGGTAATTTATCCATACTTAATGAAAAAAACAGAATTACCCAAGGACTAGTTAAGAAAGAAATCTGTAAAATTTCCCCAGGCTGATGTAAAATTAAGATTAAAAAAATCCACTTTTACTTTTAAGTAAGTTTTAAAAAGAAAAAGTAGTTTCAGTGATATGAACAAGCATTACTTTCACATACCCAAATTTTATCCTCAGAAGGCTGTGGGTATACATATTTAAAACATACTTACTAAAAAATGTTGGAACAGAAAGATGTAACTTCTCTAAATCACTTTTGTCTAGCATAACAGAAGAAATCAAGGAAGATTTCATTTGTCCAAGAACATTCAAAAGTCCTTTTAGGAAATACCCAGCTACTGGTGCACTCTGCAACTCAACAGTCAGGCACAGATAATGAATTACAACTTCCCAACATGCCCCACCTATTTACTGCCCTTATCTACTGCCCAGAACAACTCTGTTAGCCACAATAAGTTTGTAACAAACATCAGACATCTTCTATTTTATGTAATTTCTTGAAATCAGAAGGTGTGTGCTGTGTTTCTTATATGTTTATCTTCTACACAGCAAAAGAGAGAACAGCAGAAGCAGCTCCTATATTCCTTAGTTTACTGCCACACAGGATCTTACCATAAGTTCTATTTAAGATCACACTGCTCAGAGGGATAGGCAGAACAACATTAAACATACATTTAGATTCAAGTTCTGTAGTGCTGAGCAAGTATTCACTTAAATCAGTATATTACATTTCCTTGCCCTTTAATGTGTATAAGTTTGTGTGCCTCAGGAGTGCATATACATAACAGGTCCCCTAAGACCAAATCACCAGGAAAGGACACCAAACGGTCAGTAAAGCTAAGAAGCCTTCAGAATGTACTGCATGTGAAATGAAAAAACACAAGGACACCAAAAAAATGAGAACAAAGACTATCTAGCCAAATAAGACTGCCCTCCATCAGCCAACAAAGGTCTCTTGAAATCACTGAGACAACTAAGCACGCTTTTAGTGATTTTCTTTGATCTAGAAAAGAAAGCATTTTTAACACTATGAATTCTACAGAAGATGCAGCTATTACCCAACAACTGACACTAGTTAAAATTAAATCCAAGGCCAAGGTCTCATGATCTAATCTGCAAGGTCAGAAATCCTAAAGCCCCAATGATTCCAAGTCACCTCCTCTCACTGCCACAAGGCTGGGGAATTAGTCTTTAAAACTGTAAAGCTCTAATCATGACACATACATTATCCTTCACAAGCTATCATTTTACCACAATGTGCTATGAAATTATTTTAGCAATTACTGTGGGTTTGTGTCTTTCACAGTCATGATAATGTATGCAAACATACTTCAGCAAAATCTTAACTTGGAGTTGGTGGTTTCATGTTGTTTTGGTGGGGGGAGGGGGATGGGTTTTTGTTTGTTTGTGCTTGGCTTTATTCTTTGTTGATTTTTTTTTTGGGGGGGTGTTTCATTTTGTTTTTTCTTTATTCTTCTCTTAAATGCACTGTAGGAATGACGTAGGTTATTTTGATAAAAGAGAACTGGTCTTTCAAAGTTCCAGCTACTTTACCAAAAATTTCTCATTGCAAAAGCATGTATTAAAAATTTCTATGCATACATGTATGCACAGAAATGCATTTGATGACATGAATCCACAGAACATTTTATGTGGATTTCTTACAGCAGCTGCAGCAGCTTTCAGGTACAATCTGGCTCATATGTCCATGAGAAAGCTAAACAGACTCAGAGCAAAACCAATAAACTCAACAGTGTATTGTCATTAATGCAGGCTTGCTGAAGAAAAAGAGTACCCTCCAGAGATGCTGAGTGTAGCATCCTCAAAATCCTTACAAGAGAGTGCACTGTATAGCAGAGCATGTGCAGTAAATTGCTCATCACTGTAGCCAAGTAATAGCCATGCTGCTATAGTCCTTTCTGTTAAGAGGGGGAAAAACTATGAGCACTGTCAAGTGAAAATGTTCTAAGTGAATTCCTTCCTAAGAAGACCTCTTTTGTGATTCTGAGGGGCTTTACTACTGCTTTTTGTGATGTTATTATTCCTAAAATTTGGGTTATACCTACACAGCTTATTCCAAGTCAAGGCCAACTCAAGAAATGCATGATAGAGCAGCTGACAACACCAACCCAGGTGAGTAATTACAAGGAAAAGCCTGCTGTTGTTTAAGGTTTGCCAAGGTTTTTGCTTTCTTTGAGGGGTGAGGCTGTGATTTATTGGGTTTTTTTTGCTGTTGAAGATTAAGTTTCATATTATTTTTAACTACACCTACTTAAGTCAAATGGCCTTTAACAAACTGAAAGAGCAAATCTGTTAGAAGTACAGATAAAGGCTAAGCAAGCTCCCAAATAACAGCAGTCTTCTCATATAAGCAGTCAAAAGGGAAAAAACAGACTGGACATTCAAGATTATTTTAATATTAATAAGTCATACCTGGTGGTTTTTTGGTGATGCACATAGCCTCAACGAAAACCTTTTGATAAGTTGATTTCACTACCATTAAACATATACACACCATCTGAAAAACAGACTATCATCACAATCTAAATGTAGAATAGATCTCCTTTAAAATCTTTGTGAATGTTCACAAGATCATGTACAAGGTGCTTAAGAAAACTTTAAAACTACATCACAAGAAGATTTCTTGAAAGAAGTCACTAAAACCACATCTGTCAATATCCTGTCAACTTCTCGGTGAACAGCTCCCCACAGCTCAGTCAACTCCTCCTTCTGCAAAATGTGGAAGGAAAACAACTTGAAATTATATTACTGCTCCAGAACAGCAAAATCACATGGTTACCCATATCTCTTCCTAGAGTTATTTTTCTTTAACAGTATGCAACAGGAGAAAGTTATACAAAAGAACAAATAAGAAACAACAATCCAAAAAGGAGATAAATAGCTTTAGGATTAGAGATTTACACATTATTTTGCTGTGTGGAAGTTGAGCCAACTGTATTTTGTAATTTTGATAAGGATAGGTTCCACACCAGCTTTATTAACCCAAACTAAAAGTTGTGATGCTTTTATAGAAAACCATATATACTTGCTGCCTTGTCTGTCTCTAAAGGAAATAATACACTTGAAAAGCAAGGACACTAACATCAGCAGGACACAGCTCATCTACACCAAGCAAGTCCAGAATTTCAATTACATCAATCCCTAGGATAATGCCTCTTCCTACAGTACAGCTACATTTTCCCAAACTCCATTTTGAGCACTGTTAAGAAGCAAACAGCCATTAGCCTCAATCTCTGAGGCTCAAACATACAAGCAATACTTTACTGAAGACATGGTCCAATTCACACAGCTTCGCACGCAAGGCGTGGACCCCACCAACAACTGCACGTGCCTAACTTGATGCGTGTAAGTGGGGATTACTCACATGCTGGAAGGTAAGTACATGAATAAGAAGCATGCTCATGAATCAGCAATTATATGCAGGTAAAATAGAAAGGCAAAGTAAAAAGAGATGGGACAAGAAAGTAATTATAATGCATTAATAATTCTACAAGTGAATGCTCCCAACTGGACGGTACAAAAGCTAAGTAGGAAGTTTAAAGAACGCTGGCTTGGAGTGTCTGGGGTGGGGAGGAAGAGAGAGCATTCATTTATCATGCAAACACAATAAATTGTCAACTATGTAAAACGTCTGCCCAAACCCAACCTTCAGATTGCCCCCCTTTACCCAATCCCCCCAAAACTCCCCAGCTGAAATACTCAGTGGCTTTACATTCCTGCTTGCTTTCTCTAGTTATAGACCACTTGCAAAGCTTCCAAATTGCAGACACATACAACTTTTAAGGTTGGAAGTGAACTCTCAGATCAAGTCCAACCGCCTGACTAGAGTTCCCCATCTCACCCCTACTACCGCACCACCGCCGCTCACACTGCTGCCCACGGCCTGCCTGCCTGCCCGCCCCCTCCGCTCACACTGCTGCCCACGGCCTGCCTGCCTGCCCGCCCCCTCCGCTCACACTGCTGCCCACGGCCTGCCTGCCTGCCCGCCCCCTCCGCTCACACTGCTGCCCACGGCCTGCCTGCCTGCCCGCCCCCTCCGCTCACACTGCTGCCCACGGCCTGCCTGCCTGCCCGCCCCCTCCGCTCACACTGCTGCCCACGGCCTGCCTGCCCGCCCCCTCCGCTCACACTGCTGCCCACGGCCTGCCTGCCTGCCCCCTCCGCTCACACTGCTGCCCACGGCCTGCCTGCCCGCCCCCTCCGCTCACACTGCTGCCCACGGCCTGCCTGCCTGCCTGCCCCCTCCGCTCACACTGCTGCCCACGGCCTGCCTGCCTGCCCGCCCCCTCCGCTCACACTGCTGCCCACGGCCTGCCTGCCTGCCCGCCCCCTCCGCTCACACTGCTGCCCACGGCCTGCCTGCCTGCCTGCCCCCTCCGCTCACACTGCTGCCCACGGCCTGCCTGCCTGCCCGCCCCCTCCGCTCACACTGCTGCCCGCGCCCGGCCCGCCCGCCCCCTCCGCTCACACTGCTGCCCACGGCCTGCCTGCCCGCCCCCTCCGCTCACACTGCTGCCCACGGCCTGCCTGCCTGCCCGCCCCCTCCGCTCACACTGCTGCCCACGGCCTGCCTGCCCGCCCCCTCCGCTCACACTGCTGCCCACGGCCTGCCTGCCTGCCTGCCCCCTCCGCTCACACTGCTGCCCACGGCCTGCCTGCCTGCCCGCCCCCTCCGCTCACACTGCTGCCCGCGCCCGGCCCGCCCGCCCCCTCCGCTCACACTGCTGCCCACGGCCTGCCTGCCTGCCCGCCCCCTCCGCTCACACTGCTGCCCGCGCCCGGCCCGCCCGCCCCCTCCGCTCACACTGCTGCCCACGGCCTGCCTGCCCGCCCCCCTCCGCTCACACTGCTGCCCCCGGCCTGCCTGCCTGCCCGCCCCCTCCGCTCACACTGCTGCCCACGGCCTGCCTGCCTGCCCGCCCCCTCCGCTCACACTGCTGCCCGCGCCCGGCCCGCCCGCCCCCTCCGCTCACACTGCTGCCCACGGCCTGCCTGCCTGCCCGCCCCCTCCGCTCACACTGCTGCCCGCGCCCGGCCCGCCCGCCCCCTCCGCTCACACTGCTGCCCACGGCCTGCCTGCCCGCCCCCTCCGCTCACACTGCTGCCCACGGCCTGCCTGCCTGCCCGCCCCCTCCGCTCACACTGCTGCCCACGGCCTGCCTGCCCGCCCCCTCCGCTCACACTGCTGCCCACGGCCTGCCTGCCCGCCCCCTCCGCTCACACTGCTGCCCACGGCCTGCCTGCCTGCCCCCTCCGCTCACACTGCTGCCCACGGCCTGCCTGCCTGCCCGCCCCCTCCGCTCACACTGCTGCCCGCGCCCGGCCCGCCCGCCCCCTCCGCTCACACTGCTGCCCACGGCCTGCCTGCCTGCCCGCCCCCTCCGCTCACACTGCTGCCCGCGCCCGGCCCGCCCGCCCCCTCCGCTCACACTGCTGCCCACGGCCTGCCTGCCCGCCCCCTCCGCTCACACTGCTGCCCACGGCCTGCCTGCCTGCCCGCCCCCTCCGCTCACACTGCTGCCCACGGCCTGCCTGCCCGCCCCCTCCGCTCACACTGCTGCCCACGGCCTGCCTGCCTGCCTGCCCCCTCCGCTCACACTGCTGCCCACGGCCTGCCTGCCTGCCCGCCCCCTCCGCTCACACTGCTGCCCGCGCCCGGCCCGCCCGCCCCCTCCGCTCACACTGCTGCCCACGGCCTGCCTGCCTGCCCGCCCCCTCCGCTCACACTGCTGCCCGCGCCCGGCCCGCCCGCCCCCTCCGCTCACACTGCTGCCCACGGCCTGCCTGCCTGCCCGCCCCCTCCGCTCACACTGCTGCCCGCGCCCGGCCCGCCCGCCCCCTTGGCGGCGTTCCCTAGGCACGTTTAAATAGCCCGCGGTTGCTCCCGGCAGCACCCACGCCATGCACGTCCGCCTCGCTCCAAGAGGCTTCCGGCGGGACTGTGCTCCTACCCTGGATGCCGGTACCGAAAAGCCCCCGGCCCGCCTCCAGCTAGCAGCCAGTGCTTACTGGTACTGCTACTGAGACCACGCCGAGAGGGTTCTATAGGAGACTGCAGCATTATACACGAGGAGAGCGTTATGAGGAAGTGCTGCGTTATACCTGTCGGTGAGGTACTGCATTGTAGTCAGGTGCTCCTTTCCTATAACGTGGCATACATCCCCATCCCACACCGCAATGATGCACCCATATACGACCTCGCACCCCTCTGTAACACTGTGCTCAAACACAGAGGCTGTCGCCTATCTGCACACACCCAAGGGATCTGCTTCCCAGCATGGACGGAGCAGAGCACTCAGTCCACCTGGTTGCCCAGCTCAGCCCTTCGATATCACAGCATCGAGAGGGTGGTATTCTTGGGCAGTGGTCTGGTCTAAACCAAAATGCTACTAAGGGAAGAGAACTGCAGAATGAACAGCTTCCCACCACATTCTCCATCAGACGTGGAGTTGTATAGAAGTACATTGCTGTGTAAGGATGCAGTGTTACAGAACACAATGCAACACGGGAGTACCTAGTACACATTGTACCATGCGCCTCCTTCAACACTTCAGTAATTCTATCTTGCATTGACAATCATTAATATGCCAAAGGAACTCTAAGAACTCCACAATACAGCTCTTTTGGAAGAGCTGGGCTCCAACACTGAGGACGCAGGAACACCACTTGCCTCTTCAGTAGACAGCTCTTTACTTTTACGTGCTTTCATTACCAAACAATCAGCCTCAAGCCAAAGCTCAGTCAATGTGATGCTTCCAGCCCCCACATCAGAATGATTCAGTTCTAAATTATCATGGTTCAGAAAAAAAGCAGCCAAAGACTTGCATCTTGAAGGTCACAATGTTTCAGCACTGACTCCTCCATATAATTTGGAAAATCATGGAAGCCTATATGCCTCCAGTTCACTATTATAGCTCTTACCATCCAGTGTTAAAACTAACAAGGTTTTTCCATCTTGGTCAATATTAAAACCACTTGACATAAAAGAATTGTTTTATGTATAGCATATGAAGACTGTTCATATAAAAAAAAACCCAAACAAACCCCAAAATACAGGAACTAATTGCCTCACACTGTTAACACCAAAAACATGCTGGGGACTGAAAGCTCTGAAAAATTAAACTCATGTCTTTGAGATAGTACAGTCTAAGAACTTCTTTGGGGAAAAAAAAAGCATAAGTAGAAGGAATTTATCAAAACTTACAGGTATCTTTCTAACAACCAGAGGTTTGAGCAAGAAATTATAATACTGTAAATTAACAACAGGTAGGGTTAGGACTAAAAGAGAAAGATAAAAAAAAGTTAACAGGGAAGGGAAGCAAGGAAGAAAATTTAAAGAAACAAAGGGAAACAGAGGCTGAGGGAGCTGGGCTTGTTTAGCCTGGAGAAGAGGAGGCTCAGGGGTGACCTTATTGCTGTCTACAACTACCTGAGGGGTGGTTGTGGCCAGGAGGAGGTTGCTCTCTTCTCTCAGGTGGCCAGCGCCAGAACAAGAGGACACAGCCTCAGGCTGCGCCAGGGGAGATTTAGGCTTGAGGTGAGGAGAAAGTTCTTTACTAAGAGAGTCATTGGACACTGGAATGGGCTGCCCGAGGAGGTGGTGGAGTCGCCGTCCCTGGGGCACTTCAAGGCAAGGTTGGACGTGGCACTTGGTGCCATGGTCTAGCCTTGAGCTCTGTGGTAAAGGGCTGGACTTGATGATCTGTGAGGCCTCTTCCAACCCTAATGATACTGTGATACTGTGAAAAGACAGAATGTGGTAAAAGCAAGTAGGGAAAAAACCCACAAACAGCAAACAAACAAACAACAACAAGAAAACCAAAACAAGAAACCACACCACTTAACTCAACTGCAGGCTGCTACCAGAACTGGACAGCCCAGAGTCGCTAGCCATACAGTGCCTGTTGTCTTCAGTACCCAAATCTGAGGTCCAAAAACCTAACAGCAAACATCACTGATGAAAACTGCAGACAGCAGTGAGACCGAGAATGCTAATTAAATCAAGCTAAAGATGTGAACCTTTAAGACATGCAATCTTTAGTTTTGGCATATTAATAAGGAGTGAGTTACAGAAAGTTGTTGGCTTATTTTACTGATCGTGTTCGAAACTTACGCTTCTATTTCAGAATACTCATCCAAGTAACAAGCTAGAAGAACCTCTCAAAAATGTATTCATCTCTTGTTTTCCCTAACTTTGTAAGACAACCAAGTCTAGTATGTGTCCAAAGCAACTTGACAGCTCTATGCAATGATACCACAAAAAATCATTACCATTCATTTTACTCTGATGAAAATTAGGTCCCCGTGAGTTCACTGTGGCCAGCTTTTTTCCCCATCCCCTCTCTCAGCACAGCAAAAATGCAATTGAGAAGTACTGTCATTTCCTTCTTTGGGATTGAGCCTGCTTTCATTCACTTCTCATTAGCCATTTCATTGGGAATATCCCTCTAGACACCTGACTGAAATTTCCTGGGGTTTTTTTTAGCTGGGCAATGCCAAGAGTTAACACAAATGTGAGATCATCGGAAGACATGGGTACGGCAAAACTAGCACTGGGCATTTTCTCAAGTTTAATTATTGCTCAGCACTGCCTAAGATCTGTACTTCTCTTAACATGACTTTTGAACACTGCCTGATTTTTCATCTGCACAGTTTATACAATCCTGTAACAAGGCCTGTGAAGCTACCCCGGAAACTAATAACAGGTCTGGAAAAAGCCACACACCGTGCTCCATTTTTCCCACTCTTCAATGTTCAGCAACAGAAGGAAGTGTAAATGGTAGTTAATTGCAAAATTGTCAGTTCAGTCCTTGAGTCAATAAATTATGCTTTTACAATTCCTACTCATACTCTCTCCTTTCCCAGGGAATGCACACTTGCAGCATTATTAGTCATCTCCGAGTGCTTCTACTGTCTTCTTCCCTTACCTCACAAACAGCCTCTCTAGCTTCCCTTTCTGCATTTCCTCCTAACAGACACCACATCCCACCTCCACATCTCCCATCCTTACTCCATAGTCTCTCAGCTTCTCACTGGCTCAAGTTCTCACTCCTCTCACCATCTACCAGTCAAGGTTTTGATGGGATTGCTCAGCAATTTGTGGGTGACACGGAAGAGGGGGTGCAACAGAGGCCTCAGCCCCAAGGAGTCACACTCCCAGCTCCTCAGAGACAACCCTGGAACTACTGTTTCTTGTAGGTATCCTCAGTGTTGCCAGCAAGATTAGTGGATCCCAGCTCTCCATCTCCTAAATTCACAACATATTAGAGCTTGACTTGGTTGTTTGTTTAGGTGAGTTTTCTGTTTGTTTTGTTGGGTTTGGCTGTTTTTTTTTAATACATTGCAAGACTCTGCAATGTTTAAAAGAGAACTGTGACCAGATGAGATAGTCTGAAACAACTTGCTCCTTTTTATAAAGCAAAAAGAGGAAGCTGATATAGTCCTTTTGAAAAGCTACAAAAGTTAAGAATTCTAACTTTTCCCTACTCCTATAAGTGCCTACATTTAGGTTTTGGATTGGAAATTAACATCTCTAACTGAAGTCAGAAAAATAAGTCTTACTAAATAAAAGGAAAAATTTCCAAGTCAATCTACAACCACTTTCATTCTTTCCCCTTAAATGTCTTACTGAAAAAAAAAAAACACCACACCCCAACAAAGTCAGTTTAGAAATTCTGAAGTCTTTAAACTGTTAAATAAAACACTCCTGAAACCTAACATGCTCTGCTTTTAAACTTCAAAATGATGCTCAATCTTTACAGTTACAAAACCACTATGTTAAACTTACAGGCACATACTCACTGATGGCAGCTGTATGGGTACAAAATAATATACTAAACCGACTGCTAGTATACAACTGAAAATTGTGTACTTCTGAAACCAAAGCAAAGATTGAAGATAAAGCACCAGGAGCACCACTGTAGCCCCACAAGTTCATCTTAGGAAAAAATTCCCACCTTGCCAACCAAATCTGTCTTTTTCCTATGTTTTAAATATAAAAATGTAAATACAAAGCTTTAAACTATCTGAAGCAGTCTAAAGCCTACATAGTCTCATTAGATCTCTGGTACTTCAAAAAAGAAATAAAGGGCTAAACATCTCTAATAGTATTTGTCTCTATAAAGCATCTTCCACTGTATTCTCATCTTGGGCAAACTTTACCTCACAAAACCCAAAGGATATCAACTCTAAGAACGAATAATTATCTGCTTTGCAAGATATCCAAGAGATAATTAAATGTTACCAAGTCATTTATTTCCACATTAGACGGGATATGGCATTTCACACACGCATAATTGAGGTCATTTGCCAAACGAAGGATTTAATAATAATCCGTCAGTTCATCCCAAAATAAAGAAATAAAAGCACTTTGCATAGTAAAGAAATTAAATCACCCCCTGTGCAAAGTAATGGGGAGGTTTTTAACTGGCCAGGCTTTCACGTGGTTGGAGCCAAATTCTCACAAAAACATTGATACATACAAAGCAGAACCTAATAATCAAAGGTCTTATTCAAGAAAGTACTAATGTCTCTAACCACGACTGAGTGAAACACAGCAGACTACACTTTATCTCCTGCTTTGACAGAAAGTAGTTCTCTGCTTGATTTTTCACTCTGCTTACTGACACTGTTAGGCACAGAGTGTTCAAATCAGAAACAAAACAAATTTAAAACTATACATTTCACTGGAGAAACTGTGATCTTCAAAGCACTATATAAGCTTAGATTAAAACAAGCAATTACAAACTTCTATAGAGGACAAATATATCCAAGTAGGAACTGAATGGGGGGAAAACTCTAAAGATTTCTATTAGGAAAGTTCCTTGTACTGGTAAAGACAGTTATCTATACTGGAAGTGTTTTGGCAATTACTAGGATCTCAGTTCTTTCCCTTTAGCAGCCCTACTGCTTACTTCCCTCTACATTGCTTAGACAAATACTTAATAGTGTCAGCTCTACAAGAGCTGCTGGTATAAATAACAACCTGAGCTTCCATCTGAGTTTATATATCACCCTTAGAGTACAATAGGAGGTGATCCTTAAAATGAGAAGGAAGAAAACATAATAAAACAGGAAGTAATGGTACATATTAACACATACTGAAATGGAAGGAAACTCACTCCTTTGGTATAGAGAGCAGACTGTATGCTGACTCTTGCAACTGTGAACAAACTTAGGTTGACAATTACCTTCCCATTTCCACCTCAACAGCAACAGATCAGAAAAAGAAATTATCAAACAAGAAGTTATTGTTTACAAGTAATTCCTCCCTTAACAAGGGAATGTACTTCACGCCAGCCTCTTCTTCCAAACAACAGTCAAAATAAGTGTACTTTTGTACGATGTACTTCTTTTGTCAAATACTAATGCTAATTTAAAAATTAATTCAACTGGATATGTTCAATTAAAGTAAGTCTAAGATGTGCCTTTCAAGAACAGAGGCATTTTAAGTAATACATGCCGATGACTGTTTCGGGTCATCTCAGGTATTCAGAGATACGGAAACCAAGAGTTGTCCTTGCTACCTGTTTACAGTTTGCTGCTACACGAAAAGGAACTTGACTCATCAGCCTTCAACATCACCAGCGAAAAAGAGCAGAACTCCAAAGCAGCAAGTGAAGACAAGTGTTCAGACTTCCTACACCGAGGTACTAGAGTGAAACTCATTTACACCTGAATGCACATACAAAGAAGAACCTTTCCACCCCAGTTGCCCTTAGACATTAACTCTTTGCACAACATACTCAGGACAAACTCACACATAAGATTTTTCGGAGGTGTACAGTGGGCACATAAGCAGCCTCAAGACTTGTTAGCATGAGATCTCATCAGAGGGTAAAGTTGGAATACGTGCAACAGTGTTTTAAGGCTCAAGCTCTTCACCTTCCTCAGTGCATGAAGGTTCTTAAACTCGCTCTTAGCAATCTCCTATGTACTACTTCATAAACATGTTTACTGCAAAGGAAACAAAACCATAAATCTCAAATTTAGTTCTTTATTACTACTGATAAATTAAATAAATGATGTCAAGGAAACATCTTTCCCCACACAGATATTAAACTCAAATCAGTCTTATGAACACGTTGGGTCAAGGAGGATATCGTTCATTTTGCCAATCAAACTACTTTTCCCTTGAGAGCTCAGTGTTGGGAGACATTTTGCAACTCCCAACTTGTATTTTAAAAATAAAGAATATTAATAAAGCCAACATCTACTTCATTTTTTCCCCTGCCATTCATGTTTTACATCTCTGTTTTCAAGGCTAGGAAAGTTAGTACCCCAGTACCATTACTGTACCTTCTTAACAAGATAAGACCAAGCATTACCCTAATTATATAAAAACACGATGGGTCCAATCCTGAAAAGCAGTGAGTGCCCTCATCTCCCATTGATGTCAGACCACATAATGTTACGAGTGTTGACATCTATTGTTCAGTCCATTTTTGCCCCTCCTGTGAGGTCCTGCCATATAATCATTACAAAAGGCCATACACTGTAATATACTGATATAAAACAAAACATAAGACCCTCACACGTTGTTTTGTGCTTAAGAAACTCATAGCATCGAGACCATAACTGAAATAAGGGCAGATTACACAACTGCATATGCAAATACTGCTTTCCAAACAGAAGCAGCTCTCAAAGGGTTTTATGGTCTTAAAGAAATGGTATAGTTTGTAAGAGCCAAGACGCCCTACCAATACAGCTCCTTGTGTAAACAGGTAGTCAACCTGAAATTCCCAAATCTGGAAGGAAAAAACAAAGTAAGAGAGACCTCACATTTCTCTATCAGTCAGCTTAGACACACACTGGAAGAAAACACCTACACATCACCTAGACAAGAGATATTCCCTATCTATAACACAAAAACTCTCATTTACTTGAAGTATTCCTTGTCCAGTAACACAGCTGCACTTGCAAGGCCCTGTGTATCATCACTAATGCTTTTTAAATTATGATTACAAAGATACTGTCCATTACAAAGATACTGTCCATGTAAAAGTAAACTGTGATTTGGTTTGGAAGGGAATACACAGACCTATGGGTCAAATGCCCAACCAAGTTAAGAAGGAGGTTTATACTCGTATTCTTCTGCCGGCAAGTCAGCTGTTTTCCTGGTCTAACCACCAAGAACAGTTACAACACCACAGACTAAAACATGTGTTTGTCCGCAGAAAAACAGTTACAGTATTTATTCAAACGCGCATCTGCTGGAGTCCTGCCAGCCAGCCTATTCCGGCAGACTGGCTGCAGGAGGGAGTTACACAGCTCTGCCGGGTCAAGAAGCGACTCTTAACACCACCGGCGGCCCTAGAGGAGCTCAGGGGAGGAAAACTCTCTCGGGTTAGCACTCCCTTAGCCACAGGCATCAGGGAGTGGGAAGAGCAGCAAGAAGCAGGCTAAAGAAGTGGCTTCTCCGAAGAGCACAGTACAGCATCCCCAGACCTCTCTGGGACCAGTACCAGCGCGCTCGCCCGAAAAGGAAAGGGCCGGGAGCACAAAACAAGAGCCGAGAGCTCGGGAACAAGCACATTTAAGTTCCCCCCATCCCGCCAAACAAAACGGGACCCCCACTCACAGCCGTCCCGCTGCTTTCCAAACATCAGGAGGGGAGGCCCCGAGGGGCCCGTATTACCGAGCCGGCCCTCTGCCTCAGCGGGGATGGGCAGGGGATGCCGCTGTCCTCTTCCACCTTCCCCGTACCCCACGGCCCCACTCACCGGCAGTCTCGGCCGCCACCGGCGTCCCCGCCACGCCGTTCAGGTAGAGGATGGAGAGCAGGTGGGGCTGCGTCTTCTCCAGAGCCACCCGCAGATCCTGGAAGTGGTCCCGGTCTTTGGCCAGCAACAAGGCGATGAGCAGCTCGGCCTTCCCGCCGCCGGCCGCCTCCAGGTCGCGCAGGTCCCGGGGGCCGAGAGCGCCGGCGGCCTCTAGTAGCTCCACTACCTTATCCACCTCGGTCATGGCCTGCGCAAGGCTCTGACGGCACTGGGCGAGCAGCTCCTTGTGCTTCGGCTCCATGGCCGCGGCAGGCCGCCGCCAACCAAACTTGGCCCGCCGCGGCCGCGCACCACCGCCGCCCCCTGCCCCCGCCGCTCCTCCACCGCCACCTCCGGGGAGGCGCGGGCCGAGGCGGAGCGCTGCCGGCCGCCCTCCTCCGGCACCCCCGCGGCGGCCCCCGGCGAAACTTCGTCCCACGGTAGAGGCGCGGACCTCGGCCAGGACCTGGGCCGAGAGCGGCTTTGCTTCTTCCTCCTCCTCCCGCGCTCCCCCTAAAGCGGATGGGGGGCGAGCAGCTGTCGGGGGCTGCTACTCCTTTTCCTTCGCTAGCTGCCGACCCTCTCGTCTCCTTGCAGCTTCCCAACCCCGAGCGGCGTTAACAACTTCTCCTCTTCATTGCTGCCACCGGGAGCAGGAGCTACGGGAAGGACCGCTGCCGCCTCCTGGGCACCCCCCACCCCCCTGTGGGGCAGCCCAGACAACTTCTCAGCTCTGCACAGGCCACACGGCCGCGGGGCGAGGAAGGGGGGTGGGGGGAGACGGCCTCAGCTCCAAGCGCCTCCTTTCATTCGCGGGCGCACGCAGCCATATTGGTTGCACAAGGCTGCCGCCCGCGCCGAGGCAGAGCTGCGGCAGCGCCTTGTCTGCCCGCCCGCCTGCCCACACGCCGCAGCCGCTCCCCCTTCTGCCCAGCTCGCTCCCTGGCCCTCAGTCAGGGGATTCCCGCCGCTCCTCGGGCACAGAGGTTGGGCGCCAGCACCCGGGTGGGCCGAGTGTCGGAAGGCTCACATCCCTTTCGTTTTCTCCAGTCATCCCGTTCCGCGCCAGGTACAGGCTGACCTGTAGGAGATGGCTCCACTCCTGCCCCCGGGAAAGTGAGGCTTCTCCGGGGCCGCAGGGACAAGCCCCGGCTGTCCCAGCGGCGAGACAAAGGCTCCGGGGCGGTGCCCATCCCCGGTTGTGGGGGGTCGGGTGGGCACAGAGGGGACCAGGGCTTGTGGGCCATCCCGGGCCTGAAGCCGGCCGCGTCGGCGGGAAGCTGCCGCTGCCCTCGCCTGGAGCGCGGGAGCCTGTTGCTAGTGCCCGCGGTGGAGCTCCCGGGCCAGGCCTTCACCGGGCGGCCGCTTCAGCCAGCAAAATGTACCGCATCTGAAGCTGGGGAAGGTAAAACATCGAAGTAATAACAGACCATATGGAGCTCTGTCCATTAAAATTTACAGAGCCCTGAAGTTTACAAACAAAAAGTCCAGTCAATAATACCTGTTAGCTCCTCTGCCCCCTCAAATGTCGGCGTTTCGTGGGTAGCCAGACACCACACCTCTCAGTCTGAAGGTAAACAGTCTGCCAACACTGTTTGCACCAAATGGTACCTTAAATGGCATCGACTGTGGGATAAACACAAGCAGTTACCGTCTTAAATTCCTAATTTATGTGACAGACTTGTTCCTGGTACCTTTCACAACTAATGGTGGCTCCCAACAGGGGCATTAGCAGTGTCTGTGTTATCCCCATTACATCTCGCAGCACCTGAAACCTTCTGAAAGCCCCCTGCCCAAACACCTATATGCCTTATTTAGTCTCCGGAGAGCTGAACTTAAATGAGGTCCAGGAGAAGGCAGTTGTTCTCTAAAAGTGCAATTTATCACACCAATTTGGGGAACGCAGGTGATGACCTCAGTTTCAAGTCACCTTATGTAGTTGAACGGGTGGTGACAATGATGATATCTCTCAACGTGAAAGCAGTCTTGGGTTATGTACATAATCATGGTATGCATTCTTACTGCTATTACTGGAGGCAGATACAGAATAAAAGGGTTTAGAGATTTTTCTCAACCCTAAAAGGCATTACTTAAAATAATACTTAGAGTATAGCATGGTTTTGAAACAAGTCTTTTCATGTTTGGTCCATTGTTTCTTGCGCTCTTGCAGATGCTTCTAATATTGCATCTATGGTTTCTTAGAAACATTATTAGAAGAAATACACTGAGATTAGCTGTGTTGGCCAATGACTAATGTAAATTCCTGCAAACTGAGTTCTTTCTAGACGGTTCAAATCTGCCTTTTTCCACTATGTCGGGCAAAGTTGTGTCAGGGAAGTGGTTGTGCATTCCAGAAGCACTAGTTAACACCATTATGTGTTAATTGTTGTCTTCAGATCAGCAAAACGTGGTGGAAACAAAACAGAATGAAAAGCTACCTGTGAGAGATGAAACCTATCTGATGTCACCTAGTGCATTTGATGTAGACACCACTCTCAGGTGGCATGAAGGCAGTCCTCTCCTGTGCCTGGAACAGAAGGTAGGATGAGTAATTGTGTGATTGAAGGCTTTCATAAGGCAAATACACAAGAAGACCAAAGATTGCACAATTTTTTCAAACATTTTGTTGTTGTTGTTGTTGTTTTTATCTTAGTGGTCCTTTAACAATATTGTTTTAGTGTGTGTGTATTTCCTGTTAAGGAAACAAGTCACCATGTTTCCTAATTGGGTGTTATCGGAAGAGCTGTACTTTAGATCTATGCAGCAACCCTCCACGACTTGAAATAATAAAGAACGGTCTTGGTTTTCATCCTCTGCCTGGCTCTTTGCTGGAGGTTGCAGCAACATAGGAAGGCATAGTTCAGGCAGGGTATAACTCCAATATTTTGAGTCCCATTCAAAAATCTAGAGGGGAGTGTGTCTTGGCAAGTGTTTGCTTTGGACTCAGTTTACTCTTGCTTTTCCCCAATGTGTGTTTTAGTCCTTTGCCTTCTCTTTTAGATAAATATAATTCCTTTTACCCTGCAATGCCTGCCTTGCTTGCAGATTACATCTCACATTGCTATTGCTCAGATGGTGCCAGGGAGAGCAGGTAAATTCCCATCATAGCAGGCTTCTTTCTTTCTGTGTAAGAAAGGGAGCTTGCTGCTACTTCAGTTGCTTGACTTAAGATAGATCTTCCCTAGCAAGTGCAGGGAAAGTCTTCAAAAGACTTAGCGACATATATCATGTTTGAAGACACACTAGGAAACATGTACATTAATTATGCCAACTCTTTATGAAGTGATCAAAATTCAGATCAGTACAGTACCCCAGAATCTACAGTTCTACTGCTAAAGTATGCCTTTGAAGTCTGAGAAACATTTGGGGAAGAAGATGGAGACATGTAGAGAGAAACTGGGATTTGTTTTCATTCAAATCTTCTCAAAAAGTACAGGAGAAACACTGGTGGTGGCATACATAAATCAAATAGAGATAAAACATGCAAGGCTTAAGAAGGTGTCAAACTCTGGGAGTTTTCAAAAGCACAATCTGGAATTTGGAAAATTGAGTGTCTGGCATATCTGCTTCTGCAAAACATCCCTCTGTCTAGTTAAGACTTAGGCAGCAAAGGATTTTTAAGTCCTTGCAGAAATTTCTGTTTAGAGGACAGGATCATCCTCAGCACAAGCATTAGGTTTCAGCAAGCCACAGACCATCAGCTAGACTTTTTGTTGTTAAGTTCATGTAACTGTGCAGTATATGAAATCACAGAATATTAACTACAAAGAAAAAAAGGAAAATATGCAAACTTTGAAAATATTAAGATCAATAACATGATTCAGCCTGTAGTGTAAGAAGATTTTGTTCTTGTAATTGCCAATATATCTGTTTTATTATGCAATAATCATCTTGTTTGTGTATGTGAACTCAGCACATTTCCTGAAATACAATGTTGTGTCATACATTCACATTAGGAACTAAAAAGAGATTCAGATTGACATAATCTAGCACATAGTTCCCTCTATAAAAGTCTGTCTCCCATAAAGATCAGAGAATTTCAGGCTGGAACAAAGAAAGCTCTGAGCATCATGGCAATCAAGCAGGAAAGGGAAATAGGAGAGCAAAGAGAAAGACAAAGTAGAGGAAGAGAGAAAAGAAAAGCCTACCTGCTTTCAAGATGTATTTCAGTAAGACAGTATAGGATGTTACACCTGCAATGGCAGGGTTTGCACCCAGTAACTGTTCTTCTGTCATGCAGACTCTGCTTGCAAAAGCTGTTAGGTGATGAGACATATTCTACATCAGTCATCCGTATATTGAGCAACACTGTTGTATTACCTTACCCAGGTATTTTCTGACAAGGCACCCTTTAGAAACATCTGGGCTTTGAATTAGATTTCTTATACATACTTTAATAGGACCTTTAATAGGATGACAGTTCTCCACACCAAAAACACCTGTCATTCCTCAGAGTCCTCCTCCTCCACACCTACCTGCCTACTGCTCGCTGAGACACAGCAGCAGCTCTGCTGCTATGGTTCTACTGGTAAATCCCTTCCTCAGTATCAATCTGAACCAGTTAGAAATTCTAACAGCCAGAAGCTGAGGATTTTCTTCAGAACTAGAAGGGTTTTCCTACTATTTTTAAATACATGGGAGAAATTTTAGTTGTATTTTAATTTTGGACCCCTTATGATATATGTCTTCAGACTGGCAGCCCTGTATGCTAAGAACTGTCAAGCTAAGCTTCTCATGTAATCATATGATTTAAGCAGAAATGGGTTTAGAGAAAATTATTGAGAGATTTAGAGCAAGTTAATGACACCACTGTGAATCCTGGGAAGGAAGATTATACGGTCTCTAAGACAGCTATAGCAAAAATACAAGTGATCATCAAGTTGAGATTAGTGCTGTCTAGATACAAAGTAAGCATCTAGATACAAAGTAAGCACCACAGAGATTTTATAACGGGTGTTATATGAAGCACTAGCAGCTAAGCAGTTCTCAGCACAAGTTTGTTTTGTCAAGTCGATGTAACTGATAGACAATTAATGAGCATTTGCACAGCAGACTAGTCTAATGGGCCAGCAGAGCAAAAGATCTTATTTGCCCATTAAAGGACAAAAAAACCCCAACACGAGCAGTCTCTGCACCGTCCTACTTAAATATCACCCCAGAAATGGGCTATGCTCATAGATCCTGTGGTCCTCAGCACTCCTGCTGATGCTGAGGACCAGGGAAGCTGCTGTCAGACCCTCACAAAAGCATAAGGATCATTATCCCCCTAAAAATGTGTAACTATGAACTCCAGGTAATGGTTCAGCACTTTTTAAAGTGAATTTATGCTGTGAAGGAAAGCAGACTAGAGGATTATATTACACTTTTTGGTGTTTGTTTTGGTGTTTTGTTTTGTTTTCCTTTCCTTCTTTCCATATTTTAAAACCTATCAGCCATTTAATCTCACATTGTACTAGGCAGTTCTCAGAGAACAGTTGTTTTGGCCCATTCCCATGCTAGGCAGGGTCTGAACTGGTAATTTGAATTGAAAAGATCAGACAGTTGTTTCCATTAACTTCAGCAAGAAAAAACACCACCATCCAGAGCCTGTTGAAAAAGCTAATAAAATAATAACACAAAAATGTACTTCATCAACTAAGTATTCACCTGTTAAAAGAGGAAGAAAAAACCTGGAACACAAACCCTTGAGAGAGACTGAGGGAGCTGGGGTTGTTTAGGCTAGAGAAGAGGAGGCTCAGGGGGGCATCTCATTGCTGTCTACAACTACCTAAAGGGAGGTTGTAGTCAGGTGGGGTTAGTCTCTTCTGCCAGGCAACCAGCAACAGAACAAGGGGACACAGTCTCAAGTTGTGCTGGGGGAAGTCTAGGCTGGATGTTAGGAGGAAGTTCTTCCCAGAGAGAGTGATTGGCACTGGAATGGGCTGCCCAGGGAGGTGGTGGAGTCACCGTCCCTGGAGATGTTCAAGAGAAGACTGGATAAGGCACTTGGTGCCATGGTCTAGTTGACTGGATAGGGCTGGCTAATCTTGGAGGTGTCTTCCAACCTGGTTGATTCTATGATTCTTCCTCTGGGACAGAATACCTAACAGGAAGGGTGATTGGTTGTTTGGATGTCTGGTTGAGGAGAAGAAAAGCTGGGCTCCTCCTGAAGCTGTGAATACACATGGTCTCCTTTGTTTCTCAGACAACTGCTTCTCAAAAACAGACAGCAAAACAAAACCAGCAATGCTACAGAGACACATTAGTGGTAATTCTACAGGGCTGTAAAAATATCAGTTTCCATAAGGAAGGTACCCTGCAAGCACAACTCCCAGTACCCATCTGCTTAGAACTGAAGAGGAGAGCAGTTTAATTTTCTTTATGAAACTGGACTGATTTGTGATGTGGTCAACTTTAAGAAGTGAGATGTTGAATAGCATCTTTAAGAGCTGTTGCTTGCAGTTTGTTACCCAGTTCAGTTTTCAAGTCAAGCCAAGAGAGGCTTTTTATACCAACCATTTGCTTTTACTTCTTTTAGCACTAATGGGGACATAAAAGCAAATGGGTGCCCTAAACATCCTGGGGGGTATAACTTCTATAAACAAGCCATGCACAAGCAGGGAATTTGTAAGAGAACCCAAACTGCACTTGAAGGAGGTAAACGGATGTAACAGTAAAGACTCCAGAGTAAACCTTGTCACAGTTTTACTAGCTTCATTTGCTGTCAGCAATGAGTATTTTCAAACTGGATTTGAATCTAAAATCTCTTGAAGAAGGAAAGGTATTTTCTTACGTTCCACTTCATATTTGAAGCCTCATCTGCTAAGAACTACGTATGTACTTTTAATAGCAAGTAGTTCCTTCTCCTCCCTAACAGGATTTAAGAGTTGAACACATACCAGTTAAAAGCTAAGTTTTTGAGGGTCTTCAAATCAAATAAATGACCTAGGGATTAATCCAAGACTCTTTGAAAAAAACACTGATCTTCCTATTGATTTTAAAGACCTTTGATTCAGTTGTCTCGGTCATTATCTACCAAAATATACAGAGTTTATTCTACCCTTAGAAAATGTAGTATGCTAGAAGAAATGCCACCCAAGAGAAGTTGTTTTGATAAGAATATCATTCCTGCCAGACATTAGCCTAATGGCTATAGAAAGAACAAAAAAATTCTCATCATGCCTAGCAGGTAGAATGCTTGCAGAGCCACAGGAGATAGTGCCTGAGACTCACAAAAATCATAGAGATGGTGAGCATGGGACAGTGCTTTAATTGTGGGACAGATGAAGCTGATGAAAGAGGTTTCTGATGCTAAATAGAAGCCAATAATCCTTGAAAACTCCAGGGCAGACCAGATATCTCTAGTCCAAGCCTAAATAGCTCTCTCGTGAAATGGAGACAGGTATGCATATAACTGTGGTTTGCTGTGTTTAGATACCATGCAACACCTGCCTTTTCACACAAGATCCAGTCCCACAGCTTGTCCTTTTTGCAAACCTTAAGCTAAACAGGTAACACAAGTAGCAGACCAGCTCTTAAAAAAATCTGTACCCAGCAGATATGCATATAAGAATAGACCAATACTCAG
This sequence comes from Pogoniulus pusillus, assembly GCF_015220805.1. Lineage (NCBI taxonomy): Eukaryota > Metazoa > Chordata > Aves > Piciformes > Lybiidae > Pogoniulus > Pogoniulus pusillus. Next base: position 45,653,302 of record NC_087269.1, on the reverse strand, counting down.
ATTTGGGTGTACTCCAAAAGCTTATAATGCACAGAAGCAGATAAGCAGGATTGTGGGGTGCATCCAGCTGGAGGGGATTACTGTTGCTTCATAATGAAATGCTCTAGCATTCTAAGTTAATCTGCCTTATGATATAGGAGAAGCATTTCTATTGTGCTCTCATGAATTGTGCACAGTTTTACAAGTGAAAACTGCAGAAATGTAGATTGTCAGAAGGTTGAAAAATATGATGGTCTTCAAGCAGATCCTGTGTGTCACATCCATAGCTAAGACTTTTTGTTTCTGTAGCCTTAAAGCCTATCAGTAGAGTTTTTGTTCTGCTGTTTGACAGATAAATTGGTTTCTGTTTACATAAATACTATGGAAATTCCATATACTTCTGCTTTGAGAACAAAGTTACTTTTAACATTACAGGACATTCCTTGGGCAGGAGGGGGAAACGAGGTAGGATGTGAATGACAAAGAGGATAAAGTCAAAGAGAAACTCTTTTACAACTTGCTGTGTTCAGTTTGATCGAGGAAAGCAGACTATGGGCCAAGATGCAACTAAAGACTGAGGAGTGTTTAACATGACAAAAATACTTCACTTAACTAGACTCAGATCTGAAAACACTAACACAAAGTAACTGCTAAGTTTTGCTCTAATTTAGAAGGCAAAAGAAATACAGTCTCTGCACTAGTCTACATGTTTTGGATGGAAAAGCCATCAGAAGCTTCCAGAGTGAAATAATGTCTCAGCCTGGCATATTACCAGCTTCCACAAGGTTTGGTCATCCACTTTAAACTGAGCTTCACATCTCCAACACATCTGTATTTTTCCCCCTCACAACACTGAAGTAAAAATTAAACATTTAACAGTTCAAGTCAACCAGTATTCTTAAAAGAAAGATGCCAGAATCGTAATTTAAAACTTAAATGACTATGAATGCTCAGAATTTGTCAGAATTAAGCAACAACAACAAAACAAAACCCCAACAACTCCCAAACCAAACAGAAAACACCAAGCTTAGTACTAATGGGAAAAGAATATATGCAGCATGCCCTACAATGAGCAGAAACACCTGAGACAAAGTTCTGAGCAGCGTGGAAGACTTCAAAAGGATTTAGGTTAAAATTTTATTCTTTCTGAATGAAGTCTGCAGCAATGATGCTTAGAGAAGTGTTGTGCAATTGTCTGAAATTTACAAAGATGCATTAACTGGTAGGAATTTGATGGATAGAAATGTTTAATATAATGCACATATCAAAGCTTATTCATTTCTGCCAAGTTCTCTAATTGGTTTCCAGGGGACTTGGATTAAGCCTCAATTTGGTAATAAAATTACTGTGCAAAAGTGTAACTTAAAAAGTCTTCAACTCTAGTAGGGATATTCCACAAGGACAAATACACTTCATCAGCAAGGCAAGCCAAATATTATCCTTTTTACCATGGTCTATTTGTACTGTTAGAATTTTTTCCCCTTAACTCATCTCCAGAGTTGCCACCCTCCCCTTCCAAGAATATTAATGGCAGGAAAGAGCTTCACGACTTTGCCCTGTCCTTTTCCTGCTGAAGTTAGTATGTGTCTTGCACCTGACTTCAAGAGCAGTAAGGTCTACTCCTTTTCCACTTCATGTGGAAGATGAATCAACAAAAAGGACTATACATGGCAAGTGCTAATCAAATTGTTTAATCCACACACCCTGGCAGTTAAAACCTAGGAAGCCAAGCACACGCCATTTACCAAGTGTTCTGTATGACATGTAGGTTTTTCACAAGCACAGCTCCTTCACTCATCTTGATGAATCTATGCCTTTCCCAGTCATGTTGCTAAGGAGAGACTATTATAATTTAATAGTATTTAATAGAGTGAATCTGAGGTACAAAGAGCCTAAAGATTTCCCCAGGTCATACAAGTGTGCAGCAGCAGCATTTAACCAATTCTAGATGTGCCAGCTACATACCCAGCTGATGATTGCTTCTCTTGATTTTTATTCTAAGCAGAACACAGACAAACACAAGCAAGGGAAACAATGTTGGTGTCACATAAGGGGGAAGGACCAGAAGCAGTCAAGAGAGAAAAGCAGAGAATTAAACTGCTCAACTACTGTTTTCAGTGCTGAAGCAGAGGTGTCTTCCATTTCAGTTTAGAACACAAATACCTTCCCTCCTGTAACAGAGTCATTTTTTTTCCCAAAGGTATTTGACCAGAATTGTAATTTTGATGGCAGTAAATTTCCACATCCAGATGTGCTGAGGAGGTATTTTTTCCTTGAATGGTTTAATTATACTGCAGGCAAAGGTTCATGTAACATTGCATGGCTGAGCTGAAGCCAACTAGTGGTGCAGTACGGTTGACAGAGCACCGCTGCAGGAAAACAGTGTCACCAGCAGTGACAGTCACTATAGGCCCAGAAGGGAAGAATCTGTGTGAGAAACAAGGGCAAGGAAGAAGAAATAAATGTAAGGGGGAACTAGAAAATGCACAGCAGTGGCATATGTCAGAAGAACTAAGAATCTTCTTGAAAATGGAAGTTTAAAAGGAAGCTTCTGATTTAACTGAAAAATACCTGCACGATCTGTGTTGAATGCTCAGCTAACATTTTAGCGTCATTGCACTGGAGAAGTGCAGGGGGCAGGGTGCAAGGTGTGTATGAAGGAGATACTCCACCCTTCAGCGGCAAGTCACCCAGTATCACTGCTGGTGCACCCCATTATGCAGTATCACTGCACTGTGATATGGCCAATGTTAAAGGTTAAGCCTCTAGGGGGCTGGGAGATGGTCTGGATCCTGACTCCAAGTGCAAAAGCTTAGCCCACTCCCACTTTCTGTCTGCAACACTACAAAAGCAGGTGAACTTCCTGCTCTCTCTCTGCTTGCCTCACCCGAAGAGCAACACCCTTGCTGCTCCAGCTTTGCTATGTGGCCAGCCAACCACGTGGCGGACCAGCTACCTTCTCAATCTATCTCCATTCATTGTCATCCATCTGGTTTTATATATGTATTTTTTGTACCTGTTTTTCCCTGCTCTTATACCTCTGTAAACTCCATTACTTGAAATACCCTTTATTTATTGTAAGTTATTTTTAACATTTTCAAACTTGAGAGGCTATCCACCTGATCTTCATAGATGTTGTGGATCTCTCTTAGCACGAGACACAAACCCAAGAATCTGGTTGATGGAATTTCTGCAGCTTGCCCCAGGAGCGGCAATTATATTAAAAACTCCTCCAATAGGGATTTTCCAGGAACGATTCTGATTTTACTGCACATGTCAACACTAAAAGACAGTTGTTTATGTGCTCTCCTTACAGACAGACCTTCCATGTGGGCTGAACCAGAATGCAGCAAGCACAGCAGTTTTTACATTTAACCATAATTGTGTACACTTGGTTGAAAGAGTCAAACAGATATAACTACTGAAGACAATACTTCAGAGTTATTACTCATTATTAAGAACCATCTAATGAATAAATGATTTAATTATCAGTTGTCACAGCCAATTACAGGAATCTCCAGTAGAAATGAAAAAAATCTCAGTCCTCAGGAATTCATACCTGATTTCCACTCATTTCCATTGCTTGCAGTGGGACTCCTTGAAGAGATTACAAATCTTTGCCTATCACTTTTCTCAGCTGGTACTTTCCTGTTTCTCCCTAAGTGAACATGACCTTGGACTCTGCTGTGCTGCTGTGTCCTCTTGCTTATCTTTACATTCCCTGTCTTTTCAGCTTTCTTCCATCCATCCTCAGCACCTGCAGAAACCACCATATTTCTGTGCAACCTCCTGTGCAGCGTAAATCATTGCTTTGAAAAGGGACATGCAGTTACTCCTGGTCTTGCACGCTTGGACTCACAAGGACTCTTTGGATTAAGAGACATCTTTCACCAACTGTTACACACGGTGGCTTTACAGCTAACTAGATGAAACTAGTGATGAACACTGTACAAAAAGAACCTTATGGCCAAGAGAGTCCTTAACTACAGCCAGCCAATATGATGTTCTCACTTTAAAGACCACGGTGATTTGAGTAACGCATATGACAGGAACTAACAAACTAACAAAGCTAAAGGCAGCCCTGTAGCTTTCAGACATGAAAGAAGTCATTGTTCATAAATCTTGCTGTTTTCAGCTGTCTGTATACAGAGAAGACAACCTGTTTCATATCATTTTCACTCCTAAACATTGGTCTCTTACATCCCAGTATCACCTTCAAATGTTTTTACCAGCCCTGCTTTCTGCAGTAGCTGAAGAATGTGAGATGCTACCCAGTGAACTGCCAGAACTTCATGCTTCAGAGAAGCTCTGGGAGCTATATTTAAGTACTCACTATAGAGAACGAACGCAGACGGTAGCAATCACTGCTGCATGGAAAGCGCTGTGGCAGAAGACACCTTTCCTTTCACAGTACAGACACACAGTTCTCCCACTTGTCAGGAGCAACTTGATATGTTCCTTTGAGAATGACTTCAGCCTTCTACTTAAGTGCTACTTTTTTGTTGTTCCCATCTGGCTTAAAGAAAGATAAACAGTCCTCATTAATGCATTACAAAGCATATCTGGATTCTCTTTCTCCTTTTTAGGAAATTGCCTTAATCTGCTCCCTCCTCTATATGATTGTAACAGGTAAACTTCCTTCTCGTTGTTGTCTTTCAGCCCTGATAATGCAAAAAAACATCTAAAAGAGAAGAACAAAGCATTGCTACCCAAACACCTCTTTTCCCAAAACAAAACACTGCTCTCTAGTGGAAGATGGTGAAATGATCTAATTCCCTTAGAAGGGATGGTTTACTTATTTTAATCAGTTGCAGGAAACCAATTCATTTTCACAAGTACTGGCATACAAGAACAGGAGGGTTGATTTATTTCAGTTGTTCAGATGAGATTTGAGTATTTAATCCTCAAGATAAATTCACTATGCATTTATGTCAATGCAGTAATCACATCCAAATAACCTACCAGGTATTTGTTAACTCATTTTCTGATTTGATCCCTTTTAGTTTTGTCTGATCTTAAACACTGTAAGAGAACACAGGGCAATCTTTCCTATTTTCTTACTATTCCCCACACATATTTAATGACTCTCAAGACTTTTCTAGTTCCATATATCTTTAGCTAATGCCTTTGAAGATAAAATATTCCTATGTTGCATTCACAGGAATTTAGGCAAATAGGCAGGTACTGTTTACTATGAGTTCCTAGCTGTTCCTGTCTGTAAGCACAGTGAAATAAAACTGAGGAATTATGTGGTGCAGGGTATAAGCAGAAGGAACCACAAGTGCTCAGACATCAAAGAGTATGTGTATTCACAGAACTCGATTTTATCCTACTTGAGTTCATTTCAGCCTTCATTTGCTTCCCCCTCCCTCTTATTTTGAAAAACCCAAAACAAACCAAACACTCCCCCCCACCCAAAAAAAACCCCAAAACAAAACCACCCCCAAACCCCACCAAAACAAACAAGAACTCAAAACAAAACAAACCCCACACCACCAAAAAGGGAATAGCCCATACTAAGCTTCTTCAAGTTAGGAACTAAAAGCAGCCCAGTTCTAGGTTTATTCCCAGCTTCCCCTAGTGATAAGAGGAAACCTACCCAGCATGTGCTGCCCTCTTCTCATCTCTCATCAGAGACAAGACACAAAGCAGCTTCCTGACAAACCTAAGAAAGTAGGTTTGTACTTTTTGCTCAGTGTGTCATGGTAGGCCTGAGTAGGCCAAAATAGGTCTGTCCATGTCCTGGCCTGCCAAAGCATGTTTTTCTCTCCCCCTCCTCCTGCCATGGGGAGAAGTAATCACATCAAGAAATAAACAAGAAAGGTTTACAGTTTCTTTATTTCTGCCCTCTTTTTATTGTCATATTAAAGACAATGATAGCAGATGTAATTTACTGAATAACATGAATAAGTAAACCCACCACTTAAATACAGTGAAATGCATCTTTTTACATGAAAAAAGGTGGTTACTCACTCTGAGACCAGTTCTGCTCATTTACACCTTCATAAGAATATTTATTCACAAAACTACCAAGCACTTTGAGTAAAATTTGCCCAGATATAGTGAAGTGCTCATGCACAGGAAGTGTTCTGGGCTTCCCTCCATTTGGGCCCAGGTGTATTGTACTTACATCTTATCAAAGAAATTGAGCTAGACTTCTATACAGATACATCAGCCATTGGCAATCTCACTGAGATCACAAAGGAAATGAACTTACTCTGATGTTTCTGTTGTTAAATGGAAGACAGCAAAATACATATGGCTTTTAGTGCAGAGAATGCATTACAGTCTCTATCTTTACCCTGCCAAAATTTAGGCAGAAGTTCACCTCAGTATCGCACTGGAAGTCCAAAATAATTTGAGAATAGCTATGCTGAGTTTCACTCCAGGTCTTCTCTGCATGGAGGGCAAGTGAAAAAATAAACACCATGGCACCTTAGGACTTACAGCAACTAATGTACATTCTCTGACTTTCAGTTGATACATGAAGAAAAACTGCAGCACAAAATCATTCGTTTTCAAATGCAAGATCCTTCAGCAGCCTGCTTTTATCTCATCACTGAACAACTTCAGCTTCTCTCACTGTTTGTGCTGTGTGGTTTCTCTCTAACCTTGACCCATGTTATGATTTGATACTGAATATCTGAATAATGCTGAGGGAAAATAGAAAGAAGATACTTTTCCTCCAAATGTAAACATACTACACTTGAAGTAACTCAAAAATCTCTACTCATTCTGAAGACTGCTCTAGTGGGCTAAAGATTACCATAGTTCCAAATTATTTCATGACAAGGCATGAAAACAGCTTCATTTTCTATGTGAAGTTTATCTATTCAAACAGAACTAGGTTGTTTGGATGATCTTGAACAGTTATGAAACTTTGCCTTAACTAAGACTGCTAAAAATGACAGATTCCAACAGCATAAGAGCTGCTATACTATGAAAAGCTATTTATGATTTGTAATGCTTTTATAACAGTCTTCTCAGAACTTGTTAACAGCTTTATGATCTGTAGCTTTTTGCAAGTACCTCACAAAGCACAATTCTGGGGGAAAAAACAAAACAACAAACATTTACTGGATAGTAATTTAGGATTAAAAAAACCCAACAAAACACTAGCAAAGAGCAAATGTTTCAAACACATTCAACAGCACTCCCTAAGTTTACCTCAGTATGAACGACTCAGAGATCCAGCTGTAGCTTTCTCACATCCCTGATTTTAGCAGCTAGATTGACCTCTGCAGCTCCACTTGAAAGGCCATTTTCAAGGCACTGTGTGCAAGCACACAGAACTGTCTCACAGTTTTGGTTTTATTTATCACATCCAATGATGCATGTCTGATACTGAGTTAATAAGAACAGTTTCCACCCATTAACACAAAGATCCAGTTTTAGCACATAAAAGGAAAATGTTGTCAGCTTTTGCTTTGTGGTGCAGAGAAGCCTCTCCTTTCAAGATCTGTAGCAGCAACAGGAGGTAAACAATGGGAGGATCCTTTGGATGGTATTTCACGTAGCAGTTCACAGTAATTGAGGCTGACAACTGATAATACACATTTCTTAACGTCAGTTAAGCTTTCCAGCTATTTCTTCTTTTGCTACCTTGTACTACCTTCAAGTGCTATGTAACAATGGGAATATGAAACTCATTGTTATCAAATATCAGAGGCCTCCGAGGAGGGGTTGATTCTTTGTCTGCTTTGTGCAACAGTTTAAAAAGCCCTGTTCCAATATTCATCGGAATTCCCATGATGATGCACTCAGAAACACCTAGGGGGAAAGAAAAGACAAATTAAATACCTGAAGAGGAAGGATTTATTAAACTATTTTCATTTGCCCATTCTGTGTGCATTGTCTGTCAAGTCTTCTTGAACCCCACACATTAAAACCCAAGGTCTCTTCACTAACTGAAATTAGATTTTATGGTAATCAGTTCAGTATGTTATTTCATTTGTGCTGTTTAAAACTCCCAACTGGAAAATCTCAACCTAACCTAAAGAAAGAGCTTCAGAAGGTTTGTTTTTGGAGAGGACACATTCCAACTAGTACCAGTAACAGAAGATGAAAGGCAAAGGTACTTTATGACTATTCTCCAACTCAGCGCTAAGACTTCAATCAAATGTGGCCTAGTTCCCTTGACACCCCAGCAGCTTCTCAGTGGAAGAGACATGACACTCCTTTGCATGTTCACAACTCAACAAGTGCTTGGTTGGCATGTTAAGATTTCAGTTTGCCCAGGTTATCTTTGATGGCTGTAACATTTTCACAGCAATGCACTGACACATTTACACTCCAGATTTACTGATGTGTTCAACTTCTCCAACGTTCCACATGAAAAACCATCTAGCAGATACCAGTGGTTCCTTCTCTTGGCATGCTGTTATGATCCAAATGACACACATTCTCAGGAGTAGAATTACATTCCTTCACTTAGAGGTTTAAGAAAACATGAATAAATGCCTGTACCTTTGAAGGCACAAAGAATGAAAATCGATTTGCTTTAAAATTCAGCAGAGATTTGATTGGTAATTGAAATGCATATGAATGAAGATTCTGTATCTTTGCTCTTAGACTACTGCTGCATTTCCACTATGTATTTTCCAACATTATATAATTATAGAATCAACCAGGTTGGAAGAGACCTCCAAGCTCATCCAGTCCAACCTAGCACCCAGCCCTAGCCAGTCAACTAGACCATGGCACCAAGTGCCTCATCCAGGCTTTTCTTGAGCACCTCCAGGGATGGATTTAAAAATCTTGTGCAAAACACAATTCTTAGGAGTCACTATTTATTTCAGCCCCTAACGCATGCCAGTTACAATCAATAAACCAATTGTTTCTAACACCTAGCACCTACAGTTGACTTTGAGTACACATCAGCTTTCCTTGGCAACATCTAAAAATTGTTCCTGCTCTGGAGATGCAAAACTTGGAGTGTTCAGAGTTGCTTTTCACAGCAATTCAAAGAGATAACTAGTGATAATCAGGGTAAGGCAGCTGCACAGCACCTTTTCATATGAGTATCACTTCTTCAGTTTAGGAAGACAGACAACAGTTCTCTGTTCTGTCCTTTCCTTTTCCTTATTTGAACCAAATCATTTTTATAAAGGGCAACTTGAAAAGATCTTTGCTCTCCACTTTATTCAAAACAGGATTTTATCAGCTCAGAGAGAACTTAGAGCAAACATTTTCTTTTCCTTACTGTCCAAGATGGGATCAGTCTCCCATAGAATTTTTGCTTTAATCACTGGCACATACTAATTGAACAAAAAACCCCAACCAACCAAAATAACAAAAATATAAACCCTAAAAATCCCACAGGCAGAAAGTGGCAGAGTTCTTAAAATACAAACCAGTAACACAAAGGTTCCTCACAGATTTCATCAATTCAGAACATACACTGTCCACAAAGCACTGGTTAACACTGGCTACGCTTTCTAAGACCACCTACAAACATGAGCTAGTAACCTCCACATAATACACTCGTAGTTTTGTACTTCACTAGGACCTGGAAACTCCAAATGAGCAGTTACAGCTGAGGGATGAACAGATGAACAGGTTGAAACCAACTTGATTTCATCTTTTCTCTATTTAACCTACCAGACAAAGACTTGTTAACAGATGTATGTAGCTTAGAGGAGAATGAAATCTGGCAGGAATGGAGATGAAGGAGATTTTCTCCAAATGAAAATTCAATTCCCAATATTAGAGTACATAGCAGAAATACAAAATTAAGAGACTAAACAGAATGGCAAAACTACTCTATTTGAATTTTCTGTTTGGCTGTAGGAATGTCTGCACACACGCATCTGAATTTAAACTTCTATCAGATTCCTTCATGAATTCAGTGAGAAAATGATTCAGTGGGTATTAATGAACTGAGCTTTAAAATTGCAAAGCAGATAGATCTAAAAAGGAATTTCTCAAGACATGGATCTTCTCTCTTCTGTTAATGGAGCAGGATAAACAAGGCTTGTAATTAAAAAAAACAAACACAACTTTTATCTGTTTACATGAGAACTAACTGAAGAGTTACGTGACTCCACTCTAAGCCATCATTCTGCACAGTACACTACTCACATATGTATGAAGACATTTATGTCTTCCTATCTCTTGTTAGGAATGAAAATACAACCTAAATACTGGATGGGGCACAGGATTCTTTAATCAGCCCAAGGTGTGGAAGACACACAAACTTTCCAAACTGAAAACACTGAACTACTGTTATCAGGACAAATTTCCTGGTATTGCACTGGCCAATGTGGTGAGAAGTAAAATGGAAGTAATGAAAGTCTACCCTAAGTAACATCCAACAAATGTCCAATTGACTTAAAAATCTCCAACTGAGACTAGAATTAGAGAAACATTCACCATACTTCTAGGATCAAGTAAGGATTAGCCTTAGACGTGAAGTTTTTGACATTTAAGATGAACAGAAAGCGTAGCAAGGGCAAAAATCCAGTGCTTTGAGGAGGTTTACAGATGCTGGGTAAAGGCCACAAACTGCAATCAAATTTGCAATACCTACCACAAACAGAATCCTTCTGTCCAAAGTAAGCAGCATCAAAGAGATGGTCTGCAGTCTTTTCAAAAGAAGCCAGCATCAACACACTTTCCTTCATTTTTGCCAGTCCAAACCTGGTAATGCCCAGCACTTCACCCTTGATTGATGGAAAAACCAAAAGAAAGACTATCATAGTACTGGCTGGAGGTCAGTTCTGTTTGCTAAAGCAGCAAATGAAGCAAACAACAGAAATGTAGCTTTTATTCTAATGCACACAAGAAGCAAGTAATAAGGTTACCAACTCCAATACAGCACTGCCATAATATGCTACTTGACAGTTAAACATCCTGAAGGTTAACAGCTTCATAGTAATCAATGTCTAAATAAACCAGAAGTGATTATTCTTACAACACAGAAACTGTTAGAAACGGTTAAGAGGCTTGGAGCAAGAACATTTTAAAGAAACATGGCCATGAGGAAAAACACAAAACAAAGAACACAGAATTATAAACTAGTGGTCAAGCTACAGGGTTCCATGTGGTGGGAGAGCACTATCTGAAGGTACTGCTTACTGTCTACTGATAAACCTAACTTCAGCTGCCCAGAGATTCCAGATGTTAAATCTTCACTTTTTCATTCTCCAAAAAGAGAGTCCTTAGCTTTTCAAATTAACTTGGCTGGCTTCGGCCTCTTTTTCTAACATCCTAAAGCACTGCACACTGATGCCCTTTTCCACTGCTGTGTTGCAGCCACACACAGTCAGCCCTGGGGACTGCTGCAGCTCAGTACAACAAAGCCCTACAGTTGTGAGAGAAGTCAGAACTCCATCCACTTCACTCAAATTAAACCCTTGCACTCTGGCAGGCCAAGTGGAAAATCTTACTTCACCGAGTGTACTCAAATCTAAAACCCACATCAGTTGCGAAGGACAGAAAGTCAATCAATAATGATCTGATATTATAATACTAACAAGTTGTGGAAGATGGTTCATACTCCATATGTAATCTGATTCTATTTGTAATGTCTGCATCCTCTGGAGTCTTTAAACAGTGCAGCTGCTGTGAACCACACCCCGTGTGGCTTTCTGCACAGCAAGCCTTCAACTGCCTGCGTGGTTACCCGAACGGCTTATTTTCATACCACACTTTTTAGGATTCCTGTTTCAAACATGAAATTATGATTCCCTACATACCATGGAATCACAGAATTATCAGGGTTGGAAGGAACTTCAAGGGTCACCTAGTTCCAACTCCCCTGCCATGGGCAGGGACACATGACACTAGATCAATTATATCAACTTGTTCTCAGTTCAAATACACCTTGTCCTCTCTGTACTAAAGAGCTTGACTAATCAAGCATTTTGGTTGCTAAACAATGGTATTTTCTCAGTACAATTTGTAATTGTTTTAACCTAGAACTGATTTTCATCTCCCAGGCTCACTCATCCTTTCCAATCTGGTAACAGTCATTTGTATAAACAGGCACCATTTAGAAAAGGCAGAGTACAAACCTTGTAAGTCATTAGGTCAGACAGCAACATCACATGTCTCCTGTCAATGCTCATGCCGTGGTTCACCATTGTATACTGAATCTCATTGATAATGGTTGTCCGAGCAGCTTCAATTCCCAGTGTCTTCTCTACCTATATGACAGATTATGTTAGACTACTGAGGAGCCAAATGTCTGCAGCAAGTACATGTCTGGAACATGCACCATCTGATCCAGCACATTTCCACTGCTAGCATTCTGCATTTCTGTGTTTTAGAAGTGTTTACAGAAAAAACTTCTGTAACCCAACAGTGCTGCCAGTTTGGTTATTCTCTTGTGTTAATGCATTCTGACAACTATTAGTGAAATCAGGCTTGATATCAGCTGCTGCATCAGAACACAAAAACTCCCTCACAGTACCCATTTAAATATTACCTCGTAAGTGTTGTTGGAGGATGTTTTTGTTCCTTTCACTCCATGAGTCGCCATAACAGCTCGTAGATTATCTCCTTCAACTAGAAGCTTGTATTTTTCCTTTCCACTTTGTTCATCAATATGAATGACAGCTCGGGAAACCTCTGGTATACCTTGCACTACAACCTTCACAACACAAAAAGGAACTTTTCTACTGCATTACTGTACATAAAGAGTAGTCAGTAGTCTTTATCAGCATACAAATCTATATAGAAGCTGCCACCTTTAGAGTAAATGCTCAGTTAAAATATGTATGAACTCAAATTTCCTGCTTTTGAATACACTACTGCAACCACAACATTCACAATGTAATATAAACTTCACTCACTACCTATATATTACGTCTTATGCCAGGTGTTGTCATACTCAGATCCAGCTCTTAGAATGCTGGTAGAGCTACACAATCATAGAATCAACCAGCTTGGAAGAGACCTCCAAGATCATCCAGTCCAACCTATCCCCCAGCCCTATCAAGTCAACCAGACCATGGCACCAAGTGCCTCATCCAGTCTTTTCTTGAACATGTCCAGGGACGGTGACTCCACCACCTCCCTGGGCAGCCCATTCCAATGGGAAAGCACTCTCTCTGTGAAGAACTTCCTCCTAACACCCAGCCTATACTTCCCCTGGCACAACTTGAGACTGTGTCCCCTTGTTCTGTTGCTGGTTGCCTGGGAGAAGAGATCAACCCCCACCTGGCTACAGCCTCCCTTTAGGTAGTTGTAGACAGCAATGAGGTCAGCCCTGAGCCTCCTCTTCTCCAGGCTAAACAACCCCAGCTCCCTCAGCAAGGGCAATGAAGGGCACCCTGCCAGTAACAGGGTTCATTTATCACTATTTTAAGTCTAAAGTAGACAGTTTACCCAGAAAGCTGCAAAAATGCCATATCCTGTCATGTAGTTCAATCCTAGATGCAGCTGGAAAAAGACACAACTTCCAGGCAACTGTTGCAGTCAGAATGCTTCAATAGAGGTTCTAAGGCAAGCATTACAGCTTCAGCTTCATTTATAGAGATCAGTAATGGAGGCTTAGTTTCAGCTGTACAGCAGTAGCACTACAGTCCAAGAACTATGGATTCAGACTATCTTCTATGTCAGTGCTGATGATGATTATTTTATCTTTCACCTTAGAACCCTAAACTGTTATTGCTGATGACCTCCAGCAAAGCGTGAGACAGCCTGTTTTACCTTTGGTAGTTCTTCCTTCAGGGACTGCAATACGTAGTACATGGAACTCTTGCTGTTTTCCCGAGGGGTCACACACACAACTGCCTCTCCGTGGACCGCAATATCCCCAGGCTTTACTCTGAGTTTAGATATGCAAATGGAGTAGCGCACGGTCTCTGCATTCACCTGTGGCAGAACCCACCCAGCAAGCATCAGGGCATCTCTCTTAGCTTATACACAACTGCTCAAACACATGCAGCAGTCTCTCAACAGAGTATCAAGAAGTATAAATTAGAACAACGAACAGAAATTGTTGCTGTTAGAAGTTGCATGCAATATTATCAGTCTGTATTTCACAGCACTTGCATCTTTGTATTTAGAAAGACACAGAAAACGAATGTCTGTTCCCTCACTCCCAAACAAAGGAAAAACTATTCACTTCATAAGGAAAAAGGGGAAAGGAAAAGCAATCCAGATGTCATGTAGTCAAAGAACATCCTTCATTCACTTACTTTTTTTTAACTTCCCCTGGTCTGATTTCTGTTTTCTGAGATAAGATTAAGAGATGCTTTGGAACTTACCCAAAGCAGATTTTGTTTAAGATTTTAGCATCTCACCTCTAACCTCAGTAGTCTAATGCGCTCTAGAGACAGCTTCACTAGGATGAAGCAGTCATCTGGAAGAAACACTTCCTCAATGTATTCTGAAATCTTGAAGAGATAAGGACAAAACAGCGTAAGGAAATTGTTGAAGTACCCCATTAGCAATTAGCTAATGTTTACATTTAAAACATTATCCATAATGCAATTACTCCTACCTCTCCTAATAAAGTTTTCTCAATCCTTCCTTTAACCAGACGGGCAAAATCAGGATCATCATCTTTGTCCAGCTGTGCTGTTATAATAGGGGTGCTACAAAGAATAAACACGCACACACAAGACAGGAAATTCTCAGATAGATTACTGATGGCAGTTTTGAATTACAGTTTGCCTTATGGCATCTTCTGGAGACCATTTGATAAGCACAAGAGGCAAAAGAGACCTTCAGCTTCCTCAGGCACATTTAAAAAACCCTACTGTTTATGTAAAAAACTAAAGATACACAAGATTGTAAGAGCATAGATCAGTGACTATTTTCATGTGCTAATGCAGCACTATTTTAAGTATGGCTTCAAGGATGCCTAGTAATAGGCATGCCTCAACTACCATTGAACACTAGAGAGTTATGCAATATAAAAGAGACACCCAACTTAATTTGGTTTCCAGGAAAACAAAATCATCCCTTCTCTAACTTCAAGCATCATGGTTGGACAGACATATGATTTCTTCTGTTTTTGTATTCCATGGATTTTATATTGTTTACTATATTAAAGAGAACAGGGAAATGCTACCACAGACTACAAATTTATCCATCAGGTTTCACTTAGGCAATGGGAAAAAAAACCCAACCAAAACCAAAAATCCCCAAACAACACAAGTACCTAATGGCCTTTGAAGCATTAATGATTTCTTTGATTCTTGGCACACCTAAAGTAATGTTCATTGAAGCAACGCCAGCAAAATGGAAAGTCTTGAGAGTCATCTGTGTGCCGGGTTCACCAATGCTCTGTGCACAAAGAGCTCCTACTGCAGATCCAGGCTCCATCTGTGCCCTGGTAAAGAAAGTTCATTTTAAAAAACACAGGAAGAGATGCAGAACTCAAAAGGTACAGAATGCTAAGCAAGCAAAGAAAGAAACTATTCCTGTAGATACGAGAAGTTTGCTAATGGTTTCTTAAATAAACACATAGAGGAGAGGTTAAAATGTCACCAATAAGCAAGACACAGATCTCATGCAAGTGAAGAAGATAATCCCATTATGCAGGCATTCCAGAGATCCTGTGTAACATTCCTAACAGAAAAGACAACTCTGCTTCCTAAGCAGGAAGCTGTAGATTCAGGAAAATTCCACATAGTAGCATTTCCAAAACTACTCTTACATGTTTAGCATATGAGAGCTTTATTAAGTCTTTTTTAAGAAATTACTACGCAGATCAGTTTTTAATCAGAACAAAATCCAGGCATTAATGCCTTCTTGTTTTCAACTTATGCAAAAGTCCTATACTGATGACCTACTTTCCATCCAAGTTATGGCTGTAATGGACTCATTCACACATCTGCCCGTTTCTACATGTACTCTGAAAACTGCTTGTCCTTATAGAACAAAAAATGAATCATAGAATCAACCAGGTTGGAAGAGACCTCCAAGATCATCTGGTCCAACTTAGCACCCAGCCCTGTCCAATCAACTAGACCATGGCACTAAGAACCCTGATAAGACAACGGCAGTGTAAAGAAGAAGAGCACTACACTGGTTTAAATCCTCTATGATTCTGTTCAGGTCCTGCAGTTAGCACTCTTCAGCCTGCAGAGAGTGCAGTGTGATCTGCATTTCTGGGGCAAACACAGCTTTGAAGTTAAAGCACAACACCACTTCCTACAGCAATCTAACTTACAGCAGCTTCTTGCATTTTCCCAGATGAGTTCTTATGAATTAATAATACTGTGTAATAGTGATCTAACTTGCAAAATCTAAAGGAATTAATTCTGATCCACTGTAACAACACTAACTGAATAGAGGGTTTTTTTCCACTATTATTTGGAGATGTCTTTATTTTCATGTTCTATTTACTAAAAACTGCTGAAATCCTAGCTGAGAGATTTCTCTTGGTAAAATGACAGTAGTCTAGAAACCAAAAACAGTCATCATAGCAATTAGATCCTTTCCAAGGGCACCAACTTTCAGCTGTCAGAAAGGCTTAGTATGAAAATGCTGAAACAACCCAATATGGTAAGACAGGCAGTTCCTGTCGAAGAACACTTAAGACAAGTGTAAGCAAGTCATCCTAGTAACTGAAAGCAGAGAACTGGTAATTGAGCTCTGTGGTAAAGGGTTGGACTTGATCTATGAGGTCTCTTCCAACCTTGGTGATACTGTGATACAGTGTTTTAAAACAGTCAAGCATGTCAGGAGTTTAACATATACCTGCATTTCCTAGGAAACATTACTAGGACATAAGTGATGCAGGTAAGTGTGAGGCTACAAAACAGATATCACCAATGAACAAATTCAAGCAGTCTACAGAAATGAAGGAGTTTTCAACAGCTAGTAAGAGATGGAAATATCCACACTATCATTATCTTGCTAGAGAACAAAAAGCCCCAACCAAACCAGAGACATAACAAGGACATGTTACACAAAGCGTGACGCAAGTCTTCAGGCTGTAGATCAAGAATAACTGACAAGGTTCACACAGATTTCAAAGTCATCAATAAAAGCATTACTTTGCATGGACTCTGGAGGTTTGGACCACTTTCCTGCAATATGGGGAGGAAGGAGATGTGTCTGTCTTTAACAAGCCCACTGTAGACAGAAATGCCTTTTTAAGTTTGCATTCTACCTTTATCTTGCAACGTTTAGATTATTTGGGCAACTATTCCTTACCCTTTTCTTTATACTGCATTCACAGCACAACCAATGCTCATACAGGAAAAAACCAGCATAGTAGACTCTCAGATTGCAAACAAAGCAAGAGATACCAAATTGGAAGCAGGGAGAGTGATAAATGGAAGGAAAATAACGGACTAAACATTTACCTCATGTATTTGTCCCTACAAGTCTCTAGAAACTTCTCTAGTTGTGTTGGGGTAATCCTATCCAACTGATACAAAACTCGTGGCTGAAAAGAGAATAAAAGAGTTAGAAAGGCAAAAGCTTACAAAGATTTCAAATAACTACATAATGACCCCTTGAAATGATTTACCTCTGTTGTGCCATTGTCATTAATACCATACTTGTCTCTAGTCTTTTTTATCTTCTCTGAAACAGCTTTGATGAATTTCTTAATTTCCTGAAATCACATTAAAACAACAGTAAGCAATACCATCATCTTCATACTGAAGTCTTCAGCAGTCATTTGCTTTGAGCTTCAGACAGAATGTTGACAGTGATAAATCAACAATGCACAACATGGAGAGAGGAACATCAACACTTTAGACACACAGGTATAGTAGAATTTAGCAAACCAGATCGACTCTTACATAACTACAAATTTGCAGCAGTACCTGAGGAATCTGGTCCATATTTCCTAAGCACACTCTGAAAACTTCAGTGATTTGGCTTTGGTTGATCCTTCTTTCCTACCCATCACTTACTGAAACCAACTAAAACCAATCTCTGTGTACTGACACAAATATATACTTACTCATTTCCAGCATTAAAAATAAGTCAAAGCAGAAACCTGTGGCATGAGAAGTACATAAAGGACACCTGCTGCACTTGAGAGATTTGAGATATGTTTTATTGGAAGAGGGGAAAAAAACAAACAGACTCAAAACTTATATATACAAGTCAGCTGCTACCTAACATTTAACCTCTCTGCTGTGGACAGGTCTGGCAGATAATTGCATGTAACACATAGTAGTACCCAAGCCTCTCATTCTTACCAGGTTTACTCAAAAGTAGTTTTAGCAGTCTTGACTGGAGAATAAACTGAGGCAATACAGCCAAAAAAGTATTCAGTATTATGCTTTGGATACAGATATGTACACTAGAAGGCATGAAATAGGAGGTCTATGATTAAACTCATCCATGAAAGGGGACTCAGTTCAAGTCCCAACCACAACGCAGGCTTACTGAAACCAATACATTAAAACAAAAAGCAAGAGAAAATCCTTTTGATCAACTTCAACAATGGCTTAATAAAGCCTCCATGAAGGAGTAAATAGTTTGATTTTTTGCCTTCTTTTAAACCCTTTCTGTGCCATTAGTCCTGCCTGACAAATAGGATAATGATGATATAATATCACATCTTCTTCATACTGTACTGGACTCCTTCCAACCACCAGCCAGACACTGACAATCACTTGCTATTTTAAAATGTGTTTTACACAACTGAATCCATAAACACTATGAAACCACTTCTATTGCATCCCAACAAAACCTTCAGGTTCTTAAAGTAACAATATTTTTACTTATATTCAAGGTACTTTCAGACAGTAGATTTTCTGTGAGTATCAGAACAAAGTTCAAATCCAAGAACTCACAAAAGGAGATGCTTCAAGTAGGTTGTTTCCCTGTTTAGATGACTAAAAGATGCATTCATATATTTCTGCCCCTTTTGCAGAGAAATATTTTTTTTTACAATTTAAAGGTTTTCTCACCCTGAAATCTCTGCATGAAACTCTGATAAGTTTTAAGTAATAATGTGGTATAATAAAAATTAATCTCCCTAGCATAGATACATTAAAAAAGAAGGAATATTTCAGGACTTGCAGAAGGTCACCCAGAACATTTGATCTGGAGAAGAAAAAGTATTCAGCAGAGATCTTAAAAACTAATTCTATCTTGAAAGATGCTTCTTTTGTGGAGAAGTAAGAAAGGAGGAAGAGGAAAAAGGTTGAAGGTGTAACTCTAACTTCCTCCAGTACGCTGGTGACTAAGTTCTTCTAAAAGTTGACCTACCTACTCATGTAAAAGCAGGTGGCAGTAACAGCAAACCATACCACCAGTACCACCTCCTCTAAACAAGTTATCATGCTAGCAGAAAAGTTAGTCACATGATTACTTGAAGAAAAGGCAGACCAAAATAGCATAGGACCACAAACAGCATTATGGCAAAGTACTTATTAGTCAACTTTTCCTCTTGCATAATACCCGAGTACAGAAATGGAAATTAAAAAATCTCCCATATATTAAATCATTATAGATCATTCTGAAATATAAACATAAGATACTGAAATTTATTTCCATGCAGTAGAACCAAGAAAAACAAAAGATCAATCTCTCAAGAGATTTATTTTTCCTTATCAGAGGTTTTATTCATGCACAAGAACTAGGAGAGGGAATGACCTAATCCTCTCAATTTTCCATGATCTCTTGGCAGTTTAGCCAAACTATGGATTAATTCATGCTATCAACAGAAAGAAAATGTAGCTCACTTTTTTGCTGAGCCTGTTTCTATGGAGCTATCATCTTCCATGTAACACTGTCCTCTATCAGCACAGCTATGTAACTTCCAGAGTAAGCTCAATCAATCAGTACTTTTTTCACATAGTCTAAATCTATGAAGTCTTTTAGTCTTGACCTGATAACAAAGAAGCACCACATGTCTCAGTAAGTGGGCCTTGTTAGCTTCTACAGTTCAGTGTAGAAAGCCTGGCCACACAGGCATTTCCATCACATTTCCTAGCAGTGAAGTTAGTGGATCATTTCCACACATGAAGCACTGCAAATGTAACAGTCTTCACAGTTAAGAAGCCCATGAAAATACAGAGTGGTACTGACAACTGCACAAGACTCAACAATAAGCCCTTCAAGTTCAGGCAGGTCCATGCCAGTACCAACTGGCTGCATGCTGAGCCTTTTCCACCTCTGCAGCACACTCCTCAGTGTTCATATTCTCTACTCCCCCTGAAAAACAACCTCAGAAAAAAATCATGTTCCTTTTCAAATGGTGAGGATTTCTAACAACTGTCTTGATTTCATCAGGAACAAAAAATGCCCTTCATTATATCTTCATCTACTCAAATATGTGAGAGATTAACACAACTGAAACTATACCTGCTTTTTTCATCAGCTGAATTCCCTTCAGTGAGGGCAGAGCATAGGCAGAAAAAAAGGCTATTTACATATACTGTTTTCTGTATGGCTAAGCCAGTTGTAGGAGCCTCCTGGTAAAATAACAGCAGTAAGAAATATTTCTGTTCTGGAAAGGAAAAGTAGAGGAAGGCATAGGGAAGCATGAGAAAAATGTGCTAACATCCCTGAATGTTGAACCAATGAGCTTCAGAAAGAAAAGTCATGCACTAAAAAAATGATTCCTCAAATCCTTGGATGTAGCTATGGGAATTAATTACTATGTCATGGTTGTCACCATAAGAAAGGAATTGCATCAATTAGTGTAATAAACACCTATACTGTAATTTAACAAGCAGTAATGTATATATGCTAGTCAGTTACTTCAGCACTATACACACATCTCTAGCTAGAAAGCACTAACATGAATGCTTACACAGCACACACACATGCTACAGTTACCTCATTATATTTTTCATAACCTGTCTCAGTTAATGCCTTCAAGGATGAACAGAAAAAAAAAAAGAGAAAAGGAAAGAAGAAAATGTAATAGTATCTGAACTGTAAACTCTTAAACTAATTACCATTAAGGTGATGTGCTTTCATCATTAGTAACAATCACTCAGATTTTCCTGGTATGATTAAAAATATGTACACCTCAAAGATCTCAAAGCTTCATTTCTAAACTCTAACATCAGTATACTGCATATTCTTTTCCTTCAGAGATTCAGTTAAGATTTACAACACATTTCAAGAATGGATATAATTGTTCTTTAAAACTCAGGTCTAGCAATGGAGTTGCAAATCAGGTGTATAATCAACTGCTACTAGTTCTTTTATCAGCTGCTCCGAAGCACTCTGGTCTACTAAAATGCAGCCCTTCAAAAGCAGGTCACTAAATACAGCTTGATCTCATCACTGCCAGTGATCAGAAAATCCATCAAGGTAATGACTTTGTGTCCAGGGGCTGGTTAATTCTGCAGTTTTTATCACTGCCTAAGCAGTCTCAGGTGTGCCTGCCCTCATGAATGTTGTTTCAGAGAAACAAACTGATGTGTACAATTCCAAGTGCAGGCAACCATGTAAATATTCACTCATCCTTCAGACACACAAGTACTCCCCAGAAGATAGGGGAGCAAAGCACTTCCTATGACAGAAGATTTTTTCCTGGATTAGTATCATAAGAAGCTCAAGTAAGTAGGTGCAAAGCCTACAGCTGGTGTTTCTACTACAGGAAAACAAGCAAATGAGTGGAAACAATTATTCAGACAGGTGATGACATCAAGACACATGCATCATGGGGAATATAGGACTCAGTCATAGTGTTTTCTTATAGAGTCAATGAGTACCATTAAATTTCTGATGTCCCAAGGGAAGCATGTAACTAGAGAGAAATTTTAGCAAGATCTCTCAGAGCAGTGGCACCTTCTACTCAAAAATCACTAGATTTTTTTCTCTTTTCTAAAGTTCCCTGTGGTGAGCACCACCAACTACTGCAGTAACAATGAAAATCAGTCCTATCTTCCCACTGTACAGGAATATATTACTGGAAAAACTACTACTGGCACTAATACATAAAATCCAGCCATTGTTCCAATAGATTGCAGGACCATTTATTTTAGCTTCCTTCATTTAGAAGGAAAAATTATTCATAGTGTGATAAAGGATTGAGATAATTACCTGCAGAAAACTGTCTTGGCAGCAAAGAAATTCATTCTTCTTCATGATAGACTCAGATGTCAGGACCAATTCATTTTTACTAAGGGCTGGTTCACTTCGGCATGGATACACAGCCTTAAGAGAGGAGAAATTATTTCTTCACATAAAACCTTAGCACAAAAACTTCATTAGAAAGACAAAGAAAATACATATATGCAATTGATAAACAGTATCTGGGTTTGGTGGGGCTTCTGGGGGGGGGGGGCTTTGGTTGCTTGTGGTTTCTGTGGTTTGTTTGTTTAATATATAATACCAGGCTACTGTGAATAGGCCTACATACAATTCCACTCATGTAAATCTGACCATGTACACACACACACACTTTACTACTAGGAATTTATTCCATTCACATAGCAGAATCTGAACAGTCATCTCAGCAAAAGGCTTTTAGCTTTCAGAACATGGAGAGATCAACCAAACTACAAAAGCCAAACAACACTGTTCTTCAAACTTCACAGTATATTCAGAATTATGCATCGGGCCTCTGACCTAAGCACCAAAAATAAGCCTGTCTTGGCTTAATGCAGAATTCATGGAATCCAAGTACAACCTACTACCCAAGCAAGCCAGCAGTATCTTCTCTTGGGAGCTGACTATTAGGCCATTTAGTGCCCTCTGTATCTAAACACAGAGGAAAATTCTGGGTTTCACAGCTTACAATTTGGCCCTAGTTTGGTCTGTTCTAATGTAAAAAAATATACCTGTAATGCATGAACTCAAAAAGGTCCTTTCAAAATACATTCCTCAATTACAACAATTTTCCTCATTATTTATTACTTCCTCCAACTTGTTTGTTAACAAACTGTGATGGTTTGGGTGTTGCCTGCCCGCCCACACTTTGGAAATCACCCAGACTAGACTCAGCTGGCTCTGGAAATATGAATGAAGATTATATTTACAGCTGGCACAATATACAAGCAGATATTTACAGTATATACAGAAGTAGGCAAGGTAAAAAGGTAATACAGAAACACAACAGCCCTCCCAGAAACCTGAGTCCCCAGAAGGGGCTCCTAACCGTCCCTACACCTTCCCCCTACCCCTCTCAACCTTACCTCAGTCCCAAGGAAGAAAGAGAGGTTCGGCCAGGGGGTTAGGAAGCAAAGTGGATTAGTCCAAAATGAAGGGTGAGGTTAGAGAGTAAGAAGCAGCTCAGCCAGCAGCCCCAGTGAGAGTGGTTATCTATGTTTTTATTTCTTGTTCCTATACATCTCAGCAGGACTATGAGGGAAATAGACATCACCACTGTTTTCTTTCCACAGCCTGTAATCTAGTTCTTCTCACCAGAACATTCTAGCCTGCTTCAAACTAGCACGCAAGCTTTTCACACACTCAGCAAAGATTTCAGTAATCCTTACTCTGATATTGTCTAGAACTCGCTTGAACTCCAGCGGTTCATCCTTCCCTTCCATGGCTGCAGGATCCAAGCCATCTCCTCCATAAATGAACTGTATAATGTCACCAGTAGAACTTCTGACTGTCAAATCATACTGTGAACAAAGATCTTCGAGCGATTTCACTAGCCGCCTCTGGAGCAAAGAAAAATACACGTGAAAAAATTAAGGGCACAAGGAAAGTAAATGAGAACTTTGAAAACAAAAGTAGATATTGATTTGGACTGCAAAAAAGCAAAGAAAATAGATTCTGACAGATTAAGAGGCATGAAAATCTATTTTAAGTCACACATTGCACCCAGGGCTTTACTGTACATTCTGCAGAGCATGAAAGCCATCAGTAATAAAGCAAAGCAACAACACAACTCTCCACATTTAGAAATTCCACCGTAAAGGAAACATGATACAAGCTACAAGAGTCTATTCTAGCTGAGCAAGTGGTGTGGATTTTTTCAGGTAATATTCATAATCTTCCAATCACTTGTTTGTTTGCATTTGGAAGCAAAACTATTTTCACTGTCAAACCCCCAAAAGTTCAACCACTTTCCTCCCCTCTCTTTATAAAAGAAGGCAGGCCATGAAATATCAGTCCTTATAAACTTGTTCCATAAAAGTAAATAAGTTCACTAAAGAATATAAACGGGCAATTAATGTGAGAAAAAAGCTAAAATGAAAGAAAAGTTTGTTGGTTTTTGGTTTGTTGTCAATTCTTGTTATTGTTTTAAATACCTGCTTTGGACTGGATGCTCTTGGAGATTTCTTCCAACCTGCTTGATTCTATGATTCTATGAATCAGAAACTGCAGTGCAATTTGTGTCTTTCAGGAAATGATGATGATATTTTTAATGTGTTTTTAATGGAGTTAGCTATGGGTCATAGAACATTGAAAATACCCATGTATTGCAGAGATATTTTGAAACTGGTACTTTTAAAACCCTTATTTTTTTTTTCCTGGAAATATACACAAGCTTTGACTCAGAAGACACATACAAATGTAACTGAGGGAAAGGTGAGATGTTGGTGGAGTCACTGTCCCTGGACGCGTTCAAGAAAAGCCTGGATGAGGCACTTAGTGCCATGGTCTGGTTGATTGGATAGGGCTGGGTGCTAGGTTGGACTGGATGATCTTGGAGGTCTCTTCCAACCTGGTTGATTCTATGATTCTGTGTTAACCAAAGTCTGTGTGCCACAATGTATTCATAATTCTAATATATTGCTTATTGCATTTGTGTATTTTTATGTATGGTTACACACATGCAAATATGAGTGTTAGTTTGCTGGTCTAGTTAGACACCCACATCAACTCTCTGTTACACAAAAACATACACCATGGATGCACTCCTCCCCCATCCCTCACCTCCACATGCACATAAAGAAGTATCCTCCTTTTACAAGGCTGACAAAACACCAACTCCACTAACTTGCCTGCATATATCCAGTTTCAGCTGTTTTTACAGCGGTGTCAACCAGACCCTCTCGACCAGCCATTGTATGAAAGAAGAACTCAGTGGGAGTCAACCCAGAATAGAAGCTGTTCGCAACAAATCCTTTTGCAGCTGGAAGCTACAGAGAAAAGCAGGGAAACCCAAGGTAAGTTCAATGTACATATGCATGCTGTAAAAACAGGCTGTATGTCATCCAAATTCCTTCAGCTTGCTAACAAATATACACCCAAACACAGAGCAACTCATTCAGATGCATTGAGCTGTGAAGTTCAGTGTCAGTAATTCAAATCTGAACAGACTTCACAACTCTTGCCCTGTTCTCCCAAACTAATCTAAATGACTTTTTCGACCCTCCTGCAAGCCTCTAGCCACTCCTTGCAAACACTACACCAACTTCTAACACTTCAGCCTTCCTTAGAAATTGCAAGAGTGATAAGAATGTTCATTTTGCAAAGGTATTTGCAGTGCTGAAGACGAAAGAACCCAGAGGAAAAAAAAATAAGAATGGATGCACACACAACTAACTCTTTTTGTTTGTCCTCACCTCTGAGAGAGCTCTTGACTAAAGAACTTTATGCAGCCATTCCTTTAAGTCAAAAAACAACACAAAACTGCCTCCCAGATCACACAGAATCATGTACAGCTTACAAAGAAGTTCACCTTAGAAGATGACCTTTCGCTGTTTTTTATCTAAATCAGTACAAAAGCTCTAGTGGAAATTTACTTTTTTCTTTCTCACCTAACCTAGAAACCATTTCTTCTTCTTTCATTTATTCAGCACAGAAAAGATTTTACATCACAGAACTCAGAAATTGAAATTTAGTGACATTAATTGGCATTTAGTGACAAATTCAAGTGCCATGGCTGCCATCTGACACCTGACTAGCACACTCACAAGATTGATGGCTGGTACCTACAATCTTCTCTGCTAACCATTACATTTCAGATCACAGTTTAGAAAATTAGCTAATCTCACTAAATTACATTAACAAGTGCTGGAGAGTCCTAATTGCTTCATGTAGAACAGAATTCAAATACGGAATATTCAGAGCAATCCATGATGTCTACCTATTATAGTGGGAAAAAACTCCAATGACATACTCAAGATTGGTTTATCTGGCATGTCTCAGCTGTCTTTAATGTACCAAGACACATCCAGAAGTGTCTTAGTGCAGTGAAACACAACACAAAAAAATTTAGAACACTTAAAAGAAATAAAAATGTAGACCTACACCAATTTTAATAAATGAGTAAAGGCCAAAAAAGACTTAGATATAAAAATACAACCTAACCAGACATCCTGTGGCAATTCACAACACTACCCAAATGACAATCTGAAAGTGATTTCTTCACAGTAAATTTCTTTGGAGTATTGTAGATATACAGAATTACCTTGGAATGCTTCTCAAAGTGAGGCAAGGATCTGTTCTCAAATCCATCAGGAACTCGGGACCCACTGATAGCCTGCTGACCTACACAAGCAATCATCTGGGATATATTAATAAATGAGCCTGGAAAGAGCGAAAACAAACAGAAAACAAAGCGATGGTCACAGATGTGGAACATCCTCTGATGAGCTGGCTTCACTTCTATGAAGCCCTATTATGAGCTATGTAATTTGTCAAAACTGCACTTCAAATTTCAACAGTTAAAGAAGCTTTTCTGCTACTTGTCCTGTCAATTTCAGCATTTATGCAGTGACTACTAAGTTAGTCCACAATATAGCTAAATCTTGGTTTGTAATTCTTTTGGGGGGTGATAAACATTCATGCTGCCATCATTTGACCAGTTCTTGCACTACGGATTGTGTTTGATAGAACTGCTTCACAATTCCTTCAACACACATACCTTAACCCTGGTTCTAATCAAGGGCTTGGTGTCTATCAGTATTACTAGACCAAATTAAGTCTCAGAGAATTAAATGATTAACTCAGAAGTTTTAGCTGCTGAACATGTTTGCAAACAGGTCCTTCCCCCAGAAAATCATGCACTCAAGATTTTGGTACTTCTTTAGTAGTACCATGTGTTATGCCAAGCCTTTCCACACTTTATCACAGAGCAAGAAACAAAGGCAGAGTTAAATGATTACTGGAGATTCTCAAAGAATAAGAATTTGAATGTAACCCAAATATTTACTACGCTGGTGGTGCTTCAGAAACAAGGCAGTGAAGATGGCTTAGAAATACTACTTTCAATTCTTAATTTCTCATTTGCAGTTGAATTTTGTGTGTGGTATTATTTTTAATTGTACTAAAATGTAAAGATACAAAAACTAGATCAGATGAATTCTCATGAACTATACCCAACCTGGAGTCACTCCAAATCTATACCAGATGAACAGTGGCACAACTAAGCATGTGAAAATAAGCTACAGAGTAGCAATTTTGAGAACAGTGGTGGAGTAAGCTTTCTACTTCGAACCTCAGCTAAACCTACCTTTAGAACCACAAAGAGCCATGATAAGGGGACTGTTGCTCTTGTCCAGTTCTCTGAGACAGGCACTGCCAGCATGATCTCTGATAACTGAGAGTTCTTTAAGGATTAAGGCCTGAAATACAAGGTTTCAGAGACTCAGCATTCATTAAAACCACAATACACAGAGAGTGCTCTATCACTTCAGTAGCCATAAGGCAGTAAAGAGAAAGAAATAAAGACCCTGCTTTGGGCAAAACATAACTTCTAACTCGCACAAAAAGCTGGCTGCACAAGGAGTCTTTGTTGAAGTAAGACAGGGGTAGCCAGGGACATGATAACCTCTTTTGTCAGCAGCACCAACCTATGGTGAAGTAAGCACTGAACCAAGCTCTAGGTCTTGCTGTGCCATGTGAAAGATGACCACACGAAATTAAAAAGGGGCTCTGTGCTGCTTTCTTTGTTAAGAACATAGTAACTGTAATTAAAAAAATATTCTAAAGAAATTCACTGATGTCTAACAAGTGGAACAGTGGAAAAGGATGCAAAAAACTTCAGACTGTTACTTGAAACCAGAAAACTGTGCCAGTACTTCACCATCAGGTGGGATTCTCTGGTTAGTTCTTGTTAGATTACTTTTTTCTTTTCTGGCATTTTTAAATGTAAAAAATAGATATTGACCAGCCACAAAGACAAATGAAACCACTGAAGACAACGAAAAGAATGTTCTTCATCTGGCTTCATTAGGTCTTTAAGGAGCTATTGGGCAACACTCACTCTCTTCATGGCAACTCCTACAAGAAAAAGGTTTTTAGCCTGGCATAGCCAAAGTCTTATGTAACTTTTTGCCCCAATAAAGAGCAAGAAAACACTTGCATATACACTGATCTAAAGGAATGCTTTGCTTCTTGGATTAGGCTCTTTGCCACTCCTGTTATTTATTAACTTACCAAATAGTAATAAATAGAATTAATCTCATACTGCTAAAAATAATTAATCCCATTTACAGACATCATTTTATTCTTTTCTATGTCAGCCCAATACATTCAGCCAGGAGGAAAGGAGTATCTCAGTTTAGTATTTAGCTAACATTTTTAGATGCATATGAGCAGCTAGATGTTAAGCCTGAACAGACTCAGTTCCAACAGTGTACCAAAAGACCTCGTTTACACTGTTTGCTCACATTTTGAGGTTTCAGAAGACAACTCTGAACATCACAATTGACATGAATATACTCCAAACATATACTGATTTGAATGAAAAATGTTACCTCTAGTGTCTCCTCTGCAGTACAACCAGGCTGCTGCTGTAGCTTGCCAGTGTTCAGAGCTTCTATATACTCATCACATTTCTTATAGCCAGCATTCAGGAGCTCATACTTAGCTTTTAGCAGACCCTGCCCAGGTGTTACATCACCAATTCCAATTGAAAACCCACGATTAGCTATTATTGGGAAAAAAAATACATATACTGATAACTCAATCTCAGATATGTAAAACAAACTAAACCTAGGAAGTATTATCATTGGGAACTTTGTTATTTCCTCCCATTATGTAATCATCATAACCACAGTCAGCTGTTTCTCCACTTATGTCAACTCACAACTCCCGTGTTTGGTATTTAAGCACAGTACATCATATTTGAAGAAAAAAATCCTTAAGGAAATGGACTTACAAAGATAAACTGGAGCAAGTCTGGCTAGTCGTGACATGGCATCTGCAGCTTCTACCTGTCCCCAGTCTCTCAGCAAGATGTAGAAGATGTTGTTCTTGGATCCTGAACCTAAGGTTCCTTTGTCCATGCTGCCGCTCATTAACTCACTGTTTTGAATTGTGACATCTAGAAATAAAACGCCAAAACTGAACATTACCTCAACTCCAGCAATCCTTTATGCAGTAAATTTTTAAGTAAGAGTTCTGTCCATGAACAGAACAAAATCTAAATATGTATTTAATATATCTGTGTAAGTATGCAAGTGGAACAGCTTACAACCTGACTGAAACAACTTGGGCTAAAATTTATTGCCCTTCATCATTTGGAAGTGAACTGTGTTCAAGACTTGTGAGGAACACTGTGCATTAAAACGAAAATCAACTGAAAATAAACTCAGCCTCATTCATCAGAATAAAGTCTTCAATCTTATTTGCTGGATTCAGATGTCTATTTTAATCACAAGTAACATTACCATCTTGCCTGTAGTCCTGTACAATCTGCCTCTTTTAGATTACTTCATTTTGCTTCATCAGGAACCTTCAATTTCAAGCACTGAATCTTCTTTGTAAGTTTCAGCCTTTAACCAGTTTGAAAGTATCTTCTGTACATGGACATTATGTACATTTTTCTAAGAGAACAGTACAATGTATGTTCATGTTCAACTTCACTATGCATGTTACAAAGAACTGGCCTATGTAGATGGATCCAATTTAAGTGAATCCCAAAATTTTGGAACCAGAAGTCAGCGCTCTGACACTTCTTATATACAATGAGAATATGCTACCAGGGCTCCTTGAGACTATGGAGAATTTGCAGAGAAATTGCTGAAGTAAATTACTGTGGCTTCAGAAATTAAGTTTCTTCAGAGAACTAGACAGAGCCACCAATGAAATCCAGAAGTTTCCTGCAACACCTGCTACTGCTCAACTCCACAAACAGAAATTCTTCCCTTGCTTCCTGAACTGAAAGGACTCTGGAGCAAAAGAAGATAGCCTATGCTCACACAGGACTGCTTTGCTGCCTTTCACCCCACACTCCTTACAGGCCAAAAATCACTGTGCTACCCTGTTCATGACCAACTTTGCGATCAGAGAGTGGTCCTCTGTTCTAAAGGAATCTATGAGTCTACTGGAGCTTAGGGGGGACTCCTCATTGGGAAATTCTTTCTCACATCAACCTTGTGTGACAGAATCGTTGTATGCCAGTGGCTCCTCCTCGGTTCCTTAACTCTCACTTTTAAGTGGCAAGGAACTGAATTCATCCTTCCTGCTCAGGGTATCACTCAGTTGTTACCACAACAATGTTAAATAAGCAAAGCCCTGCTTATGCCCTACAGCCTCTCAACACTGATGCTTTTGTGTTCCAGCTGCCACTGACTTTTCCAACTGGGAGAATACAGATGCCTTAGTATCCTAGGGATTCCTATCTTCCCTACCTATCCTAACTCCTTTCACTGTTTAACTTCTAATCTCTCTATCAGTACCCCCACTTAACACACTGAGTGTTTTCATTTGGTGTCTGTGCAATCAACTTCCCAAGCTTCTTGGCTTTCATCTTTCTCACCTTCAAAAAATATCTCAACAAGTCTAACATCATATGTGAGGATTCTCTTTTACAAGAAAACATTAAAGTCCTCTCTGTGGTATTCAGCATGAATTCCACTAGCATAATTTTATTTCTCATTCCAACAACACTAATGTGAAGTAGTGCTTTAATTCCTACAGTGAAATCAGCAGCAGCAAAACCAACAAGGAATAGTTACAATTTCTTTGGAGACTCCCAAAACACAGCTTTAGCATTGTCACTCACAAGAGTCATTGTAGCAGAGGTCTTCTCCTTTGCCACAATACTGTTTGCCCTTGGTTCGTAGATTTGCTTTCACAGGACAGTCGTCACTGGGTTTGAGAATGAGGCTGAAAACCTGTTTTCCTGTCCAGAGTGTTACAGGCTTAGAAAAACAAAGGACAAAAAACAGGATTACAGAGCTGATACTACAACTACAGTAAAACAGCAAGCAAGAATTTGACTGTAAAATCCTCTATAGAGTCTCTCTCTATACCAAATTTCACTCCTAGAAGTACATAGCAGTATTCCTTTGAATAGGTAAATATTCTGCACTCTTACAGGTATAAAACCCCTGACTTCTGAATGGTTATCCTTTACAGAGGCTATGTGCATGAAGTTAGAGAAATATACTCTACTGCTTCTACTTACTGTCCTGTCCCACTTTCTGGTAGGGAATGAGTAGTGCTGCTGCTGCTGCTGTCACTTCATTTCTCAAAGAGATTGCAACACTTGTAATTCCTTCCTTATTTAGTGCCTTTGGTTTAAATTTTTAGAAGGTTAAAGATTCATGTATTCATATACTTCCCCTCAGCTGTAGTTAAATGTAAATAACTGTCACAGCTAGTGCTAAAAGTATTAATTTGGAGTGACAGAAACAGTAGAAGAATCTCTGCTCCTGGCCATTAGCAGAAGTTACGAAAGCCACGTTAGATACTGCGCACAACGTTCTGACCTTGCTTTAGTCTTATTCACTTCAACTTCCTGAATTTCCCTAATGCTACACTTAAAAAACTGTATACACCTAACAGCACACCATTATTTAAGAAACTTGAACACATACTGAATTGTCTCAGAACAATACTGTTTACCTCAAATCCAAAATTAATCAGATATCCTTAAATATCTGTGAATAAAGGTTTAACAGACTGCAGCTTAATAAACTGTACTACAGCTCTCTTAAATTTCTAGCAAATAGACAAATATTCATAGCAAATATTTTGTGTATGTGATGTAACAACGAAAACACAAATGAAACGCTCTAATCTTTAATACACTGCAAGGTTGGCAACTAAAACTACTTCCCAGGTTCAACAGATCCACTGAAACCTAGAACTTTCCAGCACTTACGGAAATTACTTGAGGGCACCCAGGCAACAGCACAGTTTCTCCACTTAGCCCCATATCAGCATGCACAGCTACTAATAGTGTGCTTGCCAAGAACCATATCTTCTACTAACCTCTAAGAGCCAAAGTAGTCTGTTGCACAGTAGTAGCAAACCTGTTCTTGAATCCTAAAGGAACCCTTGCATCTGGACTACACCAGATCAACTCTGGTCAGCATCAGAAACTATCAAATAGATTCTGCATAGATTTTCCGCATAGATTTTCCAAATACAACATCTCATATAAAACTAATGTCAGAGAAAACAAAATTGATCTCTGCTGAGAACATCATTAGGTCAAGAACACAACAGAGGAAGTCTCAGTAACATTGAAAACCAATTTGACACACCTTCAGAATTGCTGGAGGTGGAAGACGAACTTTGATCTTTTCATCCTTGCCGACCAGGATAGAAGCAATAATCTGACAGGCTTTAGCTCGATCAAAAAATGTATCTTTCAACGTGAGAAGATAGGCACCTAAGATGTAAAAAAACGTGGCAGATCAAAATGAGTTAAAATTTAACTGCTACTGCATATTCAGCACCGATGATTTGATTTAATAATGGTTAGCTACTTACTATGCAATATGACAGTCATTTAGACAGCTTCAGCTGTAAATCCTTTCCAGAATTTTCATTGCTCAACACTCAAGTTTCTAAAAATTGGAACCAGTGCACTTTATGTATAATCTGCTCTCTCCCACAAACTGCATCCCATAGGTAGAATAATGCCTTGGCATTAATTTCTGCACTTTCTTTCTTAGATTTATTGGACACTCCCCAAAGAGGCATGGAAACTTGAAGGCACTTACTGTAGGTTAAAACCTATTTTGGATTAACGAATTTAACTCTTTTACCATAATCATAAGCAGTTCACATTCCCTACTTAACACATGCAAAGGTCTCAATCATTCATTTTCTCAATCAGGGAAACACTGCAAAAGGTAATAATAATTATTGTAGCTACAAAGGCAGACAGTGCCAGAAGCGATTCTGAACACACTGTTATATTTCAGACACAGTGCTCTCACTTTCATCATGTCACTTTGACACGTGAAAGGAGATTTTAGTTAATACAGAAAAGTCCTGTGATTCTGAAGAAAAGAGTTAAATCACACAGTTCTAAGATAATGTTACATGCACACACCTGTGAGGAAATCCTGAATAGCAGCAATAAGAGGTTCTCCATTTCTCGGTGTTACCAAGTTTGCTTTTGTCTGTATGACACAAGAAGCACAAGAATTACACATCTGAAGAGACTGCTATTGTATTTTATTCAGAAGGACACTTACCACGCTAGACAGTTATGTTTGCAGAAATGGCAGAAGCTTATTCTAAATCAAAGGACAGCTCTCTTCAGAAAAACAGAAAAAATACAGTCCATGCAAATTTGAGAACAGCTACTGGAAACTATACATTCTGTGTCCACAGCACAAACTGCAATCCACTTGATGTGTTTGGTAAGCTACTGTTCAAATAGGACACAGAGGAGAAGACAAGCTAGCTGTGAAAACCTGTCAAGGGACAGAAGGGCTTATGCCCATCACAGGGAGCTACTGTCCCTGCTGATCCATAATAAAGCTAGCCACTTCCACTAGCCTCATTTTCTGACGTCTTACTCATACTACTGCATCAGGTGCTCACCACTACCTACACAGCACAGCTCTGCCTGAACATAGGCCCATACAAACCTGATTTGCACACTCAGAAAGGGAGGGGAAAAAAAGGTAGAGGAAGGGTTTTCAGTTGATTTACACAGACTATTTTACTCCGCTGCTACACAGGTATCAGTTTACACCAGTATACATAGAGACCAGAAGGAAAAGGGAAAGGCATACAAGTCTGAAGAGTGTAACAAGAAAAATGCAGCTGCACACTCAAAGGCAGGGACATCTAATTTTAGCAGGGCCTTCTGTGATGGGACAAGGGGTAACTGAACTTAAAGAGGGAAGATTTGCATCGGGTACAGGGAAAAATGTTTGTAGAACAAGGGTGGTGAAACACTGGTACACACTGTCCAGAGATGTGGTTGAAGGCCCCTTCCTAGAAACACGATGGACAGGGCTCTGAGCAACAAGATCTAGCTAGAGAAGTCTATGCTCACGGTAAGGGGTAGGGCTAGGTGTCCTTTGAAGGTCCCTTGCAACCCAAACCATTTTATTATTCTGTGATATCCAAAGCAGTTACTGCATTTAGTCACCCCAAAAGAGCAGTGTACCAGAAAATCCTCCAAGTGATGCTCCTAACCACTTCCACACCAGAGATCAATACTTGGAATCACTGAATCTTCTTTTTACTTCCCCTTTCTTCTCCCTCTTTTCTCTGCCCTTAAGAGCCTACAGTCTCCTGCCTTGTCTAGTAAACTGTCATCACCAGTACAAGAACAATATTGCTGCCTCATTTCCAGTTGGCCTGTCTCCAATTGCTGGGCTGTCAGACCAGGAAACAAGGCATCTATCT
Source organism: Pogoniulus pusillus (assembly GCF_015220805.1). Classification (NCBI taxonomy): domain Eukaryota; kingdom Metazoa; phylum Chordata; class Aves; order Piciformes; family Lybiidae; genus Pogoniulus; species Pogoniulus pusillus. The sequence goes on along the minus strand of NC_087269.1, from coordinate 45,618,985 downwards.
GGTGACAGAGACACCTATTTTGGTAGCAATCACTAAGAAGTCAGGCAGAAACACACCAGTGACATTTACTTACTCAAAGCAACTGAGTTTTACACAGATCCTAAGGTTAAGTTTCTTAGATTAGCATTTTGTAACAATCCTAATTTATTCTGAATTCCTTTTTGCAGAGTTTTCAGCCAGCTTCACAGTTGTACATTATCTATACCCAAGAAGATTGATACAGTTTTCAGACTTCACATGCAAGTGAAGCAATACAGAGCTCAGCCCATCTGAGGTTCCGACCTCAACGTTATCTACCTACCCCCATCAAAACAAGTGCTTCTGCTTTTGCTTCCTCTGTCTGAGGAAGGTGAAGGTTCATCTCATCTCCATCAAAGTCCGCATTGTAGGGCGTACAGACGCATTCATTAAATCTGAATGTTCTATGAGGCTTTACTCTTGCCTGGAAAGAAAAAAATACCAATGCAGATGCAGCCGAGCACATTCAGGGATGCACTGCCTCTAAGCCAGGATGAGCATGCGCTTACAATGTGAGCCATGATGCTCAGCTTATGTAGAGAGGGCTGCCGGTTGAACAGGACTATGTCACCATCTATCAGATGTCGCTCCACAATGTCACCAAACTTCAGCTCCTGGGCCATCTTCTCTCGGTTTCCATACTTCAAGAACCTTAAGAGTAACAGATAACAATGGACTCAGAAGAAATAAAGTCAGAAAAAATGTCAACACATCTGAAAATCAGTTATGAGTTTAAATGTAAGTTCTTCCATTACACCTTCAAGTATTTGTTTTACAGTAACTGGAAGACAAAACGAGTGTGGATTGCATCATTAAACAGCAGCCCTACTGCTATTTTAAATAATGACTGTGTATGTGACATTAACCTGTTGTTATTAGTCAACAAGTAAGAAAAAAGTCTACTTTTAAAATAAAGTCACAAATTTGTGTACCATGCAGTATGGGGAGGTTCACTCACATACTACCACTTAGAACTACCCCTAAACTGACTGATGATTTTCTCATGAAAACAGCCAGGAGACATAACTAAAACTCTTTCTTTTCATTCATCACTGCACTACATCCTCTATTTCATACAGGAAAGACTCAGTCATTAAAAACCCACAAACAACAAAAATCTAGTTGCAATTCACTATCATTAGTATGAGCACTTAAACTCCATAGATTAACTAAAAAAGCCAAATAAATAAAACTGAACTGTAGACGACACCTGAGGAGATACTGACTTTTTTTTCATACTGTCCTTTGCAGAAGATAAGATTACAAAAGTAAGTTAGTCTGTGTAGATAAAACTGTTCTCACACAAAAGTAAGAATTGGTTGACAGGGAGAAATAAGAAGTGAATCATTACAGATAAGCACGATACCTTTTCATCTGTGTGTGCCTTTGCTGTATGAAGTTAGCTCCAGGATGAACATCAGGACCATTACGGACAAGTTTCCTCATAAAATTAATATTTGCTTTGTTCACCTAATGCACAAAGAGCTCAGTCAGAAACAAAGGAAATATGTTTCAGGACCTCTTGGTCTGGCCAGTAGCTTTTGCGTTTTCAAATGTTATGCTCAACTGATGATCCCCCTGAGCCTCCAGCTGTTGAAGGGAACAGGCAGGAGGGAAGAGAGGAGGAAAACTAATCTTAAAGTAAAATATTAGAGGGAAATTAAAAATCTGGGAAGTAAATTCAGAAATAAAAATTTCCAACCACTCTTCACATATGTACACCAACAAACACATGAAGCTTTCCAGGAGTTCAAACAACACCAAGCAAAACTGTTCTCTTGCTATGCTGCTCCTTACACCACATGCCTACAGGGTACTTGCTACCAACTTCATTTACCAGCAGCAACAGAACTGACAATGAACAACATTTAAAATACAAAGCTTCTACGACAAGGCTATAAAGAGGGCAACACTGAGGTCCTGTTAATAGAAAAAGTTTTGATTCTACACTACTTACCTTTTCAGGAAATGTTAGTATTTTAGCAACGTGAACAGGAACTGCTACTTCATCTATTCTTAAGTTTGGATCAGGTGAAATCACTGTTCTGCCAGAGAAATCCACTCGCTTTCCAGACAGATTGCCTCGAAATCGACCTAACAAAACAAGCAAGTGAAAACTTTTATACAGAATTGTTTGCAACAAAATTAGAATGTCTTCAACGTACATCACTGAAGCACACACCAGCATTAGTGGAGAGATGCTTTAGAATAGCAAATATATATGGCTTAATCAAAAAAACTCAGAAACTTTCCAGACAAACCTTGCTTTCCCTTCAGTCTCTGAACAAAACCTCTGGTCCATTTTTTAGGTGCCATGTTGAGAGGAATTCCTGAGAGCTCACTATTAATGTATAGAGCACATTGCAGTTGAAGAAAGTCCCAGTCTTCCATGATCATCTGTGTTTTGGCTCCTGATATCCTATGCTAAAGTGAAACAATCACCCAGAAAACAAATATGAGGTATATTATACTAGCAAAGATTTTTTTCTCATGCAACTTTTCTTCTGAAAATCCTCATACATTGGAATAAAAAAGCAAAACCACTTCACAGCTAGATGCATGTTGCCAGAGCATAAGCACTTTCACAATAGAACCCAGTGAAAACATTTTTAGCTAGTATCAGTTTTGGACAAACATTCACAAGAGTAAGTCTTATGTCACTGAAGTTAAGCCAATATAAATTACCAGCCAGAAAAATCAGTAGTAATTAATAACTTTCCCACTATGGGATAGACAGTGCTCACTTGATGATTTTTTTTGGCCAGGCCAAAGCCCACTTTTGAAAAGCCTGAAAGGCATTAGTCTGCTAGAAATCTTCTAAACAAATGACACATTTTGAAACTTATTTTTAGTCTCAATTTGATGAGCATGTGTGATGGTTTGTGTGTTACTTGCCCCCCCAACTCTTATGAAATCAGTCAGACTAGACTCATGACAGCTGGAAATTAAGGAATGAAGCTTTATATGTACAGCTTAGCACAATATACAAGCAGATATTTACAATATATACAGAAATATACAAGTAATACTGAAACACAACAGCCCTCCCAGAAAGCAGTCCTCAGGAAGGGCTCCTCTTACCACCTTCTTTCCACCCCTCTACCTTATCCGTGGCTTTGCCTTACGTGCAAGGTGAGTTTGCAGGATCAGCCAAGGGGTTAGAAAGCAGAAGGATGAGGTACACAGAAAGCAGGTCAGGGAGAAAAGTACAGGCACCTGCTGTGACAGAGACCCACTGTCCTATCTATGTTTGTGGTCTTGTTTTTATAGATCTCAGCAAGCCTATGAGTGAAGTAGACATCACCATTGTTTCCTTTTCACAGCCTATAATCTCGTTTCTCTCACTAAAATATTCCAGGTAGCCTCAAACTAACACAACATGCTAACTGAAACCTGGTTTCTCAAAAATGGATGGTGGAGTAAAAAATGACAATGATACAGCAGATGAAGAAAGTCTACATGAATAAAAAGCAACTAACAGATAAAATGGCTTTGTTATGATCACTCAAAAAGTGTCACAGTCATGGGAGGGTAGGGGGTTGGAAGAGAGAAATGGAGGAAAAAGAAAAGAGATAAAAACAAACCAAACCACGAAAACCCCACAAATATGAAAACACAACAAGGAAGAGCCAAGTTTATGGATCAGAACTGAAATGAAAAAACATTTCCTACTATCCACTAGCATATCTTTAGCAGGTACTATATGGCAAGCAGTCAGCCAGTTGGCTACATTTCACAGATTCATAGAATGGTTTAGGTTGGAAGAGACCTTGTAGATCACCTAGTCCAAACCTCCTGCCATTGGCAGGGACACCTTCCACTAGACCAGGTTGCTCAAGGCTTCATCCAACCTGGCCCTGAACACCTCCACTGAGGGGGTATTTATGACTTCCCTGGGTAACCTGTTCCATTGTCCTGCCACCCTCACTGTAAGGAATTTCTTGCTAATATCTAGTCTAATTTTACCCTCCTCAAGCTTAAAGGCATTCCCTCTCATCCTGTCACTACAAGTCCTTGTAACAAGTTCCCTCCCAGTTTTCTTGGTAGACCTCTTCCAAGTACTGGAAAGATGCTGTAAGGTCTCTATTTCTCTGAAAGAAATTCCCAAGGATATTGCAGCACATATAAATTGTAAGCAGTAGGACAGGTAAAATCATTTGCTATGTTCAATTCTAATGAAATCTTTTGGAAGGCAAAGGTATCTGAGAGCCTAAAGGATGACTCACTTTTTTAATAACATCATTGAGGAAAATTATCTCTGTCAGTTTCATGGTCAAGTCATCTTCATTGGTGCCAGACTTCAAGTCGCTCACGACAGAGGGTCTGATACACAGTGGAGGCACTAGAAGTCGAGTGAGGATCAAATCTGAAGGTTTACCTGCTTCTGGGTTCATCAGAAGCAGAGGGATGTCTTCTGCTGGGATTCTTTTAAAGAGGTTCAATACTACCAAAGGATTCAAGTTTTCCTGCAAAAGCCGTCAGAGAATGAAGAGAACAAGCCATCATATAAAAGTTTCCAAGCTCCTCTCCTCCCCTTCCCTGATTTAATGGTTGTTCAAAAGCAGGGTACTTTAAAAAGACAAAGAGAGAAGAACTTTGCATGCAAACAAAACTATGTTTTGCTCCATTCATTCTGAACTCTTTTGGAGTTTCAGATACAAACTTGTTATACTCACTCCTTCCTTTTTTCCTCATCATGTTACTCTCTTCTCTAAACAAGTAGCCAAGTGTATGTCAAAGAGTTTGCCAAAGAAACTCAGTAAACCTCTTCCAACTTACAGTTCATAGTATTATTTCAGTTAGTAGAAATGCACACAAATCACAGTACTTCACAGACTGTTTTTCAAAACTTCACAGTACTCCTCTGAGAAAATTCAGATATTCACTACTTGGTGTCCAAATATGTACCCTGCAATCTTTCAAGCTTGCAAAAATCAGAAGGAAACAAAACTGCACACACTGTAAAGATGAACAAACCAAAACGTTTAGATAACTAAGTCTTCTCTTTCTCGTTTTCAACATTAGGTTCTCCTGAAGAAATCTTTTTTCTCTTTATTTTAATCATTTTGGTTTTACAGTAAATCTACATGTGCATGCAGAGTTCATACAGGCCTATATTTCTTCTTTGCTTTCTAGCTTATGAAAAGTACAATATACCAAGAGCATTGCCTTTTCTTTCCCACAGAAAGCTACGTATCAGAACATACCAACAAACTGTTTCTCATTATAGACAAGCTAGCATGACTGCAACAAATACAAACACTCTTTAAGTGCTTGTTGGTCTATCAAACCACTGCAAGGTTTCTCATGCTACATGATAACCTTTGAGGAGTTTTATTTCATGCAGAAAAAAACTTTTAAGTCACAAACAAATTTACCTGTGCTCTTCCCAGTAGGGGTTCTACTTCTTTGTTGTGTTCTATGGCTGTTTCAAAGGACTGAAGAAAAGTAGATACTACTGGATCCACAGCTTTCTTATTGGTCTTGTACTTCTCATGTATTATTTTCAACAAACCACACTTCTTCACAGTTCCTGCAAGCAAACGAACATGGGTGTGCTTTTTATTGTCTTCTTTTTTTTGTGTGCATGTTTTTATGTTTTAAAACGTTGTGGGGGGGGGGAAAAGACAAGACCAAAAAACCCAAATCAAGTCATGTCTCCTTCTATGGCTGGCTTGGTGCACCTAGATGATGATGCAGCCACTGAAGCCAAAAGCAGGTGCTCTAGCCCACACTAAAACACAGGTTCACCTCCATCTATCACAGCAGGGTTTTTTTAAGCAGAAGTTTTCACATCAAAAACAAGACACTAGGATGTGCCATTTACATATCATCCCACTACTTTCTAAAGTAATTTTGGAAGTGATTTGTGAGAAAAATTTTCATTTAATGTAAGTAACATTATTCATAAAACCTGCACAGACTACTACAAACTCAATTATTTTTACTCAAGTATGCTAACCTACCATTTAATTTGGTAAATGCCTATTATTTGTGCTCCCTCATGTGGCACTTGCTCCCTACTTATTCAGGCTGTTGATCATTACAACAAGCCACAATTTCAACGAGTTAAAAAACAAACTTCTAAGTTATGAATTAACCATTCACTATAAATCTGTTACGCTATAATCTTTTTACAGCAGAATCATCTGATCAGTGTAAAAAAATATTTTGAAAAATAAATGTGAGATCTTCTTAAGATACTTTGCCCTGAAGAACAAAATGCAGCATAATTCAAGATGATCACAGTTCAAATACAGTCAAACTGCAGAACATACCCTCCTAGAGGATGAAAAGCACATTTAATCTTTACAAAAAACACACTGATGAAAAGTGAAGTTCAATTAAAATTGAAGTCTACAAATATTTCTATGTTAAGGTATTGATCACTGACAATAGGTCCCAATAGTTAAAAAAATAAAGTCTACAAATACTTCTATGTTAAGGTAGTGATCACTGACAATAGGTCCCAATATTTTAAAAAACATATTAAACAGGGCTTTTTCCCATTATTCCAGTGGTTGCAGCCATGAAGCTAGCACATAAACCAAACTCAGCAACTACAACAATGTCTATATCCACGTAAAGGAGATGTTAACAAGCACACGGCTGGCATTAAGAGTGCAATCACCCATTTCTTAATGAAGGCCAGAAGGAATATCCCCTAGCTGTGGAATGAACAAGCATATTTGATTATTTTGAGGTTATCACAACTGGCAAGGCAAAAAACATCACAGTAGACAACTTCACTAAGTGTTGAAGTCAGCACTCACCATTAAAGGCACCACAGTAAGGACAAGTGTTTTTCTTTCGGCACTTTTCAGACACTTTCTTTTTTAGCCCTCTCTTCTGAAGATATGTAAGGCCAGGGCGCTTTAAGTAATCAGAAAACTGCTTTTTTTCTTCCACTGACAGCATGATATGGCAACAGGTTTTGCATATCATCTTTAATGTAAATACATATAGGCACAGTTGTTAGGCATTCAGAAATGTTACACTTTCTGCTAACTTAATGCTTTCAACAGAGGGTAATTTTTTGAATGAAACAGTACCATCTTGGTTGAAAGACCAATTCATATACTGCATCATCACACAGAAAAGAGAAAAAGACTGTCAGCTTGGCAGATCCTTATCTAAGCTCTGAACAATCTTAAAAATCCCCATAAACCAAGGAGAGCTTTTATTTAATGGGATGTCACAATAACATGTTACGCTGCATACATTGAACTCAAAGTACTGCAGAGAAATAATGCATTGAACTATTCAGTTTGAGATGTCATAAACCAAACCAGATCTATTATTAAGATGCATTATATTATTAATACAACCTTACTCTGATCTTTTCAATTGCTCTTTCAAGCATCATCTTCCCTGATAATTTCCTCTTTCTGGACCAGAAACTGTCAACAAATCATAGTAGTATTTACCTGTAAGATGCCTATCACAGCTTTGAAGTACCCAACATGAAAACATGGTAGTTCTAAGTCAATGTACCCATAATGTCCTAAACAATCAGCCAGATTCTTCCCACAGGTTTCACAGGGACGGTCTTTCTCACTGGTTCCCTTTGGGAGAAGGAGAAGAGGAGGAAAAGAAATGCATAGCTGTAATCGACTGAATACACAGAAAATAGAACAGTTCTTAAGGTAGTTAGCTATACTGACTGCAGAGCTGCTCCTTTTTCCTAGCATCAAGAACATATCAGTAGAATTACATTCACTCCAGTCCTTAAGAAAAACGTCTTTCATACACAGCCTCTACTATTACCAGTGACATTAACTCATATAGCTACTGCAACTGAGCTACAGCCCACTCATCTACAACACGGCATTTCGTAGATGTCTCTGGGACATCTTGGCAGAAAGAACTTAGCACCTGCCTCAAAAGAATGTTTTCCTGAATCATCTGAAAGCAAAGTAGCTGTCTCTGCCAGCCCACACAATTCGAGAATAGACATGTTTCTATATATTTTGCACGAGCATTAAGTTTCAGCCATCCCAACAAATTTTTAACCCCTTCAGGTCATTCTACTGCAATCTTCAGGACAAAAAGGCTGTTTCTCACCATGCGATGGTCAAGTACTCCATACTGCAGCGGAGAATGATGGTTGTCCTGACTATACAGGTTTTTGCTCACCACTTGAATGTGAGCCTGCTGACGCATCTCCTCTGGGGATTTCATGCCAAAGCAGATGTGGCTTCTAGAATGGAAATGTCACACGTGTGTGGGTGCACATATGTATTCAGAAATGCTTAGATTCACGGGCATGCACACACATGCCTTTAAAAGCAATGAGAAGCTTATTCACCATGTATCTGGAATATCTTTCTGGCTAACTGCAAAAACAGAGATGCTTTCAAGCGAGCCACTGACATATCTAGGGGAATTACTGATGTTCTTGGGCAGCCTCACAGCTGCCCACGCGTAGCTGGCGCACCCGTAAGCCTCTCCAGAAGGACAAGCCGAGCCAAGCCCATGCAGGCCTGTGGAAGTGCAGCCCAGACCAGGGCTTTTAAAAGTGGACTGGGCGTAACACCGGCCCCCCTCCGCTCCTCTGCACACGAAATTCCTTCCCGGCCCCTTTCACAGGCGTTGTGCCCTACCCGGAGCCTTCAGCCGCTCACCATTACAGGTATCCGGCCCAGGGCGCAGAGCGCCGCACAGCCCCCGCGGTGCCAGCCGGCAGCGTGACGATGCCCCTGGAGCCTCTCGCCGCACAGCCCCCGCGGTGCCAGCCGGCAGCGTGACGATGCCCCCGGAGCCTCGCCCCGCACAGCCCCCGCGGTGCCAGCCGGCAGCGTGACGATGCCCCCGGAGCCTCCGGCCGCACAGGCTTGCATCACTTACATTTTTTTCGCCACATCCGTCTCCCTGAACTGCTCCTTCACCATGGTGGCAGCAGCGGCGGCAGGCCGCCCGCGTCCAGCCCGACCACACGCGGCGCGATCCCACGACTGCGGAGGGCACTCTCCCTCTGGAGCACTCCCTGACGGGCCGGAGCTGAGGTCCTCCTGTGCCGCTCCTCCCGACCCTGTCCGGAAGGACTCCAGCAGCAGCCCTGCCTTCGTCCGGTCGTTTGTCCTGGACGCCTCTCACACCGACGGCACTCTCAGGGCCCACAGGCGCTCCGGTTGCCGATTGTAGGACTGTTACAAATCAACCACCGTCGCCCTCACCAGGAGCTATGTGGCCAAGCTTACTTCAGAGCTCTGCAGATAGCTTCCCCATAGCAGCCCTAGCTCAGACCCTGGGCATCAGCGGCGAGGCAGAGCACGACGGCAGAACCAACCCTGCGCCGGCGTCAGTACACAGCGGGCAGGCGCGCATCAGGACACGGCTGGCAGCATGCTCCAGCCCCCTCGGGCAGCGCACGCCGCGCCCCTAAACTATCAGTACCCAGCGAGCAGGCGCGCATCAGGACACGGCTGGCAGCGCACGCCGCGTCCGCAACTATCAGGCGCACTTTGGGCACCTCTACGCCACCTCCGGGGCTGGCTCTGGGGACGCCATACCTAGGCGCAGCCCCGCCCCCAAGGCGAGGGCCCTCATGCGCCGCCTTGTGATTGGCTGCGGGGAGCCTCCTTCCTTTCCTCGCTTGCTGGCACAGCGCTCGCTGCAAAGATGGTGAGTGTCTGAGTTTGGTTTAAGGCAATCTCTTCAGCTCTGCTGCCATCCCGCCACCGCGGGCTTCTCCGGCTGCCGGGTTGTGATGGGCTGAGCTGCGTTGAACGGGCTGAGGGGATATGGAGGAAATGGAGCGGGCGCTTGTTGTCACGTTTGGAGCCGGGGCTCCTGCGGCCTGGCGCGTCGCTGCCGGTTGCAGAGGCGAGCTCCGCGCCGCGGGCCGGGGCATGTGCTAGGCCCGATGTGTTTCAGTGCTGCTGGTCTGTGAGAGCTGCCCAAGGGTTTGGTAATACCGTAGCATGCAACTTAAGGTGCGAAAGGGACGGCGAGGGCAGATACTCCTGTCATAGAATAATTGAATGGTTGGCATCATCTAGTTGTAAACCTCGTGTGCCGTGGGTAGGAACACCTGCTGCTGCTTCAGATTGCTGAAGGCTCCATCCAACACGGCTTTGAACGCTTAAAGGACTAGAGCTTCTGCAACTCCGGGCAGTCTGTTGTGGTGCCTCACCACCTTCATGGAGAAGGACTTACTGATGTGGAATCTAGGTGTAGCTTCTTCCTGCTTTAAGCCATTATTTCTTTTGTCACCACATACCTTTGTATAAACCTCTTTCAGCTAACCAGCAGGGCCCTTTTCAAGTACTGCAGTCTCCCGTATTTTAGGGTTATGGCTCTCTTACCTGAGAGCGTTAAAGGAGTAGAAATGTTAGATCCTAAAGGAAACCTTCACGTGCAGGAAACCAGAATAGGTTTAAGGAAGCTTCTTTTGGGTTGTTGTGCTTGGGCTTGTAACCCATGTGTTCATTAAAAGTTCCTTCAGCTTTTCAGATGGGTAGAGCTCTGTACATTGCCCTGTTCAGAAACTGGGGATGAGGCTGTTGGCTTTTCAGCATACTATTTAGCCATGATTTTTGTAGTCCAGGACTAGCCCAATTAGGTTATAAGGTCATTGCCAACACGCAGGAGACTACTGACTTGCTGTGCTATGTATTATTTCTGTCTGCATTTAACGTTTGAATTGTATCTGTAGCTGTTCTGGTTTTTGTATCTTCTCTTGCAGAATGACACAGTGACTATCAGAACCAGGAAGTTCATGACAAACAGACTCCTTCAGCGCAAGCAGATGGTAAGGGAGTACACAAAATAGCTTTGAATTATTTTCTGGGCTAGGGTTTAGCCACTTTGAAGAGGCTCTTAAAATCTTCAGGTTCTTGTTCTGGGAGCTTATAGATTTAGATGTGTTGCTTTGTGCTGAAAGTGTTTAACAGATGTGGTTTTGTGGGACTCAGCTGTGTTAGGTTTGTGGTTTGACTCAATCTTATATGTCTAACTGATTCTATGGATCTGTAGGGTTAGGAACGCTTCTGTATCAACTGAATAACACTTTGTACCTCAGTGGTGGGTTAAGCCTTAAGCTTATGATGGGACTGTAGCATGTAGCTGTATTGTATATTGACCTTTTCATACAACATGTAAAAATTCTTTCTTAGGTGATTGATGTTCTTCATCCTGGGAAGGCCACAGTTCCCAAAACAGAAATCAGGGAAAAGTTGGCAAAAATGTACAAGACGACCCCGGATGTAATTTTCGTCTTCGGCTTCAGAACTCACTTTGGTGGTGGCAAGACAACAGGTTTTGGCATGATTTATGATTCCCTGGACTATGCAAAGAAAAACGAACCAAAGCACAGGCTTGCCAGGGTAAGTTGTTTCCCAGCAAGTCGGAAACAATTAGGATGGGTTTTAAACGTTGGTTTTCTTTCGTGACTTACATATGTAAAAGCTAAAATCTTACGAAAAGTACCGTTGGTGTACTCAAGAGTTGTAGAAGATCTTAAGAATGCAGGTTAGCTTACTGTATTTTAAGGGAAACATGGCAGGTAAAGGTGCTGTTGCCAGTGATGTCTGGCAGGAATGAAAATATTTGTCCTATTAAAGGTCTCGAGGAAGCATTAGAGATGCTGCTGATCTAGTAGCTGCTTGAGTGCTTCTATTTTGTGTTGAATCATTTGCTAGTGAACTTGTCTCACTATTTATCTACTATTTCAGGTTTAAATAATATTTGAAGAGTCCAGAAATAGTAGAACTTGAATTCAAAGTTACAATCAGTGAAACAATGTTCAGTGCAGCTTTAACTGTTTTTTATAGCACGGCCTGTATGAAAAAAAGAAGACTTCTAGGAAGCAGCGAAAGGAGCGTAAGAACAGAATGAAGAAAGTCAGAGGCACAGCCAAGGCAAATGTTGGTGCAGGCAAAAAGGTAAGATGAGAACATCTGTAAGTCAGAGTGAGCATGTTGCCTTGGCATGTTGATGAGAAATTCTTCAACAGAATAACATTGTTTTTCTTCGTTTCTTTCACCTGTTCTACTGGATAACAGAAGGTAATCTGTGTGGTGGTGTAATAGCTTGTTATCAGCCCAGTAGCTTAGTTTTGCTTCTCACTGCTGCAAGCTTAGCTGATACAACATGAAACAATGCTTCTTAAATGCTTGTTTCCTACGTGTCACTCAAGCTGAAGTTAAGCTTCCATAAATCTAACAATATTGCTCTAATTGCATAATTTAGTATTGCAATATACATATTAGGCTGTTTTAACACTTGTTACTGGAACTACTGACGAATCTGATGTTTATTCCATGTTACCGTTATTTATGGTGTTAAATATAGAAGAAATTTTGTTAAGGATGGGTGCTGTTGAAGGCAATGAGGGCAATGTATAAACAGAAATAAGTTGGAATGCTTGCTTTACTCTGGGTTTAGGTAAGTGATTCCAAAGATGTTTTCCCCTGGTGGGAGCTTCCTGTGCTGTGGCCAAAACTTGTGTCAGCTTGGAGGGAGGCAGAACTCCTCTATTCTCAAACTATCCAAAAGCTCACCAAAACTGAGCAGTAGCCTAGGTATGAAGGTGGTCATCTTCATTGGCAGCTTTTTGTTCTCTGGAAAATACTAAGCTGTGCATTCAGTGGGTTTTCTAAAGTCTTCTAACAAGAAGAGGGCAGTGGGGTTTGATGCTTAGTTCTGTAGCTGCTGAAGTATCTTGACCTTTAGTAATCTTCACTTTTGCTTTTTTCCCACTTTCTTGGAATTCTCCATCAGAAATGAAGTATCTAGCAGGTACTGAAAATGAGCATGGATGTGGTGACTGAATTAGACATCACTGAAATGTGTGTGCGTTCTTTTAACTGGAGCACTGTACTGCCTTGTATACGTGCATGTTTGCTGTAAACTTGCTTCTGTCCTGTAAGGATTCAGATACTTCATCATGAACTTTTTTCTGTGTGATTTAGAAAACAAATTTGACTAATAGCAAGCCAGACACGTGAAACTAGTGAAGCAACATTAAATAAGGAATTCCCAGTGAGAAGAAATCCAAGGAACTCAATGCCGTTGATTGAAGGCATTGGTTCAGAAAGCCCCAGGTTCTCATTCAAAGTAGTACAGTGCAATTGCATGAGTCATCTTTGTGTGACAGTAGTTGTGTATGTTTGTGAAAACTAAGTTGCGTCATAACTCGGTGTATTTGAGACGAGTTGGAAATGACAAGAGTTGTAGACTATTAGCCTGCAATACTCCAAGTTAACACATGAACTACAATGAAATAAGTCTTCATGGAATCAGTCTTACCACTGGATGGAAGTAAAACAATATGCTATGAACTACTAGATGAGATAACCTCTACATAAGATTTGGAGTCTTTTTGCTTTAACACTGTGTTATGATTAGAGTCCATCAGCTGTTTATAATATACCATCCCAAATTAGCATTTGGTATAGTAGTAATACCAAAATACACTCGCTTGTCAATGACAGAGGAGTCATTTAATAGCACACTGATACCAGGATAACCTTCTTTTCAAGAGTATTCACTTGAAGGTAGCTGTTTTGAGTGTTAATGCAAAATGGCTGAGTCACTTCAATTAGTAAAGCTCTCCAGATCATAGAAATTCTTCAGAAATTGAAGACCAGGATTGTTTGCTATGATAACTGTAGAGCAGATGCAACCTCTGTATCAAGTGCTTCTCAAAGTAGCATGTAGTCTCAGTAGTAGGTGAACTATGACTTTTAGTTGTTGTTTTTTCCTGTCTTTTAAAATGATCTTCTGGTTGATAAGCATGCATTGTTCATCAGTTGTGTTAATCTTTGTGTCCTTGCATTAAACTTAACGACAGTTTCTATGTTTGCTGGAGAACAGTGCACTTGTTTCTGAAAGCTCTGTCTAGAAAAATGCATGTCTAGACACTGGAGTAGCATGGTTCATCATCCTTTGTCACAGCTATATGGAGTTTTTTAGTAGGAGTCCTGGAATATGTTTTGAAGTCTACCTATACAATCTGTGAAAGCTGTTTATCTCAGAAATGCATAGGCACTCGATTCTGAGGTATCTTCAGGCAAGTCTCTATTGTTGTGAGTTCTATACCATATAGTCATGAAAATTTTAGAAATGGTGAATCATACTTGAATAGTTCCTTTTGACCTTTAAAGCCAGAAGTTAATTATGCTGCTGACTGACTTAATTTTTCTCTTGCACTTCCTTTCACTTATATTCATTCAGAATTCCTCTTCTGATTTGCCTGCAGTTTCACAAGTACTTTGACATAGTTTGTGGTATTTAATCTAGTCTGCAGCTAAATCATACTTTAAGATAATTTTGTATCTAAACTATTGTTTGCTGAGCTCATAAAAGTTTTAACAAGTAGATGTGGATGTCTCTCAGCTAGTGTTTGCATTTAGAGCAGTGACCTGTACGCTCTGGGATATTGAAATGCAAGAAAAAACATTGAAAACCTCCACCCTGCTGGTAATGTCATAGCCTTTGACATATGAGCCTTTCAAACAAACAGTTTTATTTAGAAACACTTGATCCAACAGAAGAGTGAACAGGTAGGCACTTCAAGCCATTGTAGCCTGTAGATATGAGCTAAACGTGCAACTGCCTTCTGACAATGGCTTAAGCTTTAAACAGCTGTTGCCAGGTTCTGTTTTCAGTTTGAGGGAATGTGTGAAGGCTAAGTCTTGAGCCTCTGTAGCAGTCAAAGGCTATCACATTACACTGTGGTAGTTAGAAAAAGCATATTGTGTCAGTAAAAAGCATTAAAGGTCTGATTCCTCCAGTAGTAAACCTTGAATAAAACTGTTCTCTTATTAATAAATGCTTTATCTTTTTCAGTAAATGAGCACACATCAGATGGAAAATGGATAACAGGTATGACTTCTGACTGCTATGAAGGGGTAGACATTCAGTAGTTTGTAGTTGTTAGTAGATCTAATGTTATTTTAGGCAATGCGTGTGATATTTTTGATACAGAACCCAGTGCAAGAGTTGAAGTACAAGAAAGACTTCGATATTTACAAGTTGCTTACTACTGAATTGGTGATTTATGTGACTTATACTTAATGAAATGCTTGATTAGTCTAAAGACTGAAATTATCAGTTCAGAATTGCTGTTGCTAAACTGTTGATTATTTAGTGTTATTGTAAACAAGGCTTATGTTTTCCTGTTGTAGGTATGCCAAGGACAGGATAGTTCACCGTAGTGCTGTAATTTCCATTTGGAGGGCAAATTTCTGTTGCTTTCTTAGAGACACTTAAGTAAATTGCTGATAGACAAACCTGATACTCTTTCAGACTGGTCTTAAACTGGTTTTTAACTATCTTTGCTGCAGAAACAAGTTATATGTGTTGTGGGCAGTAACTGTTTATTAGAAATAGTTTGAGAAGCAACTTGAACAGTCTGTCGGCAAACTGAGTATAATGCCTTAAACACAGAGCTGGTAAAACAGTTGCTGTTTCTTGAGCTCTTCTACAGAAGTGCCATAACCCAGGCTTTTGTTATTATTTGACAATACTGTGAAATTTTGAACTTTTATGTTCTAAGAAAGGCAGCATGGTTCACCTGACTGGTTTGAAAAAGGCTTTTTTCAGGTATGAGTGGAAAGACTTTTAATCGTGTAGCACTGATCCATCTTTTCCTTTACAGACTAGATGATTCTGTGAAGAAGTATGGGATTATTCTGGAAAGAACCATGTCATCTGGCTTTAACATCAAATAAACTATGCCAATAAAATCTTGCTTTGCCCTTCAGTTCTGATTTGAAAGCTACTATTTCAACAAGACCAAGTTCAGTATCTTGCATCTGGGTCGGGGCAATCCCAAGCTCAAATCCAGGCTGGGCAGTGAGTGGCTGGAGAGCAGCCCTGAGTAGAGGGACCTGGGGGTGCTGCTGGACGACAAGCTCAACGTGAGCCAGCAGTGTACACGTGCAGCCCAGAGTGCCAACCAGATCCTGGGCTGCATCAGGAGAAGTGTGGCCAGCCATTGGAGGGAGGTGATTCTTCCCCTCTACTCTGCTCTGGTGAGACCCCACCTGGAGGGGTTTGTCCAATTCTGGAGCCCCCATTATAAAAAGGATGTGGATGTGCTGGAGTGTGTCCAGAGAAGGGCCACTGGGATGATCACAGGGCTGGAGCAGCTCTGCTGTGAGGACAGACTGAAAAGAGTTGGGGCTGTTCAGTCTGGAGAAGAGGAGGCTGCAAGGTGACCTTGTGGCCTCCCAGTATCTGAAGGGGGCCTACAAAAAAGCTGGGGAAGGAGTTTTCAGGATATCAGGGAGTGACAGGACTAGGAGTGAAGCTGGAGATGGGTAGGTTCAGGCTGGTTGTGAGGAGGAAATTGTTGAGCATGAGTGGTGAGACCCTGGAATGGGTTGCCCAGGGAGGTGGTTGAGGCCTTGTCCCTGGAAGCATTTAAGGCCAGGCTGGATGGGACTCTGGCCAGCCTGATGTAGGGTAGGGTGTCCCTGCCCATGGCAGGGGGGTTGGGACTAGATGATCCTTGTCCCAACCCTGCCTGATTTTAGGATTTTGTACTATGTGAGAAAATTCAATTGGTGCACTGTTGGCATTGTGTTTTCAGAGCCAAGCAACCACTGTTTCGATTATCAATTTGAAGCAAATCTATAGATAGTAGTGACACTTAATGCCAAGCAGGCAATGTTAGTTCATGGAGGTGGGTATGCTTTTGTTATCTGGTGTTCAGTCTAATTTGGAAAGTCCTTCTAAGGTGTACTTGTTTGTCTGCCTATGTTATGTAGACCCATAGAATATAGCTGAACAGAAAACAAAACATGGGCATGGATATTCAGAGCTGCATACTTCCACAGCTACAGCCTTTGCTAATGAAGGAATTGGGCATGAGTTGCCTTCATTCTTGAGTTGCCAGGACAGGTGTTGGAGTGTCTGTGGTCTGCAAACTGAAGTACACACCTAATTTTTCATCTGGTAGCTTTAAAGGATTCATTTAAGGTTGGATTAGTGGCTGGATGAGTGGATGGTGAAACAGCTGTTACTTCTAAAGTAATAGTTTTGATTTGGAAAGCTTGTGGAGGTTAAAAGGCTTTTTTGCTTGGCAGACAGACCTTCAAAGGTAGGTAGCTATTAGATGTTCTTCCTTATTGTATACATGTACTCAATTCAGGAGAATTGGTGGAGAAGTATTAAAAGCAGCATTTGTGCACTAAATTCTTAAGTCTGTAGATAAGTTTTGAGTAAGTGATAGTAAGCTTTTGGCAAACAAAGCTTGTAAGGAATATGGAGCAAATGTAGAACTTCAACTTGTTCTGAAGGTAGTACCTGTACTAAACTTTCTGTGTATAATGGTCAACATCAAAGGTCATGCTGTTAAATGTAGTTGAACAATCACTAGGGGGTGATGTGAACATAGCAATGCAAGACAGCAACAGAAAGAAGACTTCCATAGCCATTTGTCATAAGATAGGCTGAAAAGAAGATGAATTCTCTCCTGTCAAGTCAACTCCTTTGAGTTTTTCCACTGTTTTGCAATATTCTGGGTTGATGTATCTTTCTTTGTCCTGTCATTCCACCTGGAACCTTGCAAGCGATGGAAGAGCTGTCATCTGAAATCTCGGTGCTTCATCCGGCTGGAGATGTTAGCAACTCTTCCTGTGAGTTTCTGTTCTGCCAGCACTTTGCCTTCCTGGACTACAGTGTAAGCAATGTGTAGCAGATGTTCTGTAATTCAGGAGTTTAATGCATATGTCATGCTGCGAAGACTATAGGTTAATCCCCTTTCCTGTGGGAGGTACAACAATTAAGTGGAGAGAACTGATGAACAGGAATCTTCACTTCTTTCCCTACTGTGAGCTAAAGGTACCCTTTTATTTCCTGCTGGTCTTGGCACAGCCTATCTATAGATACTAGTTTCTGTCATTATTGCCTGCTTTTACACTTTAGCCTGACCTTCAAATTTCATCATCTCAAGTATTTTACTATTGGTTGACCAATCTGGAGTCCAAAGTAGACTGAACTTGTAAATTAAACCATTGATGAATAACCTCAAATTGGTATATATGGAAGGGCTTTCATTAACATTTTTACTGGCTAAGACTTGAGTGTTTTTTTACAGAGGATACAATTGTCTCAAAAAATGTTTAGGACTTGTAGGAAGGAATCAGAATTGCATAATTGGAGTACTAAGAACACATGAAATCTTCCTGCGAAATACTCAAAAAGATGGGCAGAAGCCTCAGGGCTTGATTTAACTGAAACTGGATCAAGTAGTTAAGCTTCTTGCTGAGGCTTCATCTCTGTTCAGTGAGATGCAAGGGGCAGCCAGGTAATGGTGGCCTCTAGCTGGAGGTGCTTGTCTAGAAGGCAAAAGACAAACCAGAGCAGATCAAAGAAACAGTTACCATGGAAGCAGAGTCTGGAGGACCAGAGATAAGTGTCCTGGCATCATAAACACAGTAACAGTTGGTATATAGATGAAAGATTAACATCTGATGTCACTTGGGCAATGAGGTTGCTTTGGCTAGGGAAGCAGTTTGTAGCAGGCTTGAGGAAAAAAATGCTGAGGGGAAAAAATGAAGCTGATCTGCTACAAGAAGGCTGGCACCAATCAATAGAGGGGTAGAAGGATGATGTGGGTTGTTGCAGTTACCAGAAAATGTGTTGAGGAATAAAGTATGAAGATGGATATCAAATCTTTGCCACACTTGGAAGAAACTTGTCCATATTATTCTGATCAGTTTCTGTATAAAATTAATATCATTAGTTTCCTACACAAATGAGAGGCTGAGGCAGCTGGGGTTGTTTAGCCTAGAGAAGAGGAGGCTCAGGGGTGACCTCATTGCTGTCTACAACTACCTGAATGGAGGTTGTAGCCAGGTGGGGGTTGGTCTCTTCTCCCAAGCGACCAGCACAGAAAAAGGGGACAGTCTCAAGTTGTGCTGGGGCAAGTACAGGCTGGATGTTAGGAGGTAGTTCTTGCCAGAGAGTGATTTGAATTGGAATGGGCTGCCCAGGGAGGTGGTGGAGTCACCATCCCTGGAGGTGTTCAAGTAAAGCCTGGCTGAGGCACTTAGTGCCATGGTCTAGTTGACTGGCTAGGGCTGGGTGCTAGGTGGGACTGGGTGATCTTGGAGGTCACTTCCAACCTGACTGATTCTATGATCTTCTAAGATTCTATGATCTTCTATGATCACTGTCCAACAGTAGCTGTTTAGATTTGTACAGTAAGTGTGAAATTCTGATTGTGAATCTTTCCTGCTCATGTGCTGCTGTTGGAGAAACTACATACACTGAGCCCTTTTTTTTGACAGGTATCTTCATGGTCCTGAGACAACATGAGTGTTTAGGGGAAAATATGTATATATATATTAATGCTGGTGAAGTGTCATCTAAGCACAGGAACTTTACAACAGAGGTAGCAAATTTCTTTTATGCATTAAATTTCTAACATGATAACAATATGACTGAGTTATTTCTATAAACACATTTGTTATGATCCCTCTAAGGTGAGAAATTAAAATGTTTAAATAACCTTTGACAAGTTGGTGTCAGGAAAATAGGCACATCCTAGTAAGTTAATGCTTTTGGACTCGTATGTTTTCAAGGGATTAAATGGAAACTTGGCCTTCTGTTTGTAGCTAACATTTGTGCACTCTTGTTATGTCCTTAAAAATTTCCCTGTGGAATTTTATCCTCATCTAAAATTCAGTTAAATTTCTTCCTAGTTTTGGTTTTCGCTCTCTGTAAAGGCTCTGGCTAATGGAACAGCTCTAAGAGTGGTTGAAAGACACATTGTGTGCTAGAAGGTAATTTTGTGTTTTACAAGAGCTGGTTGTGGACAGCCACTGCTGCTAATAAAAAGCTCCATCTTCCTTTCCAGTTACTGCAGTTCATGCACAGATCTAAAATAAGGTCAAGTAGTGTGCTGAAGCAGAAGGACATTCAGAGCATGCGTCTCTTAAGGCAGTACATGTTTATAACAGCCAAAACTGAGTACAGTGCTACACTGAGGTAGATGGTAATGGTTTGTACTTGAGTTCATTGGGTTAAAAAGAGTTTGTTACCCAATGAATCTGGCCAGAATACAAACTGACCTGCATCAGAGGAAGCGTGCTTCACTGCATGTCATGATCTAACTTGATTGTACTGCTACCCTGTTACACCTTTTGCTAGTCTAAGCCAGGCATCACTGGTGTTGATTTGGTAACAGTTTTCAATCACTAGTAATACAAGTTTCCTGCAACAAATTTATTCAGGTCCATACCTCCTGCAAATGTTGGCTGTATGTAGAAAAAGGACTGACACTCCAGATTTTCAGTATTTTCTGTTCAACAGCCAATGTAAAAATCACAGTGGAAGTGGCTTAATGTTTCTAAATTCAAGGGGGCAACAGGTTGTTTGCTTTTCTTTTAAATGCTGATCAATAGGTTTTGCCTAGTTTGTTTCATTGGTTCACTTAAAATTGGATGGATCACACTAGAGAGCAGAAATGAAATTAAGCCTTATTATCTGTTTTTTAGAGGCAAGTAGAGGGGTGTTGTAAAATTCAAGAGCTGTCAGAAGTCATGTTTTAAGTATGTATTTCAAATGATCAGTTCTGATTGCTGAAGAAAATCAGGTTGATCTGCAGGGCTTTACAATAGGCAAGACTGAAGGTAAGGACATGGGATTTGAGAAACAGCTTCATATTCACATACAAATATTAAACCCTTATGATTTTGAGGAATTAATTGAGTATATTTCACTTGAACAGCATAGTGTTTGGGTTTTTTTAAAGCCAAAGTCCTATATTAATCATAAAACAGAAAACATGGTGAAATTGAATTGCCTAAACTCAAAGAAATGACAAGTAATCGTGGCATTAAACACAAAGTAAAATGCACATCAACATATTTTGTCATATTTTTATGTGGAAAGACTTCACAGGCATAAATGTGAGTTGCCTTTTGTGACTCTTTGGAACATAATAAACCATCTCCTTTCACTGTGATAAATCAGTGCTTTAAAATACCTTTTGTTCAGCAGTATTCTTTTGGTTCCTGGCAGTACTTCATAGGTGTGGCATGTCTGGTGACCTGGAGAAAAGTCTCAGTGTACAACTAAGGTACTTTACAGAAGCTTTACCATGGTGCTGCCCAGACCAAACCTTGGAAAGTCTCCTTAGGAAAAACTTGAGCCAGTCTTGAAGACAGTTGTAGGCTGTCTTAGCAGTAAGTTCCAGACTGTTAGAGATTTGTATGCCTGCTTCACACATGAAATGCAGAAGGATAAAGTAAAAAGCTATTTTTAAAGTACCTGAGTGTTTTACAACAATAAGTACAAATGTATGCAAATAGATGGTTTAAGTTGGAAGGGCCCCACAATAATCATCCAGTCCAAACACCTCACTAAGCTAAAGCCCTGTTAGGCAAGGCACTGTCCAGATGCTTCTTAAACACTGGCACATGGGGTATAGACCACCTCTCTAGCATACCTGTTCAGTTTTTGACCCCCTTGGTAACTAAATGATTCATGATGCAAGCAAGTCTCAAAGAGCTTTGCTTCTGGTCATTATCTGTAACAGTCTGGTTGATAGCAGTGTAACCTTTATGTTTCAGCCCAGCAGCTAGTCCATGTTTGATGTTTCAGCCAGTGCTATCACCTGGGTGCAATGCTCCTACCTATGAGCAGATAATGCTTTCTGCTGGGTTCAGGTAGCTCATTAGATTAATTGTCTTTCTGTAAAAGCTCTCTTTAGAGGTTATGGGACTCCTTGATAGTCTTTTAACCATTTCTGCTGCATAGCAGATGCCTTAGACAGATTTCCTTGTCTCAGAAACACATTTCCAGTACTTCATGTGGGGCTTAACTTTGACTTTTGTCAGTGATGATAGACCAATATTGTATTTCTCTCTTCTCAGAACTCAGCTGTGCCCATAACTGACTGCTGAACTAAAGGTACTTTTCTGTGGCTTACAACTCATTCAGAATTTTTGTCCCTCTGTTCATTAGTCTAAAACCACTACTGATTTTAATGTTTGAAGTGTGTGTGTATGGGGGAAGTAGTTATTAACCCTAGTCTCTTCTTATCCTCTAGTCTCTTTTTATCCCCTTCTGTCCCACTCACCCTGCCAGTTCCTTTTGCTACCTAAAGAACTGTCTTGAAATGCAAAACCACTTGTAAAATACTTTGTGGGGTTGGCTGAGTACTGAAGATGTTTATTTTTTTTATTATTTAGCCATTCTCTATCTACACAAGCTTCAAAAGCAAGTATCTTGCTTTTCAATGAAGGTGGGGACAGAAAACATCTTAGATTCTCCAAGACATTGTGCATAGTAATCCTTCAGCCAGCAGAGGACTGTAGAACCACATATCGTGCAGTTATTGATGCAAAAATCTTCCGTCGTGAAGAGTAAGGAGAAAACCTGTGTTGCAAACTATGTAGTCAAGACAGGCTCATAAGCACGGGAAAAGAGTGAAAAGGGAGAGTGCCTGCCTTTTGTTTCTTTCTAATTAAAGAATGTAATTTGCCCCAGGTTCCCCTTGCCGATGAAGATCTATGGCAGTTGTGTTTACATTTTGAAGCACATAGCCAAGGAGGGGTACTTCCTATGGCAACTATACTGAACCTTTTGGGGGAATGACAACACTACAGGAATCATGGCATGTTCCCTAAAGGAAAACATACTTCATCTGTAATGAATATTATGTCTGCATAAACTAATGGCACAACCTCCTATTCGGTTTATGGAAAATAAAACAGGCCCATATGCTGCTGCTTTTAGAGTTTGGGTGTTTAAATTAAATGTTGTTTAATGAATGTTCAAGCACATTTGCTCCAAAAGTTGTGCTCGGTGTAGCAGCTTTTTTCCCTCTATCTTCAGTCTTACCTAGAATATTAAGACATTACAAGAGAGTGCTAAAGCTGAGGCATCTGTTTCAAACGAAAATCTGGATATTAAAATGCCGGAGCAGATGAGAGAGGAAATGAAGACATACAGTGAGGGGTTTGTACAATTTTTTTGTCTTGTAATTAAGACTGAGAAAGCTTTGATATGCATGGCACTCTTTAAAAAACAGGAATATTCACTGTGCTTTACTGCAGCTGCAGTTTGGGTACATTAGTGGTACATTCACCCTTCTCCATGTTTCCTATAGGAGGAGTTAACTGAGCTTTTTCACTACGTGTGGGCCAGATGCCTGTGTAGGGATAGCAGAGGCTGCTTTCTAGAGACATTTGCATCCCTGTAGGACTATAGGCAGCGTCTAGATTTCGTACCTCCATGTGGTGCAGATTGGCTAGAGGCACTCCATAAAAGCTGGCATTCACTCGCTGCCAGTAGCAAGGGTTTAACTTTTTTCATTGTCTGGCGTTAGGCTGGATCCCTCCCTCAGTAGAATAAACTCACCACAACACAGATTTTTTTTTTTTAAGTCAGGGAGAGATGAAATTGTATTTCATATAGTTTAAGTATAACAGTATAAAGAGAAATAAACTATTAGAGAGGGGGGAAAAAAAAATAACCTTAAGGAAGATGGGGAGGGGGTCAAGTGGTGGCGAAGCAGTGAAAACAGCAGCCAAACAGCAGCGGGGGAAGATAGCAGGCAGGTGCAGCTCAAGCAGCAGAAGCCAGCAAGGGAAAAGAGCAAGCTGTGCTTCTAGACATAAAGCTCTTGATGCTCCAGTGAAATTATATTAACTTATTCATTGTTGCCACTGTATGGCCTATCCCTGGAATGTTCACCTCTCCCCTATGTCTGAGCTAGAAAATCAGCTTAAACGGCCACAGTCATCTGCCTCCACCTCTAAGTCAAGTAGAAACAGGAGTCTGGAAGAAATCTTAAGGAAGCCAGATCTGTCCTATTGATTTGATTACCTTATTGAACGATTTAGAACACTTAGATCCAAAATAGATCAGGTGTCATCACAGGTCAATAACTGCACTGTGAGAGGATACTTTGAGCTGGGAAGGAACCTACAGCTACAAATAGGTGCTTGAATTCAGTCTCCAAAACAGGCCTACTGCTTAAATGTTCTTCCTGATAAAGTGGCTCCTGCCAGACACAGGGCAGGAGGAGGAGGAAAGGAGAACGAGCTGGTCTTGTTATGAGTTTATAAAGAGATAGCAGAATTATGGGATTGAATAACAATCTTCTAGTCCCCACAAGATGTTTTAACCCTATAATCTCAACCTGGGGCACTTGTTTTTACTGCACAAGTGCAATATTGTCGATATACAGTGAAGCCCTCTGCAGAGAGTAATTGATACATGGATAAAATACTGAAACCATTCCCTGATGCTGTAAATCTAAAGGAAGGCTAAGACTATTACATGAGAAAAACAAATACACAAACCCTCAAATTCCTTACAATTCTTCTTCAGAGCTTGCCTGGCCTATCTCATTCCACTCTCTCTACTGAGCTGGGTTATTAAGCATCTGATAGTGCAAGAACAGAACAAGAAATTGCCTAGCCAATGAGGTGTCATCCGAAAGTGGTTAACCTATTCCAGGTGTGTAGGAGGACATAAATTCACCATTGATCTGCCTCTTGTAGTATGTGTTAGGGATCTCCAATTAGAAAAAGAAATCTCTACAAATACTAGAAAAATACAATGAAATTAACAATAGTCCTAATTTCTTCTCATACTGCAACAGGAAATTGCACAGTTATGGTCACTCTACAATAAGCAGCCAGAGTTCTACCCTGAAATAGTGATTTCATTTTGCATCTCAATTCTGAGCTCCTAAAATTTGCACTATATAGACAAATATTTTTGTTTTCTTAAATACTTGATATGATTGAGAAAGACTTAATTCTTTTAAAATGTGGCTGTATGTTAAACTTCTTCATGATGCAATCCAGTGAGTACATCTACTCATTGTAGTTAAACAGTTCTTCCTGATTTTAGCATTTATTCTTCTATGGAGCCAACCCAGACAACAAAGGGAAATGAGCTATCCCTTGTTAGCCATCACTGCTCATGGATTGCTATCAGCTACTATCTTCTAAATTCTCTATGTGCACAGGAGTGACAAAAAAAGACCCCACCCAAACTCAAATATTGGGATATTTTTGGAGTCAGACTGCACTGGGAGTGAGTATGTGTGAGTGTGCTGAATTTACAGATAATCTGCTCCTTCTACTTAAGGAATAAATACAGTCAGAGCAATTTTATATTATGCAGATAGGATGACTAAAGTGTAAGTGACTGGAAAATGGTTTCCCAAGTCACCACTGTCTGTTTGATTTCAAGTTTCTGGAGTCCTCTGTCAGACAGCACCCTGGCCAGTTCAGGATTCAGAATTTAGCCCACAATTTCCATTTTGTTTCCTTAACATCACTGCTTTTGAAGGGCTCCTACCCTTCACCAATTGTAGTATGTTTAAACTGCAGAGAGCCAACTATTCTCCAACCACAAAAACATGAATACTTCTTCCCCCTGTCACACTTTAAAACATGCTAGCTCTTTCTTCCTCACCTTTGTTTCTTGTCAGCTGTAACAAATGCAAACTGTCCCTAAGGAGAAAACAAACACTTGCTGTAGTATGCAAACACTCTATGAATTTGTGACATCAGTGCTAACATGGCTTGTTTCAGCACCAATTTAAAACCCATTCTCCTGCACCTTATGTCAGCTCTTCCTGCTTATCTATCCAGCCTCTTCCAGGTTTGTCATATTAATCTGGCATCCACCCTTTTCAATGCTAAAATGTGTTATCCCCCCCTTTCTACAGCAGCATGCATGGTAAACATTGCAATGGTTTTGCAGTCTCCTTTGTGCTGTATAGGAAAGATGATGAAAGAGACTGTAGAGAACAATTGTGCATCATGGATCTAGCCCTCAGGATAGGAATGATGCTGATGACAACCTGTCAAACACTAAACTTGTGGTGTTGTTTGGATGAAAGAATGCAAATGAGGGATAAGGAGAAAATAAAAGCTTCAGGATGGGCAAGGGGGATTTTCCAACAACAATATAGTAAACGTTGTCAGAGTGCTTGTGATCGCAAGCTATACAAGCCTCCACTGTTGGGAGCCAGAAATGTCTCCACCTCATCTACAGTCCTTCCTGAAGACATAATGCCTGAAAGAAAAGAAATCCAAATAGATTCCACTAGCTGCAACATGAAAATTTGCTTTATTAAAGTCTTTGAAAGCAGAATGCAGGAGTCTTTCCTTACTACCTGCCAAGAGTTGTCTGGATGTAGACTATGACATTTAATGCATTTCCATGTCATTCTGGGTTTGTGTGTATGGCAATTTCACATCATTTTAGGAAAATGGATAACTGGCATAACTCCTTCATGTAAATGTTCTCACATGGTCTCAGTTTACCTTCTAACAATTTATCTCAGCTTGATTGGACAGTGAAATCAGTCCTGGTTTCTGGTATAACGGAGACCTTTAGGACTATGTATTTAACTACTGGTGCTCCTAGTAAGGCTACAGTTCAACACTTTGGGGGAATAAGAAGAATAACAATGCCTAAGTTTGTGAGATGTATTTCCACACTTTACTAAAGACAAAGAACCATTATGCTGTAAATCATACTTGTTTTTTTCCTAGAAGATTGCTGGTAATTATGCCATGTGTGAAGAAATCCATTCCCAGAATACACATGAGTATCTTTGAGAGGGAAGAATTCTGTTTTCACAGAATCACAGAAACATTCAGGTCAGAAAAGACCCTCAGAATCACCATGTCCAACTGATAACCCTACTCTACAAGGTTCATCCTAAACCATATACCCAAGCATCTCATCTAAATGACTTTTAGACACATCCAGGGGTGGTGACTCAACCACCTCCCTGGGCAGCCCATTCCAAGATCTGACTACTCTTCCTATGAAAAAAACCCACACCTGAATATCTAGTCTAACCCTACCCAGTTGTAGTTTGAGGACATTCCTTCTCGTTCTATCACTATTTACCTCTGAGAAGAGACCAGCATCAGCCCCAGCTCCTTCAGTTACTCTTTGTAAGATTTATTTTCCAGGCCCTTCGCCAGCTTTGTTGTCCTCCTCTGCACTCACTCCAGCACCCTGACATCTCTCTTGTAATGAGGTGCCCAAAACTGAACACAATACTAGAGGTGTGGCATCACCAGAGCAGAGTACAAGGGGACAATCACCTCCCTCCTCCTGCTGGACAAGGTATTTCTAATACAAGCCAGGATGCCATTGGCCGCCTTTGCCACCTGGGCACACTGCTTGCTCATGCTCAGTTGATTGTCAGTTGGTAGGCAGCTTTCCTTCCACACATCTTTTTGGCAACGTGGTGCAAATGCAATCACAAAAGGGTAAGCAGCATTAGGTAGATTGACTTCAAAGAGCAAAGCTGATTCTCTGCAGTCTTACCTCTGTGTTAACCCTCCCCCTTGCTTCCCCCCATTGCCTTGCAGGTAGGACATTGAAATAAGTTGTATATGAGGAACAGAGAGTAATCAGAGCACAGCAGTCTTTCTTGATTTATTACTTCATTCATTAATCCATATATAAAATGCAATTTAGGACATGGCTCAGAAATCCTCAGTCTGACATGTTCTCACATATTTGATAAATGATTCCACTGAAAGAGGTTTGTAGGGCATCTGCAGTAAATTCTGCCGAGATCTATTTCTCAAAACATTTTTACACTTTCATATCAAATTAGAGGATATCTCACAGATAAGGATAAGTGATGGGATTTCTATCAGTTGGATGCATGTGGAGGAGTACAAGTAACCAGCTCAATAAGAAAGGCTCAGCTTCAGGACAGTCCTCTTGAAAAGAATTCTCAGTACTGTTTCTTGCAGCACAAAGTTGTTAATAGTCATTGAGATGTTTGAAGACATTGATATAAATACTATTTAATTATCCAAAGGAAGAAACACTGTGATATATGGATTCCATCTAAGTTGATCCGGGCAGAACCTGGACGCTTGTTTAGGGGGAGCTGAACAAAATTTTAATACAGTAGTCACACAATCTCCATGTACAGGACCAGGACATCAGCAAGTCTTTAAACTAGGAAACAGCATTCCTTTGATTAGGCTGGAGAAGAGTGGTGAAATGAAGAGTTTCAGTTTTCAAGAACCTTACTCTCCTTCCAAACTGTCTCCAGAATACACACCCATCACTGCACCGTCCTTAGGCTTTCCTCTGCCCTTCCATCCTATTTTTGATACTCATTTCTGTACATAATATTCCCTTCTCCTAGGTTCTTTCTTTCTTCCCTAAGGATTTTGCCAGACTATCCTTCCAGTTCACGCCACATACGAAGTGGTGAAGAAAACGAGTGTCACTAGCAGGAATCTGTGGGAAGGTGTCTTCACATGCCTGCAGGTAAGAAGAATGTGCACCCAACCAAGGTAAATACAGTCACCTGCCACTCTGCTTTATCAAACTATGAGGTGATGTATGAAAAAAAATGCTTGTGGACCTTGATTCTTCTGAGGCATTGTATGATCTGTGTGCTTATTGTATGGTAATATGCACATACACACAGGGACGTGTACAAGTGCATGCCGGTGCTCCTGCTGTTTGAATGGGGCTACAAGCAACCTGAGCTAGAGGAAGGTTTTTTTCTGCCTCTGGCAGGAGAGTTGGAACTAGGTTTTTTTTAAGGTTCCTTCCAACCCAAGCCATACTATGAGGATGATTTTAAAACCTCAGATCTAAAAAAAACCCCAAGGTTATATTGACTTTGTAGGAACACAAACCCTAGAACCTCTATTTGCTCTTTTTTTTTTTGTCTGTATTTTGTTGAGAAAGTTGCAAATACAATTAACACTCCTAATAACTGCATCTTTCTTCCATTCTTGCTTTAATTCAAGCACCTTTTGTCCATTTCTCAAAACAAATTGTAGAAGATATCTTCCTAAAAACCAGATGTGAATTCAGTGAGTCTGGATTCTTATAGAAACACAGCTGCAACATTACCTTTATATCTGCACTGAGCATGCTGTGCTGTGGTTCTCAATCATATGTTTAATTTTTCTGTGCATAGACAGGTTTTGCTGCTGTGCAAAGGACATCTCTCTGCTACCCTTGAGTAATATCCTCTAGCTTTACTCAGCCTGAAAATAGTTATCAGAAAGTTATTACAGCTGTTTTGTTTGCATAAAGCGCTCATGCCTCCTGTTTTAATGTCCAGACAGCACTAGCTTGATTAGTCTAATGAATGAATAGGTCTTCTAGTATCTACTAAGTTTATTGTCCTAGATGTAATGTGCTAGGTCTAATTGTACAATGTGTCCAGCCAAGACTGTTCTGAAAAACTCTATTTCTTTGATGTTTTGGCCCAACACATTTCAGAAGGGAGAGAACAGGCTGATCTCTCATCTGTTTTCCTAAAGTTTGTCAAAGCAATAAAGCATCCTAGAAATGTTATAGTTCTGCCCTACTAAACTGCCAAACAAAAAACCTGTGAATCCCTTCTATCTGGGGCAATCTGGATGGATTGGATAGCACTTGAGAGAGAACCTAAAAGAAGGGCCATCTTTTGATTTCCAGCTGACACACAGCATACAACAAAAGAAGTGGAGGACAGCACGTGATTATACAATGTTCTTCTCCAAAGGGATTAAAAGAATAAATGTGTAAGAGATGTTACTTTTCTTTCTTATTAATCTACTTGAAGGTGCTGAGATCTTACCAAGAAGAGATCCTATCAAAACATACCAGTGCACTGTGAATGGAAACAATAGAAAAAACTGGGTAAAATACAACCAAAGTAGCTCAGACTGGTCTTTTTTTTTAAAGGGAGAATAACAATTTTTTCCCCTCTCTATTTGTTCTATGGAAGAAAAAGGTTGATGGTGTACCAAAAGACTCCTAGAGGGCAGAACAGCCTTACAGGTTGATCAGCATCTGCCCTGAGAGGAAGGGTTGTATCTAATCCCAGCTGTGGGTACTGATTCTGTAAAAGACACAGAAGCAGCTCAATTTCTGTGCAGCAGGGTTACCAGGTCAGTAGTGTAATAGCTTCTTTTTATCAGAGCCGGGTGAGGCAGAGGGGTTTTCTACTGCTATCCTTGGGGCCTGGATTTCCTACCCTGATGGCTGCTCAGAGTCTGAAAGCCCAGAGAAAAAGAAGATCAGGAGCAATGGCTGAAAGATTCAATAGCTCATTTCCTCTGGATAAGATGGTGGAAGAACAACTGCTTAACTGAGATGTGTTTGAATGCTCTGGGGATCATCAGCTTAACCTACAATTCAAGGAGAGCAGCCTTAAGAAGTTATGAACTCAGATAAAGATAGACAAACTCTGGGATCTCTCTCTAAGACTGCCAAAGCTTTGCCGCTTTTATTCATCAATTGGAGATGCTTAAAAGAAAGAGCAAGATATTAAATGTGTGAGTGAAACAGTGTCTTCACTGTCTTTTTAATTACAAACAAAAGACAATATAGCAAAGTCAAAAGAGCATCCTGTTAAACTGATAGAGAAATACACTAGAAAGAAATATCTAGAAGTAAGGTCTCTTTTTATAACAGCTTTTGCTTATTAGCCCCTTAGGTTTTGACCCAAAGGGTGGCTTTACAAAAAGGCATTCTCTAGTTCAGTCAGTATTTCCAGATAGCCTAGAAAGGAAATCTGGACTATGGAGATGTACTCAGTCTCTGTTTATTTCAAGTTGTGTTTTAACTTGCTGATGCCATGCGCAGCTGTAGCACACAAGACAAAGACATGCAGGGCTCGCTGCATATGTGTCTATAGACTTACTTGTTGCACCACCTTTTCAGTTGTATTACTGAGTATTGTAAGGAGGGCTGTGACTTCCAAGGTGTCCTGAGCTAACAGAGCCTGCTCTCACAAGCCCCTCTCTCCGCAAGAGAAGGTCTAATATGGATTGTCTTGGGTTAACACAGCCCACTCTCACAAGGCCCACTCTCTCCCTGCACCTAAGGGAGGGAAAGTAACACAAAAAAAACCCTCTGGGTTGAGATGAAGAGTGTCACTGGGAATGGTGCAATGCACAATTACCTTAGCCCATTTGCAGAAAAGCACAGCAAAATGCAGAAGCAGCAGCAGCAGAAGCCAGCAATAAAACAGGTTCCCTACCCAAGCACATAGAAGCCCACCCAGCAGAAAAAAAACAACACCCAAAATTGTATCCTGATCCAGTGTTGGAACGTTCAACACTGAACTAAATCTTTGTGAACAATTCCATATCAGAAGGAAAGTTTTGTCCTAATGGCAACTTTCTGAGGGTGTCTGATTTCCTGAAGATGTGAATCTAAATCATTAACCACTTCAAAAATCTTTGCAAGTTTGGTGCCATAATTCTTTGTTGCAGAAATATTTTCTTGTATGGTGCATCAGAAAGCTGTTCTGATTGCTGTACTGGTAGCTTTGCTCAAATGCCATCAGTAACTCTACAATCAAAAACAGTACAAGCACTGCTTACCCTTCAGCTCTGGATCTGTCCTTTTGCAAAATGGAAGCACTTCTCTTTCTGAAATGGCCTTTTAATGTCATCTAATGCTGCTACTTTCCTCCTCAGTGGAATTCTATGCAAACTATGATGATGCACCTCTGAAAGAAGTTTGAATCCTGCTTTGCAAACATTTATATATGTTTATAAATTGGTCCCAACATATCCTGTTTCCCTATTTTTGAGTTCTGAATATTAATAGGATAATTTCTGATCTCTTCTATTTCATCAACATACATACACATAAATTCATGTGGCAGTTTAAAGCCAATTAAAATTTATAAGCCGCAAGTAGTGAGTGAAATTCTAAGGATTAATTTACTCACTGGAGTATTAATCTGTGTAATATAGTAGGTTATCCTTCAGTAAACTTGGCTATATGGAGATAGGGAGATACATTTCCCTGCATGTTTTACTGTAAATGCAGTAATTGGTCCCAGTGGGCTGTTGAGCTTGAATGGTTACAGCCAGCAGTACCACTGCAGCGCTGGTATGAACCCCAGGAGAAAGAACAGTATCAGCAATATGAAATCCAGTTGTGTTTATCTAGCAAGATCCATCTTGCCTTTCATTTCCTGCTCAGAGTTTCAGCTCATGAAAGAAAAAATGAAATACATAAAATTAATTAAAATAGAAAAAACAACCCTTTCTATGAATATCAGAAAGCATAACCTATTCCCTGTACCTCCCCAAACCTCTCCACTGAAGGAAGCAATTGAGAAGGGATTGAAGAAGAGAGGCAGCAATCAGAAGTTATCTAACTTTGGTCAGAATGAGCTTCCTCTTTAAGGCTTGCGAGTTGGAAAACCTAATTGATCTAACCTAGTAAATCTGACTTTTGTTAATGGGTTTTTAACTACCATTTATTCAGCTAATGATCTTGCTGATAGGGAGCAGGAACAGAAAGCTGGTGCCAGATCCAGGGTTTTAATTTATCTCCTTTCCTCTCTGCTTCAAGGTGTGCTTCTGCTCAAACATCTTCTACCCTCCTCCTAAGTTATTAACGGTGAGCTTGCTGTGAACAGCCCCCTAAAATTTATATGTCTTTATAACAAAAATATGAATAAAGCTGAAAAAAAAGCCAAAACCACAAAAAAATCCCCAAAGAAACCCAAACCACAAGCCAGGTGTCAAGGGAGTCTGGAAATAAGTTGTTTTCAGGGGTTTCTCTGGGAAAACCCAGTCAGGACAAGCAAATGAATAAATAAATATGCTGCATAAACTTGTATCATTGAGAACTGAGGTTTCAGGATGAAGAGCTGCAGTTAAAGAATCCCTCACCTAACAGAAGCTAAGCTTGGTATTCAGCCCTGGCTTTTCACTGCTCTTGTTAGCTGTGGGTTGGAAAGCCAGCATCCCTGTTGCTACCTCACATTACTGGATTTATCTACCATATTCCCTCTGAGAGGGGTGATACTGAAAAGCCAAATCCTGCCCAACTGCCTTTGTTTAGATGGCTTGTGAATTATCCCTGTCCAGCTTTCTGATTCTAATTCTTGTGTTAATCAATGTGAGGCAGAAAAGCAGGTAATGGAGGGGGAAAAAAGCAAAAAAATAAAGGGCAAAATGTCTTTCTGCAGGTAATTCCATGTCAGAAGGGAACAGAACACAAGTTCCTCTCCTTGGTAGGCCCTGCTCTGTCTCCTAGGCTGTGCATCCTTCCAGACCCTTCTTCCTGGTCCCTAAATGTCAGGTTCTTGAGTAACTGTCTGTCCCTTGGGCAAGTTTAATCATGCTGAGGCAGACTGTAACCTTGCAGGCTGATATGTGGCAGTGAAAAAAAGTAAGCAGAAATTATGGTATGGCTCAGGGCTTATCAGTTACTGATTGCCAGCTGCACTTCATGCTAGGCTGTGTGTCAAAAAGTCATGTTAGTGCTGCATTTCAAGAAAGTGGGGAAGAACTGGCTGGTTTCTGGCCTCTTCACAGGACCAACACTGTGACAGAGACTGAAATGAAGACATTGGATTGAAAGGTTTTTAACTGAAATGATTCCAGTGTGCACTTACATGTGCAATTAAGCTAAAAGACCCTTAATAAGTTGAACTCTAAATTTTTTTGGCAGTATAGAAACAGGGACATATATAACACAGTTGCTCTGAGAGGAGGTGGGGAACGGCTTGCAAAGGTATACCAAAGGATCTGCTTCTAGGAGTAGAAATTACCTTTCAAGTTTCATACATGTGACATAAAAGGCAGCCTTCATCTCATTCAAGTTCAAATTCATGATATCTGGTTTTAAATGTACTTCATTTTATACAGGCATGTACTCTGAAGAAAACACATTCAAAAATGGTCTGGGATGCTGGATCTATTCACTTTCTCCTCACTCCACTCCAATATCTTTTCTACTCATCTTGGCTAACAGAAAAGAAACGTAAGCCTCGCTGGTTGTTTTGTTTGTCTGTCTGTCTGCAAAAGTCAAGGTGTCAGTCTGGGTGTTTGTATGCTGAGGCTAGTGACACCACAGCATGATTTGCATGCTCACTCTGCAGATGGAAAGCTCCAAGACTCAAGGGTCAGGACCAAGACTAAGACGGAGGTGTTGGTCTGTGGAAGTTTGTTATCCTAGGCTGAAAAGCCCTGAATGGGTTGTGTAAGAAATGTCATAAGTTACAAACCTTGCATGTTTTGTTTTTGATAAGAGAGGTGCTAGAGATAATAGAGGGTCCCTTCACCCTGCCCCAGGCTGGCTTTTGCCTTCCAACCTCCCAGCTGCAAGCTGGCAGTGGAGTAGTGGAGACAGTATACATCAGTGCCTGAAGATGCAGCAGTGCATTGTTATCATAGAATTCTAGAATCGTAGAATCAAGAGGGTTGGAAGAGACCTCCAAGATCATCCAGTCCAACCTAGCACCCAGCCCTAGCCAGTCAACTAGACCATGGCACTAAGTGCCTCAGCCAGGCTTTTCTTGAACACCTCCAGGGATGGTGACTCCACCATCTCCCTGGGCTGCCCATTCCAATGCCAATCATTCTCTCTGGCAAGAACTTTCTCCTAGCATCCAGCCTATACCTCCCCCAGCACAATCTGACACTGTGTCCCCTTGTTCTGTTGCTGCTTGCCTGGCAGACGCTTTCTTGCCATGTCATGGGAGAAGATGTTGCATTAATCAGCTGTTTAGGCTCCTCTGCTGTCCCCAGGCTCTGCCTCGCTCAGCCACCACCAGATCGCTGTGAGGTGTCAGAGGAAGAGCTGCCTGCAGTGCAGGGATAGTCTACATGGTTCTGTGCTCCTGCAGTTTGGATCTTCTGCCATCCCATGTAGGAGAGAAGTGAGTATGATCATGTAGCCCTTGACACTATGATAACAAATCTCTTCAAGTACTTCATATTTCACATTTTAGCAAAGTAGTGTGCACATGGGAAAATATGTTTTATTGGAGTTTTCCAGGCAGTATTCCCACCACCCTCCTGACAACAATGTTTTTCTAAACAATGTCAGAGTAGTCAAGCAGAGTGGTCTTGAATTTTTCCAATGGACTACATAAAACACCATGCTTTAGTACCAAACTAACAGTGAAGGGAAGGACAGGCCAGCTAGTTTTTAGCACTTATTTTTTAAAGGAGAGCTTCTTCTACTCATACACACACGAGAGTTTAAAGGTTATTTTACGGGCTGGGTCATGAACTGCTGTGCCAGACAGACACATAGCTGCTGCTCTTACTGATATTTCCCACATCCTAGTTTCTCATACCACAGGAAGATCTAGCTTCTAGAGGACAAGTCTTGTGAGCAGTGGCTGAGGGAGCTGGGATTGTTTAGCCTGGAGGAAAGGAGGCTGAGGGGAGATCTTAAAAGGAAGTTGTAGCAAATTGGGTGTCAATCTCTCTCCCAGTACTGAATGATAGGAGATGAGGAAATGGCTTCAATTTGTACCAGGAGAGGTTTAAGTTGGATATTAGGGAAATTAGAAGTGCTATCAAGCATTAGATCAGGTTGCCAGGGAAGCAATGAAGCCAACATCCTCAGAGGCACATAAAAAACTTGTAGATGTTATGTTTAGGGACATGGTACACTGGAGACGCAGCAGTGCTGGGTTAGTGGCTGGACTAGATGATCTTCAATGTGCCTTCCAACTAAAGCAATTCTGTGATCCTTTACACTTTTCCTAAGGTGACTGCTATTATAAAGAAAAACCCTAAGGCTGATTTAGGAAAAAGAAAGAAGCATCAGAAAGAATTAATTCCTGAAGCTCTGATGACTGATAATTGAATTGGATATTTAATGTGAATTAATGACTTGGATTTGCTGTTTTCATCCTGCACACAGTGAAGAAATCATTATTGCTGTAGGATTACTTAAAAACTTCTGCTTAAAAAAAAGAAAGAAACAAATAACAAACTTGTACACACCAATACATGTACCATAGCTTCCACCACAAGACCCTCTAAAAGAACTTTTAAAAAATGGACTAAAAAGCATCTTAGATGCTGGCAGGTTACATAGGTTTTTTGAATTCCCATACTGCATGTAAAGTAAAAGTATAATTTACTTTTTACTTTTACTACCTTAGACTGGTAAGTTATTTTATTATCAGTGGAAAGTTGGGTATATAGCCACCATCAGCTTATATCTGGTTTTATTTTAAAGGAAAATGGTACAATTCTAAATTGACAGTGGGCTGCTAGCACAATATTTACCTTTCTGCTGAAGGTCACAGGCTATGGCAAGCCACAGCTATGCCAGCTCTGTGATCCAAGTGGCTCCGGAGAAATCATGTATTACCCAAGAAGAATGGTTGTGGAGAGACCACAAACACGGGCAGTGAGGTGTTGAGGACACTTCAAGCTGGTGGTTTCAGGAGCATTAAGCGTTAACAGTCAGTGGCTTCTGTGTTTCTATGACTATTTAAATCACAGAGGTCATAGAATCACAGAACGTCAGGGGCTGCAAGGGATCTCGAAAGATCATCCAGTCCAACCTCCTTGCCAGAGCAGGATCACCTATCCCAGATCACAGAGGAACTTGTCCAGGCAGGTTTTGAATATTTCCAGAGAAGGAGACTCCACAACCCCCCTAGGCAGCATGCTCCAGTGTTCTGTCACCCTCACAGGGAAAAAATTCCTCCTCCTATGCCTCGACTTCCACGCATTGCCCCTTGGCCTGTCACCAGGCAACACTGAGCAGAGCCTGGCTCCATCCTCCTGGCACTCACCTTTTATGAACTTATAAACAGTGACGAGGCCACTCCCTCAGCCTCATAAGTACAATCATTGCACTTGGTCAGGTCTCACTCTTCACTGCACAGTATTGGTATTATGAATATGCACAAGCTGTGCTGGTGGGGAAGGGCACAAAGGCTGCAGTTTCACACAACTATGAACCTTGTGCTCTAGACATAATTTCCACAAACAGTAATACATTTGGGTAATGTACAAAACTTTGTCTTGTTCATTGCTTACTGCATGGGACCCCTAAGAAGTCGTATATGCTACACAGGAGTACTGTACCTCTTGTGAGTCCTCGCAGTTGAACCCTCATTTGAAGAGGATTACAAAGGCAATATGGCAACATGACAGTTTAAGATCTACCTGTCAAAAAATGTGATTCCCTGTGCATTGCAGTTATTGGTGAAGCCTGGGTGCAGTCTGAGCTTGAAAAGTGAGATAGGGTCTTTCCTGTGCTGCCCGTGTGTTTCCCAGTGCTAGTCATGCCTTCTTTGCTAGATCCTATGTGGATAGAATCACAATCCCATCTGCTCCTCAAGCTGTTTCCTTATTTTTAGGTTTATGCTGTACTGGGGCCTTTTTCCCTGCAGCAGCAACATGCTTTGCCTCTCTGGCTGAGGTTTAAAATACAAGGATGGTGATATTGGTTCATATCAGGCCATGGCAGCATTGCTGCTTTACCACACAAATTGGTATGTTCCAGTGGCCCTGAACTCTGCCTTGCTCTGACAAAATAACGGTATGCTCATGCACAGAATATGCTAAATGTTTTGTTTCATCCTTATTCAGGGAAACTCAGATTCCCATCAGTCAGAAAGACATAGGTTTTCCTTAAAGTTTTTAAGCCCTCTGTTGTGCATAGACATCAGTGAGCAGCTTGCAAGCTGTTACAAAAGTGAAGTCATCTTTTTTTTTTAATTCATGATATATTGCCAAATCCCAGGACCATCTCTTCTGTCAGCACTGTATGCTGCTCTGATGCTCAGCTAGAGAGTGTGCTACCTAAGTAGAAATGACTATTTTGAAGCCTAAGGATTTGGTGATATTTAGGAGACAAGTCCAGTCTTGCTCTGTATGTCTGTGGATATATTAAAAAATATAGAACGTTCCTGTACTCACAATTGTTGTATTTATTATTGTTTTAGCACCATTAAAGAAGGGCCAACTAATATTTTTGGAACAGCCTTAAGGAGAATGTGGTTTAAATGTTAATAAATTTAAACTCAACATTGTGTGCTTCATTAACATTAATATTTAATTTAATGGTGTCAAAAGATTAATGTCAGTGTTTATGTCTGAAAAATGCAAAGATGTTGCAGGACAGTATTTAGCTTTGCTATGCTTTAGAAAATATTACTGAGGAAAATACACTGCAATTGTACAAATATTCCTCTCCTTTCCCTTACCCCTCCTGAAATGTCTCCATTCTCTCATTCCTTATTCTGAAAAGTAAGATACAGAGTTCTAATAGGGACACTGATTAAATATTCTACTCTGTAATTTATGCAAAAAAGAATCCCAACAGGAATCAAGGACTCTGAGAATCTGTTGTGAAATAATTATCCTGAATGACATTGTAGAAATGGTCCATGAGGATGTTGTCAATAATACATTACATAAAATCTGTTTGAAATAAACCTTGAAAATTACATGATATTCACGGGAACCTGAAAGAGTTATCAGTAAACAAATTTAATCAGCTTGATGTTATGCATACCACTCAACCTCTTATTATCTGATCATCTAGGTTTTGGAATGCTATGGGGAATTGCATGACAATTAATACTAAGAGCTGTAGAAGCTCATGCAGTGGCAGCAGAACTACCTGATTCTCTTCATTTTTGCTCAGCTCACTTCACTGGCATCCATTTCTTTCTGCCACAGAGTCTTTAGTGATGCCTACTGGTAGTCACCTGACTCATTTTTCTTGCTGCCATTCTGTTAACAAGAAGGCACTTTTTAACAAAGAATGAACCTGCTTGACAATTAAATAATCCTGTTTATTCCTACCTACTGTGAAATGGTTACACCAATGTCTAGACACATCTTGTCATTATATCCAAACTGCACTGTGATAATGGAAGCCAAAGCACAAAATCAAGTGCAGCATAAACTACATGCTAGCTCATGTACAGATTCAGTGATGCTTCTTATGGTAAAAAGCAGGACCATGGGGACTCTGTTGCAAGTAAGTCCAGAAGAGGTGGCATCTACTTCACTGGAATCAGTAGAAATTTTCCTGCTGACCTCACAAGGATAAAGAGGATTGGAACTTTAGTTACCTGAAATTTATTTTTTCAGGCAATTTGTTACTACACATCTACCAAGAAAGTCTTACAAAAGGCAAACAATATGCTAGAGGACTTGATGGGAGCTTCAAAACTTCCATTTAGTAAGAAGAGAAACGGTGCAGACTTCATTGGTATGTCTTTCTTTTGTGAGGTCATTGGTCACTCATACACTTGCACCTAGTAGTTCACCTTAGTATACCCTTTTAGTTGTACATGCACATTGCTTACAAAGATTTAGGAGGAAGTTCTTCGCAGAGAGAGTGATTGGCATTGGAATGGGCTGCCCAGGGAGGTGGTGGAGTCACCGTCCCTGGAGGTGTTCAGGAAAAGCCTGGATAAGGCACTCAGTGCCATGGTCTAGTTGACTGGCTAGGGCTGGGTGCTAGGTTGGACTGGATGATCTTGGAGGTCTCTCCAACCTGGTTGATTCTATGATTCTGTGATTTTCTGATTTGCAAATGTATTTGGATGAACTCAGGTGATATTAGAAATGTGCTATGATGCCCCTGGTCAAGACAGTGCTTCAGTAGTTTTGAATACACATGGGGGAATTCTGCCAAGGAAGACAGTGTCCTTTCACAGAGAAGCTGTCAGTTTCATTACAAATTATTCCCTCAATTTGGTGTATGTCAAGGTGCAGAAAAGGATTCAGATTCATTATTTAAAAATAACCCAGATTACAGATAGGAATCAGCTATTATGCTCTAAGCTTATAGCTTTGCCCAAAGACTGTCTAATCTTTAGGCAAGTCACAACAGAAGTTACTTTCGCAACTGTAAATGAGGAGTATATAATATTTTCTGAAATAAAGGACAAGTACTTCTTGATCTTAGCAAGTTGTGCATTGGCATCTTGAGACACCTCTCCTCGTTAAGGTCACCACAAAACGCACAGATCATCTTGTGTTTAGATGAAGAGAGATATAATTGCTTGAAAGAGTATTTTTCTTGATGGTAGCATTGTGAAGGAATGTGAAGGTATTGTCATTCCTGTAATTTCTCTCTGACCTTCCCTTTGGGATATAAATGAATCCAGTAAAATGAATATGCCTGTTTTCCAAGACATATCTGTCTCTGCTTTCAGTATCACTCAAGTACAAGGCCTTTGGTCATCTTGGATTTTATTTCTCTTCTCTGCCTTTTCCAATTACCATTGTCAGGATTGAACTCAGCTGAATAACTAGTAACAAGGTTTTGAGTGTCCTATGTTGCTGCAGCCTCAAAAGAGGTGTTAGTCTGGTGTGTTTTGCCCAGCAGTTACCAGCCTGTGCAACTCCTCACATCTGTTCATCTTCACATCTGAGAGCTCAGCAAAACATGGTCCTGTCCCATAGGCATTTGAGGTCAAACTTCTGTTATAGCTGAGGTCAGATTGCAAGCTCAGGGTATGAAGGATGAGTGAATTTGGTTTTTGATAAGTCAAGCTTACAAGCTGTCAGGTAGTATCATACTTTGGGAGCTTATCTAGTGATGCTGATTTGCTTGTTGCTTATCTAGTTCTACATGTTTGTCCATATATGCTTGCTTTGCTTTTAATAACTAAAAATAACATATAAAATTGGAACACAATGTAAATACAATGAAGATTTGCAGTAAATGTGTATGCCTGAATGTAAAGCTCATTTAGGTAACAAACAAGTATATGCATACTTGGACCGCTCGCATAGAACCTAGTCCTATAAGCTGCTTAGGCGTATGAGCTACGTTAGTCCTTACTGAAGCATCAGTGTAGTGGTGGAAATAATGTGAGAAACTATGGTAGTAAACACCAAGGTTTCATATGAAGACTTCCAGCATCAATCCATGAGTTCCCAGGAAATGCACAATGATTTTTAGGGATGACTGTGCTGACCAAGTCAAGACACCCTATAGTAATAAATGCAACAATAAACATTTTCTCCATTATCTCTAAAACAAAGTTGTTTTTAACTTTCATATATATCTGCATTCAGTTAATAACAACCACAGATAGAACAAGAATTAGCATCCTATTTCCTCCATTTTAGTTTATGATGACTGTTGTCTAGGTATCAGACTTCAATTTGACTGTTGAAGGCATCCAAACTCGTGGACTGCAGGCAGAATTGGTATAGCAAAGCTGGCTTAGTTTAATTCTAGTTCACCTGGACCATTTATAAGAACTTACTGTGTCACTTGCACTATTTTGCTTTTCAATAGAAAGAAATGGCTAAAACACATAAGTGTATGCAGATCTCTAGCAATGGTCTGCTGACACAGGCTCTGCGAGAATATTTTGGCATAAGCCCTCACTCAAAACCAAACATGGATTTATAGTCCTCTCCAGAATGGAACAGAGAAAATAGTTTGCTCTAGGAGAACAGAATTTACTAGTGGATTCAAGAATTATTTCAGCAAATTATGATAGCACTGGATGTGGCAATATCATGGTATTGTTTTATTGGAAATTAGATTCCAAAGCAGCAGACACATGAATAAAAGCCTCAGTTATGGAGCTATAGTGTTTTAATGCCATCTGTTAACAGTTTGTTCCTTATGCCACAACATGTGTACCTCTGGAAGAAGAAACACCATTGAATGAAAGGTGTGAAGAGGTAAAACACACCAAACTATACTCCCACTTAAAATAAATAGTGTTATTTTTGGAGTCTAATGTGGTGCAAACATTTACATTTGCAAAACCACACAAGCTGGCAGGTTTTCTGCTTCATCCTCTCTATTTTGAAGGTAAATAACCTAGAGATCTTTTTGATAAGAGTGCTTGTCAAACTTGACACATGATTTGTTTGCTGCTGTAAATAATGTCTTGTAGATCATGGAATTGTTTAGGTTGGAAAAGATCTTTAAAATCACTGAGTCCAACTCTAAACCTCACACTGTCAAGTCCATCACTAAATCCTGTCTCTAAATGCCACATCTAGATGGTTTTAAGATACCTCCAGGAATGGTGACTCAACCACTTCCCTGGGCAGCCTGTTCCAGTGCTTGACAACATTTTTGGTGAACATTTTTTTTCCTGATATCCAACTGACACCTGCCCTAGCATAGTCTGACATTTCCTCTTGTCCTGTCACTTGTTGAATGAAAGAAATGTAGCAGTCCTACCAACATGGGGATTTCATAGGTGGCTCTGGAACTCTTTACAAAGGTTTGGGCAGTTGACAGGCCAGGTAATTGTATTATGGTTATTTATGACCAGTTTATTACATTCTTGACTCTTACTTTAAGTACTTGAGATATTTGCTACCTATTGAGCTTTAGGTAATTATTATTTTTCCACCAATGGACAGTATTTGGATTCTCAACCAACTACATGACACTCCTGGGCTACTGGCTAGCCAAATATAACATTGAACTTGCTAAGATGAGGGCAGGACAGGTGGAAACAGATGCAACAACTACACAGCTGTGTGCAGACACACAGCATGTCTTGCCTCTAATACTGATCTCAGCACTAAGGTGAAACCTCCAAAGAGCAAAACCTCAGCTTCAACGTTTATTGTAAATAGCACATATGTAAGATGTATTCTAGTATGACACAATGAAACCAAAATTAACGTGGCCTAAAAATTAGGGGTCTCTGTGCTTAGGGGCAAAATAAGGATGTCAGAAGAAGAACCTGTTGTAGTGATTAGACATGGTTATCAGTCTGGTTGTGACCTGCAATGCAGTTCTTAACAGTTTCCAAATCTTTCAAGCTTTTTTGTCTTCTACAAATCCAAAAGCAGGTGTAGACTGTGTATGGTCTCTATTACACCCCAAAAGCTGGGAGTGCAGTGTCTGGTGGTGGTGATGATGAAACACTTGCCCTACTCATGCTCTTCTTAAATGGGAAAAGCGAAACTTAGCTGAGTACCTGTGGAACTTTTACTACACAGAAGTACTATAAGATGCTGTCTGTAAAGCACTTGGAGATATTGTAAGAGTATGTGGTTGAATTACATTTTTATTGTCTAGCTTGCTATTCTGCATGAAGGATATGTCTCTGTATGATGTGTATTGCATATTCAAATATGACCAGGCACACATAATGTCTGCATATGCATTTGTTTGAATTCATTTGAGCTGTTAGTGGCAGCAAATACTGCTTAAAACTAAACTAAACCCAGACTGTGTAATTAGTAGCCTTTGCTAAGGTTTTGCCCAGGATGAGATCACGATTAAGAAATACTGGATGCAAAACCTTCATCATGATTGAACTCTTTCTCTCAATTCTTGTGCTATACAGCTTTTTCAGGCTGTTGCTCTCTTCCTGAACAGGAACTGTGATTTAGATTCCTTACCTGTGTCATTGGGGTATGGAATACGTTTGGGTGGATGTTACCATTTTAAATTAGAGTAAATCAGGAGTAATCTTAAAGGCTTTCATGTGAAATAACATTTAGTGACAGCAGTGGTTGGGTAGAAGAACAGCTGGATCCCCAGTGTTTGTTGCACAGTTCTTTCTACTTGAACAATAATCCTGCTGATCTGGGTTGCTTACTTTCATTCTCTGTCAGGTTGCACTAAGCAGGTTTTCTGTTTAGGAATCAGTCTACAAACTGCAGAACAGAGCTGGCAATGCTGTAGCATCAGTCAGCCTTGTAAGGAATGGAGCTGCTGTCAGGCTAGAACAAGCTGAGACAAAAGCTGGGTCAGGTTTTGCCCAGAGTGAGGTAAAGCTAACATGTTAAAATAAGAAAATGTGATGGAGGGAGAGGAACTGACGACAT
Source organism: Pogoniulus pusillus (assembly GCF_015220805.1). Taxonomy (NCBI): domain Eukaryota; kingdom Metazoa; phylum Chordata; class Aves; order Piciformes; family Lybiidae; genus Pogoniulus; species Pogoniulus pusillus. The sequence continues at coordinate 45,575,483 of NC_087269.1, read as the reverse complement.
CAGAAAGACAGCCCAACAGAGAGGCTACAGGAAGCACAGAAAAATGGTATCAGTGAAAGAATAAGAAAACTGGTGAGGGAGAGAAACTGAGGAAAGGTAGTTATAAATAAACAAACTTACTTAGGAAGGGCAGAGACTGTGTGAATAAAAAAGCTTAGCAATGATTGGAATAATTTTCTATTCTAAAATTCAAAATACACATGTATTCATTGATGGGAGGAGGGAAAGGATAGAAATGGTGAATGCTGACTGATTTCCAACAGAGCTTTTCACATCATTATGTTTGCTTAACTTTGGCACTAGCTTCAGGTATTTTCACTGTCTTAATGCATCAAGCTCCTGACTAGGCAAGAAGACTATTGAAGGCTTCTTCTGTTTCCCAGTAGATATGAGCATACCATGATTTTACCTTCAGAATTGATTAGAAACATTTGCTTTTGAAATAATAAAGGTCCCCCCTTCTCATGACTAGCTTTAAAGGAATGCTGTTTATGAACCTAGCAGCGATCTGGGAGTCAGGTGTGGCTTCAGCACTCCAGCACAGTACATGCACATCTCTGTAGACTTGAATGATGTCACTGAAGTTGGCAAGGTTGTTCTAATGCTTAAAACTCCTTGAGTGTTTCAGTACCTTGTTCATCATCTTGCTGACCTGACATCCCAGTTATATTCTCACAGGTTGTTCTGGTTCACTGAACCAGATAGGTTCACTCAACCTTAAGGTGAATAACAGGGCAAAGTAGATAGTTGTCTTATGTCTTCAGGTGGTTGTGGCATACAACAATGCTACAGTAGGAAAAGGACAGTGACATTGCTAAAGGGCCAGAAGTCTGCAATACCTAAGAAAATGAGCTGGTAAAATGAGAACTGACAAAATAATTGGTAGATGGAGTTCACTCTTGCCTCTCAAAGGTCAGATTTGACACTTGCTTCAACCAACTGTTCAGGATTTGATCTACCACAAGATATGTGACCATGAAATAGTAGAGTTTAAGAACCTCAAGGCATCAAGGAGGGTGCATAGCAAACTCACTACTCTGGACTTCGGAAGAGTAGGCATTAGCCTCTTCAGGGACCTCTTTGTCAGGATGCAATGGGAAAAAAACTCTGGAAGGAAGGGGGGCCCAAAAAAGCTGGTCAGTGTTCAAGGATCACCTCCTTCAGGCCCAGGAGCAAGCATCCCAAAAAAGCAGAAGTCAGGTAAGAATGTCAGGAGGCCTGCAGAGATGAATAGAGAGCTCCTGGACACACTCAGATGCAAGAAGAAAGCCTACAAAGAGTAGAAGCAAGGACAGGGAACCTGGGACAAATACACAGAAATTGTTTGTGCCACCAGAGCTCAGGTTAGGAAAGCTACAAGACAGCTAGAACTGAATCTGGCTAGGGACATCAAAGGGAACAAGCAGAACAAGATCATACCTGAGCTGCCAGACTAATCTACCCTTTTGGGGCAAATCTAAGAGTTGTTTGCTGTCTTGAAACTTTTTCTCCAGCAGTGCTAAAAGAAGCTACAAGTCAAATGCAAACAAAATGTCTTCTGCTTCCAAGCTACACCTAATTGGTACCTACTGCTGAATTGCACCATAGTTCAATCTGTCCCAAAGTAACGTTTTTGTCACTTAAGCAACCGAAGGCCAAGCGGTTTTCCTACAAGTTCTAAAGGCTTTTGCCATGTGATACAGCAAGTGAGATGGTAAAACCTGGGGGAGGGTATTAAGATAAAGAAAAAACTCCAAGTAGCTCTTGACAGATGGTGCTTGAAAATGAGTATCTCCTTGGCACCATGAATGCTCCCTGAGGGGTTCTTCATTCTCCAACTCTTTCTCTTTCTTTTTTCCCTTCACTTGCTCCCTGACACTTCCCTTCATTTGCTGTAATTTAAATGAAAGCACAGAAAAGACATATTTGGTTTTAATATGTAAAGAGCTACTTCTGGGTTTGAAGCAGCCATTTAACATGCAGGATGAGTGAGAAGAGAAATGGAGGCTGGGGCTGCTGGCTGTCAGTTCCTGCCACAGCAGTCGTTGCCATTGCTTGGCTGCTATCAAAGATTCATCAGGGGGGAAGTTGCTGCTTTGCAGACAAAAATAACAGATGGTCGCTCGTGTTTGCCTTACTCCAGGGGCCTTGCCACAATGTACCAGGTCCAAGAGAATTTGCATTACTGGGGGTGTTTGCTTTTTGTGTGTGTGCTCATGCATATTTGAACAGATTTTTTTGGGTTTGGATTTTATACACTTGCTAATGAATTTAATGATGAACCTATAGATTTCCTGAGCTGCTTACAGGATGTGTTGGTTTTGAAGTGAGTTTTAATTAAATTTTCTAGTGCTCATCCACAATTTAGCACTGTTCTGTTGCAAAACAAGCTTCTTACCACAGGTGGCAGGGCATGAATGTGACTCAGAAAAAAAAAGCTCTCCCTGCTGCCAACCCAAATAAACATGGTTCATTTTGGAAAAATACTGATCACATTTTTTTTGTCTTTAGGGAACTAAATACTGCGTGGGCAAAATAAATGTCTGTTTCACTTGAAGATAAATAGAGCAGAATAAAATAATTAGGGTTTGAAATACTGTATTTCTCTATCTTCAAACTTTTTTTTCCCTTGAAATTAATTGGCTTTGTCTTTTCTGTAAAGTTACTTAAAACTTAACATATAACTCCTCAAAATGAGATACCTCTCATATAGTGTGTATGGCCAAAAAATGTGACCTTTAGAATTTTTTGCTTGTTTGTTGTATTGTTTTGGGGCTTTATCTGGTTTTCTTAACAGTATGGGTTCCTCTTAACAAGCTCTCATTTGGTATTCAGACATACAACCTGAAGTCATTGTCAGCTATCGTGGAACGTATCTCTGAAGAATTGGCATTGCAAAGAAGCAAAGCTATTGCTATTCACACACTCACAGACTTTTCTCACTCTATTAGCAGTTTTCTCTCGGATATTTTCAATTTATTTTCATGCCATATGAGAGTTATCACTTTGGCTAACAACTTGTGTTTCCAGGATAAAGAAATCTTCCACTTACTAGGGTGGCCTGTGGCCTCTTGCTAGGGCACAGGGCCAGATCTCCCCCACGCTGGCAATTAAATCCTTTCCATAAGTCAATTCTTGGGAGACAGACAACAGCTTTGTAAAGCAATCATGCTCCTTTGTTCTCTGCACTCTTGTTGTGTGAGCAGACTTGAAGATTTAGTTTGATTTTTGCTTACATTTTATTTCTGTTCCATGAACGTGGCTTCTGTGGTTCAGAAAAGTATTGTTCCTTATGTAACATGCAATTTGGCTACCAAGGGTGTTGCTCCTGTTTCTAAAGCTTGTCACTGGCCACAGCTACAGAAGGGTCACTCAAGCTGGTAATTCTAGCAGTATTAAATTATCTGAGTTACCTAGCTAATCTGCCTGGTTTATGTGTTCAGATGAACTGCCTGCCCAAGTTGGGTCAGGAAGGACTAATTTCAGAAGAAAAATTCATAGAATCATAGAATCAACCAGGTTGGAAGACACCTCCAAGATCAGCCACTCCAACCTAGCACCCAGCCCTAGCCAGTCAACTAGACCATGGCACTAAGTGCCTCATCCAGTCTTTTCTTGAACACCTAGCTTTCTTTTATAAGGTTTATTTATCATAGATGGATGTTCATTACGATCTTTGAGACTGCTTCCTTCTCTTGCAGAGGATACAAACTATTTTGCAGTGTCCTGTGCTTTTGTTCTTTTTCTATCATACTACAGACTTTACTTCTGCTATTAAAACAGTGATTGTTTCTGTCCAATGGGGCATGGGGTACTGGTAAATTCTTCCACACTACTGATAAAGTTTATAATTCTTAGCAATAGTACTCAGTAATATCACTGGCTTCATTTTTTCCTTAGGTGTCCTTGTGTATGACTACCTTCTGAAAGAAAACTACAAAGAACATGAGACTCAGAGTCTCCTGAGTGGAAAACTTGTTCCTAACTTTCTTAGGCGATAGAGCATTTTCCTCCAGCTGGAATATTTACACAGAAATGTGTTTCCCTTCATCATCCCATGTCATGTGGTAGAATTATCGACATGATGCATACTGCACTTATTTCAGCAGTAAAGGCAGGCTGCAGTTCTGGGATCTGCAAACAACTAAAGCTCTTGTAGGTGAATTATCGTTAGGGATGCTTCATACTTCGTAAAGCAAGAGAGGAGTAAAAAAACAGTCTTCCAATGACTGAGCAAGCATTTCCTGGACTTCCTGGAAAGAGAATCAGGCACACAGTGCTGGAGAAGTAGATGCATGGATGCAATGGGTTATATAAGCAGAAAATAAAAATAGTTGAAGACTACTCTCTCAAGTTTTCACTGGCAACCACAGAGAACACACAACACATTAATATGACACTTGGTTTTCATTGCTGGTGTCAGATTTAACTTGCTATTTTCCCTTGGCCATGGAAACGAGGCATCCACAGGGTGCAGCTGCACTAAATTTACATTCTGCTACAAAAGCTTATTTTCATTTAATATTCATCTAATACCACATTGTAACTACAGCTTTAAAACAGCTTTTAAACACCAGTGCTATGATACAAGGAGAGGCCTTGATTTACTTTCAGGTGTTCAAGGATGTTAATTAAAAAGATCAGTTTGTCCACTGAAGTGAAAACTTCTAGTTTCATGAGATCTGTGCCACAGTGTTTTATTCTACTTCTGGAAACTTCTAAAAGTATTTTGGAGTACATGTGGATGTGCAGTTAATATGGAGTGTGATGATTCTATGATTCTATTCTATGATTCAAAACCTGCAAAGAGTAGCCTATTGCGGGAGCAATGATAAATAAAACACTGATCTAGTGTCAGTCTACTGTTTGGCTCCAGAGGGCTTCTGTCTGAGACAAAAGAACTGCTACTTCTTGTGCACACACCGGAGGCAATGCACATTTGGCATGTGCACACAGGTGGATGTAGTAGTCTTGAATGGTACATACTTCATACCAAGCTTGTATGTGTCAAGACAGTGATTTCTGATTGCTTTAACTTTGAGAGAAGGTGAGCAAAAGTTGGTAAAGTTGGTTAGCAAAGAATGGCAATGAGGCTCTGTGGCCAGATGAGAGCTTGTGGGAAACAATCACCTAGGTCTGGGGATGATTCTCAGAAACTCATATAGAATGGTTTTGGTTGGCAGGGACCTCAAGGATCATCTAGTTCCAACTCCCTGCCATAGGCAGGGACACCTCCCACCAGAACAGGTTGCTCGAGGCCTCATCCAACCTGGCCTTGAACATCTCCAGGGAGGGAGCAGCCATAACCTCTCTGGGCAACCTGTGCCAGTGTTTTACCACCCTCACTGTACAGAAATTCTTCCTAACAGCTAGTTTAAATCTCCCCTCTGACAGTTTAAACTCATACAAAATTATAGACTGTAGAACCCATAGGACATGGGTAACTGATTGTAAAATACTACACATGCATGTATACCCAATGTATAGATGTTTGGCAAATGAAAATTGTTACTGTACTTTTGACTTCAGTAGACCTTTTGATGTTAGAAGGAGAAAGATGCTGGCTCTCTGTATTCGTTATGATGATGAAGGGCAACATAATCTATTGGCAAAAGCTATCATTTTAGACACACAGAAGTATGGCCAACTGATAAAATGTATTTTGCTGTGTTACTAAAGTTATTTTTTAACTCTATAAACAGATAAAGTAGTTGACAACATGAGTTGGAGTCATGTTTAACCAGCCCTGAAACTAAAATCTTTCCTAACAATGCTGATAGAACTAAGATTTTTCTCAGTAGTGCTTCTCTAAACCCTGCTTCTGGCTCACACATAGCTATGAACACATTTTAAAACTATTATAAATGTAACTAACAGTCAAACTGATGCTTTGTAGCATCAGTGAGGGTCTACTGAGTGTTGCATATATGTAAGCAGAGATTTCAACTCTGTTACCCTTTACTGCATGCAATTATCATTACAAGTCAAGTATATATCCAAAATCTAAACATTTTACACTCTAAAGCACTAAAACCTGAAGAGGTTCACAGTCTTTGAGAGAGCTGTTTAAAAGCTTGATATTTCAGCAAGATTCTCCTGGGAGAACAGGGTTTTCATTTCTGTATGACTCTTTTGAAAAGGTTCCAAACTCCAACACAGATAAAGTGTTGGCATCCTGAATCCCAGGAATACTCAAGCAATTTTTAGTGTTGGTACTAATTCAAATATGAAAACATTTAAAAAGAAAAATAAATGGGAAATCAGAAGAAACACTCTTTTAGTTTTAATAACTTGTGCTCCCTTTGCTCCATAGCAAACAAACACAGGAGTATGGTTTAGAATTCACTCAGACTTCACACCTCTCTTTTTCTCCCTTACATGGAGACCTTCCCAGGAAATGTCTGTTTTTGAGAGATGTTTTTGTCCCTAAAATATTGACTGTGGGTTATTTTTTGGTTTGCTGTTGTTTGTTTTGGTTTTTGTGACTGTTGGTTTTCTATAAAATGTTTTTTCTTTTCATTCCAATTGGAAAAGATACTAAAAAGCCATCTGCATGCAAATGCTTCTTCATGTGTTGCATCTTTCTCATCAAAGTGCCTTACTGTTTAAAAACCTGCACTGTTTGGCCCTGAGATGTTAAGTATACTTTGATGCAACTTGGCCATTTATAGTGTGGTCAAGAGAATAATGCTGAGTGATCTCCTCTAAGAGTCCACAGCCACTATTGGTTAACTTATTTTTCACACTCTTTGAAGAAGTAATTCTCTCCAAAAAGAAAAAAAAAGAAGCTGGTCATAAAAACTAACCACAGCAAGACACCACTCTCTCAACAAACAATAAATAAATTCAAGACAAACAAAAAACACTCACCTGTGAAGACCATTAGCAAGTATGCAGACAATATCATCCTGAGTAGTGAGTGCCCCCTGCAGCTCCCCATAATTAAAGCAGTTTAAAATAAGAAGAGCTTATCTCAACTGACAGTCTAAAGAGCATGATTTTTGGCTGTCCTGAGACAAACTTCCTATGTACTCTGCAGCACGTGTATTCACAAAGTAGCCAGAAGTCCAAGCCTTATGCCAAAATACCTTGGAAGACACCCGTTTTGATGCAGTACTTCCTCACAAATAATTTTACAGTCTGAGTTGTGCCTCTGAAACAGTTTAAGCTGAATGAACCAACTTGCTGTAACCACTAAGCTAGGATTAATTTCAATCTTGCTGATTACTCAGTGTATGTCCTATGCAGGGTAGCTTCTCTGCTCTTCAAATATGGTCTTTCTCTTTGCAGTGTCTCATCTCTTTGTATCATTTCCATGATTGCCATATATGGCAGTGGATATGTGCTTGATCCATCTGGAATTGGTCACTTGGAAATTTGTTGTTAATGGCAGATGCTTCAAAGGAAGGAGAAGCATTCCAAAAGAGAGAGGGAGTAACTTCCTAGGCAGTCGAATGAACTCTTATGCTGTGACAGAAAACTGCTGCATACATGTCAGCAAAGTTTGTTTCTAGCTAGTCTTGGTCTGACTAAATGGTGACAAATTCAAACTGGGGACCTTTGTGCACATATTGAAAACTCGGAAATAACCTAGAAATAAAACTAGCCATAGACACAGTTATCTTAAAATGAGTTTTCATCTTGGTGCATCAAAGCTACACTGTGATGTTTCTGGTGACAGCAGTGAGGAGAAGCAGGGACGTCTTCCTACCTGCATCTAGACTGTTCTTTTATGGCGTGCAAAAGGTGAGACCGGTTGAAAGTTACATTGCAAACACATGCAAATAACATTATAATGCAAATAACTGAGCTAGCAGCTATGATTATTTACCTACAACAGTCCTGAAGCACATGCAAGATCCTTAACATAATGTAAATATTAAAAGACACATATGCACAGAGTATGAATCAAGGCAAGTAAGTGCTGGGGAGAGGTGGGAACAATCTGAGAATGAGGTACAGAAGACACTTGTGCTGGAGTTTGTCTGTAGTTGATAACACATCTACCTCTCAGTCTTTCATGAATGTTTGAATTTCTACTTTAAGAGAGGTGAATGAGAGTGCACTGTGCCAAGGTCATTTTGCTAGCTTTGTTATTGAGAAAGCAGTACCAGCTTATGGCAAAACAAGTCCTGCTGTTTCTCCTTCACCCCTAGCCTGCATCAGATCCTCAGGCAGTAGAAGCTGTTGTCTGGAAACCTGAAGTTGCAAACAAGTAGGAGTCAATAGGGCACAATGTCTTGTCAGTGGGAAGGCCTGGTCAAACAGTAGTAAGAGACAGTGGAAATGAAGTCACTGCAATAATTTATCAAACCCTATAGAAGCAGACTAATGTACCACACAAATCAAGTACCTACATTTCCTATAAGGGGTTGAAATTATGTTGAACTAGGTATATGTTGCTTGATGTGATGAAGCCATCAGAACACCTGAATTAGAAAATTTATTGTAACAAGTAAATATTAAAATCTGTACTAGATGCTGTAGATCACTCAAGCAAGTTCTGTGCAGGAAATCAAGACTGAAGCAACAAAGCACCCAATTCTTGTTAAGTTGTCTTGATAGAATGGTTTCATCAAACTATTTAGCAATCACAATTGAACCCTGTAATAAAAGGCTCAGACTGGGCCTTGTCATCTTGTTTACCTCCTGACTGCATCATAAAGTTCCTGCACATCTCTGGGACAATAGCTCAGTATAACCCTCTCTGTTCTCTAATAGTGAAAATAGGACTATACTTTTCCTTCTGTCCCACTTTTGTCTGTTGAAGAGTGCAGTCTGAATAGTCACTATTTGCCTAGTTCAAGGTATTTCTTATTCTACCTGCAGTTTGCATGAAATTATGTAAAATAGCTTAAAAAAACCCTCAAGTAATGAAACTGCATCCTTCACTCATCTAGTTTTATAAGAACTCTGTTGGTTTTCTATTTCCCTTCCAGCTTTATATAGCACAGTTCAAAGAAAAATGTTAAAGACAAATATATTTGTCATAATGGTGTCTTGTTGCAAAGAGTTGGTTTAGCTGAGCTCTTTAGATAAACTGAAGAAATGTGCAATTCTTTCTGCTTTCTCCAAGTGCTAGCAGACCCTAGGAGTGTGTGAATAAGTTGTAGGGAATGTGAACAAGTTGATCTGTTCACAGAACTCATGCTGGGAAAACCAAATGTTCAGGTATAGAAAAAGCCTTTAGTCACTTCGCATTTTCTGTCTTTATACTGCAACAGTTTCTGTGTCTTGAGGATCTTATGAGAGGTGTTAGGGTGTTGATTGTAGACTGTTCTGGGTTCAGATTCCACAGAATATACATATATATGACTTTGAGATGCTACTTGAGACAGTATATTCTGAGAACTTCCCTTCAGTTTATAAAGTTTATAACCTGAATCCATGGTGATGAATAATAGGCCTGGCAAGGACAGAGTTAAAGGCTTTACCTTCCTCTCTTTAGACCACCAGATGCTTTTCAATGTGCTAACAAGGATGGGTGGATTAGCAGGTGCTTCATGCAGGAAGGCTAATGGGGTTCATTGGCAATTGGGGATATGAAACAGCAGGGAAGAGTAGGAGAGATTGGGGTCTGGAAGACAGTGTTGGTGGGGTTTCTGGCTCAATAAGACTGCTCAATCTATGCTGCAGCTGCCTCCATTTTTTTGTTCTATGACAAATGGGAAACTTAAATATATATATTTCATTTGTGTGTCCTTGGTGATGAATACTGTGGAGTTTATTCTCCTTGCTTGTGAGCACTGGTGTCTATGGTTAATCGGACTGCAATTCTTACTGTTTCATGTAATTATATTGCCTGTGCTCATTCTGTGCACACTCAGTTAATAGCTGAGAATGTCCTGAGAAAGATTGTGCCCTGAACTGCCAAGACTCACCTTAATGGGGGTAGACCACAGATGGTATGAATTTCCTTTCCAAAGTTCCTTTGCTTCATCTGAGCTGTCACGGTGAGTTAACCAGCTTCATTTGATCAGTGCAGCTGAGTCACTTATGAGGGTACCAAAGTTGGTGGAAAGCACTAAAGAAAACAGCTCTGCCAAATCTTAGAGCTATTCAGGGTCTGCCCATCCACTCCCTCAAGAAAGGAAAGTTTCAAACCCTCTTCTTTTCCAGAGTTTTTTTGTTTTGTCTTTTAGGATCAAAAGAAATTGTTTTCACTCTTTCCCTCACCCAAGTAAAAGCAGCTATTGCAAAGCGTTTTGTACATACAGGAGATCAGCCTTGTAGGTTGTGCTGCTTCATCAAGCCAAAATGTAAGCAAATACCTGACATCAAGAAAGATCCAGACTGCCTGGCTTCTAGAATAACTCTAGTATAGCTATGTTTGTTTCAATTACAAGCAAGAGTATCAAGAATATCTTGAAACTCTCTATGTAAGAGAGGATATATATTTTCAAATAGACAATTTCTCTTCTACCTCAGCCATGCACACTGTTCTTCTCACCAGTCTTAGCCTGCCATATTGGGACTAAATTTATTATAGCTTTCTAGTTCTAACCAAGAGTGTCAAAACTATGGCTCCTAAAGGGACATACTTAGTTACAAATGAATGGAAGTTTATTGATATTTGTGCCTGGGAAGACTATGGAGCAAATTCTCTTAGAAGCTCTCATAAGGCACACAGAGGCGAGACAGGTGATAAAATGAGAGACAACACAGCTTCACTAAAGACAAATCCTGCCCTGTGAACCTAGTGGCCTACTATGACATTGTGATTACTGGACAAAGGATGACCTATGGATGTCATCTATCTGGACTTCTGCAAGGCCTTTGACATGGGCCCCCACAACATCCTAGTAGCCAAGCTGAAGAGACACAGATACATTAGGAAGACTGCTGAGTGAATAGGAGATTGGCTGGATGGTCACATCCATAGGGCAGCTGTCAATGCCTCAGTGTCTAAGTGGAGATGAGTGACAAGCAGTGTACCTCAGGGGTCTGTACTGGAACCAGTAATGTTTAATATTTTTAATCAAAGATATAGACAGTGGGATTGAGTGCACCATCAGCAAATTGGCAGATGACACCACCCTGAGTGGTGCTGTCAATATGCTAAAGCAATGGGATGTCATAGAAGACCTGGACAAGCTGGAGAGTCGGACCCAGGTCAATCTCATAAGATTCAACAGGACTGAGTGCAGAGTCCTGCACCTGGGTCAGAACAAGCCCCAACAGGCTGGTGGAAGAGACAATAGAAAGCAGCCCTGAGGAAAAGGACTTGGGAGTTCTGGATTATGAGAAGTTGGTTGTGAACCACCAATGTGCAACTGCAGCCTACAAGAAGGCTGGAGAGGGACTGTTTATAAACACAAGGGGCAATGGTTTTAAATTAGAGAAGAGTAGATTTAGATGGGATATTAGGAAGAGGTTCTTTACCATGAGGCTGGTGGCACACTGGAACAGATTACCAGAGAGGCAGCTGAGGCCCCATCCTTGGAGGTATTCAAGGTCAAGCTCAACAAGGCTTTCAACAATCTGATCTAGTGGGGGATGTCCCTGCGCACTGCAGGGCATTTTGACTGGATAGCCTTTGGAGGTCCCTTCCAACCCAAACCATTCTATGATCTTTATACTTCATAGTGAATATATTTAGAGTCTTTACAGAGATACCTTGAGAATTTTGGATCAATTAGTTATCAATGTAAACATCAGTTTACTCCTAAATGTCTGAAATAAACGTGATAAGAGTCAATTACAGTCTCTTACATTAACCTCCACTTTACATGATTTTCTGAAGTAATTTCCACCTAATGTCAATGGGATTTGCTCTTCCAATAAGGCATGCTATTTTGATTATATACTTACTTCAAAAAAGTAAAAGTTTACCAGAAATCTGCTCTAATTCTGATTTAAACAAAATATTTCTAGTTCATGCTTTGATCTTCAGGGGCTTCCAGTGCTTTGCTCCTAGTTATGAATTTTCTGCAAGTTTAGTATCTCATCTTTTCTTGTTGTGTTAGAATATCAACAAGCTGTGACTAAGCCTTCCTTCTACTAAGCTGTTTGGAAGTCTTGTCATTACCTGTTGTTAGAGTATTTTGTTCCTCACATTATTTCTACTACTTACTCTCTAAGAAATGTCAGGCTTTTCAGTATCCTGTTTCTAGATACTAACGTATTTTTACTGCCATTAAAACTTAACTTGCAGGTCTGCTTGTGTCATAGGTTAATAAAAGTATAGATACTCTCAGATGCTTGAATGCAATTTAGTATTCTTTACTGTTGAACTCTATTCATCTGTTTTGTCTATCTTAGCACCAGTTACTAGTTTAATTTAGATCCAAGCTTAAGTGCATGTCTAAGCTTGGGTCCATCTATTTTGAAAACTACACAGGGCCTGGTCATATTTTTGCCCAACCCAAAGGCTGATTTTTTAATTATTATTTTACTGCTTATTTAAAACCAAACAAACACAAACCAAACTAACCAAGCCACGCTGCTGTATCAGCCTAGATGAAAGTATTGAGAGTCATGACACATAACAAGTTAAAAACTGAGAAAGTGAAGAGCAAGCACTTGAAAGTTTTGCGTATTTGAACACCCAAGCTTACTTCTGAAGAAGACATTCTGGTGAAAGACCTTCTTCAATCTTTACAGATACATAAGGTCCTGTCCAACATGTTGAAATTAAAAACATCTTCCAGCTGAATGTGATTTTCTTCTGCATATCTCTTAACAGATAATGCATTTGTCTTTCCCCTTCTGGAATATAAATTAGCATTTTACTATGAAAGCTTCAGTTTGTTTTATCCTGCACTTTATTACTGTGAATATGATAGCAGAAGTCCTGGAGTTTGCAGTGCCTCATCTAAGGGAGACACTTAAATAAGGATTTAAATAATTCAGTAAAGGTATAGTTCACAGAATGGATGATGCTGGAAGCTCACTGCAACACAGTATATTTTTATCAGTGGAGAAGGTGCAATGGTCCTGCTTCTATTCAAATGAATGTAACTTTTTAATAGTTTGGAGAAAATAGAAATACAGTACAAATAACAATTTGAAGACTTCCAAAACATAGCCCATCATGATCTCACAGAACCTGCACTCAAGGACAGATCTGAAATTTAATAGCTCCAAAAATCAAGTGAGGTTTTGTTCAGACTCATATCTACAGACTATGCAATTCTGAAAAAAAATGCTTCAAATCTTAAAGAATTAAGTCCCTTCCCTAACGTATTTGGATTTGTTCTTTTCTGCTTCAGCTTTCAATGCAAAAAGGTCAATTTTATCAGATTGAAAACAAACACATGGGTTAAGTACCCACCTTCAGAGACACTGCAGACTAAATCATGGCCATTTAGGTATTATAATAGACTTCTTGGACCTTAACTTAAAACTCCAAAAGCTTCCTCCTTTTTCTATTGTAATACAGTCCAAACGCTGCCACGTTCATCAAGGTGGCAACTACCAGGCCTTTTGGAAAATGTCAGAATTGGAAACACTTGAGGGCAGGCCAGAATCAACAGAGGAAAGAAGAAAGAAAAGTTTCTTTACAATAAATACTGGCCAAACAAGGAATACCAGTAGCATGACTGCTACAATAACTTCCCAATTCCAGTCCACTCTTTTCACCTTGGCATAATATGCAGGGTATGACCAAATCTTGTTCATTACCACATCATTTGCAACATTTATTTTCTAGTGGACAACCACCTGGCACACTGGCCCAGACAGCACTCAAAGACAGAATTAAAAAAAAATATATATAAATTACCAAGAAGATGAAAACTTGCCACCAAACTGTCCTTTGTTGTATTCTAAGACCAATGCAAACAACCTTAGGCTGTATAATTACAGAAGAAACATTTCAATAATATGCAGAAGTCTATAATATTAAAATAAACCAAAAAGTTTATTTCCTTCCACCAGAAGACTGCTTGATATATTAAATATTTAGTATGATCTCTTAGATCTGTTCATACGAACAAATAGAAGGTTTTTCTTTTCCAATGCAAATTGAGTAGCTCACAAAAAGTTTTGAAGCAGTTGCTAAACACAAGTCAGGTTTCTTTTTCTTTTGATTGGCCTCACTCTACTCAATGAGTTACTTCTTATATGTGACTGAAGGATTCATGTACAAGTCAGAAATATCTTTCTATTGGCTGACTCCCCAGAGCCGACAGAGTAAGGGCAGCATTCCACTACAGTGAAGTCCTTTATACCTCTGAGTTGGAGTCTGTTGCTGTACAGATCTGAAAATCTTCTTATGGTCTTTATATTCAGAGCAGAATATTGTTAGTTTCTTTTCATTATCTAGTTGTCTTCATTTCCAAAAGGAAAGACCTTACATGAGATTTTTTTATTCTACTAACCCCTCCTGGAATTTTAGGGGGAAAAAAAGGCAATAAACCAGTAATAATTAAATAAAAGTGAAAAGAGTTGTTTTGGTAGTCATATTCAGTTTGGGAAAGCATTTTTTTTAATATCACATTGTACAATGTGCAATCAGTACAGGTCAAGAATTGCTCCACTAAAAGACAGATCATGGAGATTTGGGATCAATAAACAGAAATCAAGACTCTGTGTCAGAAGCATTTATCACAACATATAAAAAGTCATAAGCATGGTCCCAAAAAAGTGAATTAAATGACAGATCAATTAACAGGCAATCTAAAGTTTTGAAAAGAAACATCACAACATGCCAAGTTGAAATCCAACACTTGAACTAGTGTAGTTTTGGAACCATACAGAGTTGTCTCAAATTCAACATTGTTTCCATGTCAGAAGAAAGCATTTGCACTTTCAGAACTGAAGCTCTGTGTCATCTTAGTTCTACAGAGCCCAAATGTGTTTTTCAAAGCATCTTCTAGACAAGCTGGCAACACGTCAACGAGTATGAAAATCATAGTGATCATCTGAAATTCACAATACATAGTTTTGCTGTGCTCTTAAGAACTTTTCTGCTGGGCTGAGTGGGCTTCTGTCCTCATCACAGATTACTGTCACACAGAAGCAGCACCACCACACACATTGATATGCTAGTCACATCCATCGGGAAACTGCAATCAGGTACTCAATAATAATGCAAGTCACATAATCTGGACTGCTGCCGCAGTGATCTGATTCATGACGGTGCCTTGATGCAAATAACAAGGACGCCAGGACCAGAAGATACAGGATCTTGTCCTTATAGTACAGATGCTGTTTTCAAGACGGAACATTTTATTCTCTCGCTTCTCCTGCAGCTATGCAGTGTAACTACATTCCCTCTTTTAACCTCTGGCTGAGCAACGGCATTGTGCAATACATCGTAAAGAAAAGAAAAGGAAGAGTACTGTGAAGTGGGTGTTGGAGAAACAAACACAGTTTAATCACTAAGATGCTACTGTCTTTTCAGTGCTGTGGCACTATTTTCCCATCGTCTTTGCCACTGGGTGAAAAACTTCTCTAATAGCCTTGAAGCACTGAGTATAAAGAAAAGGTTAATCAGGTTTAAATTGATTACTGATCAAATACATAATTTTCTATTATGTTAAGCAGGCATTTCTGTGTGAGTTTTTTTCCTGTTTAGCTGCCACACTAAGTAATTCTATGGAGATTTTGTGTGCATGTGTGTAAATTGCAACACAATAACCAGTTACACCATGAAAATACTAATTCATATGATTTTTATTTATTTATTGTCCTACCATGCCAATGAAAGAGCTAGCACCATATTATCCCATAGAACAATCCTGAGTGAGGTTCACCTTCAATATATTCTGTAGAAGAAACACTAAACTGAAGCAATAGTGACCTGTTGTCGAGTGACACTTAATACAAAGACTGAGCAGGAGAATACAATGACTTAATTTGTCCAGATTTTTCTCACAATATAAGAGATTATATATATGCACTGCAAATTCATAAAAGAATACTTCTTTTTTTTTCTCTGAAAGAAGGGTTCTGTCTTTTTACCTTCATTCCTCTCCTTTTATCCAAGAAAAATGGTTTGAACATGAAAAATCGAGAATAAGATAAAATACATAGAATTATTAACATTTTGTTTTCTTTACATACACTACATTCTTTCCCTTCTCAGCTAGTGAAATGTAGCCCTTACACATACATACATATCCACACTAACTTGAGGGTATGAAGAGAACATAGATTTGAAATGCAGAACTTCTAACAGGAACCATGGCAGCATAGCAGCTGCATGGGATCAAAATATTTACATCTCATATGGTACAATAGAACTCTGTAGGAATAAACTTTTTTTTTCCCGCCCTTTTAAAGTTATAAGTGGCCAGATGCTAATCATAGATCATATCAGAATCATGGCAGAACACCCAATACAGATACTGGAGGACAGGCACTAACATGGAGTGATATACCACTTCAATCCTGGTGAAGTGTGGTGTTCTTCCAATTCCAAAGGTGTATTAACAGATCACAGATAATATCTCTAGAGTATCTATTCCTATAGAACACAGATGTGAAATTATATCCTTTGCTAACACTATGGAAGCCTGCTGGATAAAACGCTGCTGCACAAAAGGAAATGTTTTCTTTGGAGAAAGAGTGAGGGCTTTTAAAATTATGTCATAATCCACTGCTCACAGCAGATCTTCTATAACTCTAGTGGCCCCCTTCAGATACTGGAAGGTCACTACAAGGTCTCCTCGAAGCCTTCTCTTCTCCAGGCTGAAAAGCCCCAGCTCTCATAGGCTCAAACCCTTTGATCATCTTCTTGGCCCTGCTCTGGATTTGCTCCAACATTTCAATGTCCTTATTGTGCTGGGGGCTCCAGAACTGTACGCAGTACTCCAAGAGGAGTCTCATGAGGGCAGAGTAAAGGGAGAGAATCAACTCCCTTGTCCTCCTGGGGAGAGGGCAAGGAGGCAGAGAAGTAGGAAGAAAGAGGAAAAGAATACACCTTTATTTTCTATTAACTGCAGTTTAGCAGTAGCCTTCTCCAGTACTACTGTAGTTTAGGTGGGAGATGAAAAGAAACATCAGTCTTAGACTTTATGAAGATCATGGTATGTAACTACCAACATTTTAGATATATTACAGTCAAGGTACAGAAAAGAAAAAAAGAAAACCAAAATTAGCACCTGAAAGAACTTGCCTTCTTGTCGGTTTTGCTATTTTGATATTTGTCCCACATAGTAAAACAGAACTTCCTACATCATGTAACAAATAAACCCACAGAAAATCAAGTCTTTTTGCAAACATCTCAAACTAAAGCCAAACAAATTATTTACTATCTGCTGCCTCTTTAAATGTGTAAGATCGTGTAAAGCATTCTTAAACTGAAGCAACACAACTGGCTACATAGTGTACCAGTGATTGATCCATGGAAAAAGAGTCACCAGAATATTTTCAGACTGCATAGTACTTTTTAGTTTCAAGCATGATGAAGAAACAATGCAACTATGATTTGATTAATCTATTCAGGTAGCATCCTCAAATAGAAAAAACACCATATGTTTTTTTGCCTACAGTGAATGCCAAATACTTCTTTCAGTTGTGTACGTGAGAACACTCCTAATACTAAGTTACCATTTAATCCAGCAATGTAAGCAGCAACATTTTCTCACAGAAACCCTGTGACTGTCACAAAGCACCATCTGTCCATGCCTGTACAATCACTCTGGGAAAACCTGTATTGTGTGGTTATCCACCTTACCTATGGTATGTTGATGTGGCTATCTGCAAAGTGGCATCAGAGCCTGGCTAATTCAACAACCCTGGGACTGATGCACTGTTTTTCATTCCAGTGAATCTTGGTAAATTTATATACCTCCTGTAAGCAAATATTACTAGATCTGAAAAAAAAACTTTAGCTCATGTTCAGCACACAGTTTACATACATCACCTTAATACAGCTCTGGAATTGTTCAGTTGCATGACTAAATGAGAGAGAACTGACATGCAGTAAAGCTCAAGGCCACTAATAATGTCACTACACCAAACATTTATTGCAAAGCCACTGACACTTTTTCCACGACCCCTCAAGTCACATCGCTCATATTCTGCTCTGCAGTATGTTGAATGCTTAATATTCTGCATCACTTTTTATGACAGGTTAAAGATGACCCATTACTGTGGTTTTCCCCAGAACTTTTGCAAAGCTTGACATTTCAAATGCTGCATCTGAGTTAATGCTACTAATGCATTATCACAAAACAAATGTAATGCAAAACTATAGCATCAAAACTGCTTCATGAGATATGGCATTGTTAAGTGGTTGGTACTGTTGACTGTGCACTAAGGTGGCACTTGTAGCATTAAATATCACACAAATTACACAGTATCACACAGTATTATCAGGGTTGGAAGAGACCTCACAGATCATCAAGTCCAACCCTTTACCACAGAGCTCAAGGCTAGACCATGGCACCAAGTGCCACGTCCAATCCTGCCTTCAACAGCTCCAGGGACGGCGACTCCACCACCTCCCCGGGCAGCCCATTCCAGTGTCCAATGACTCTCTGAGTGAAGAACTTTCTCCTCACCTCGAGCCTAAATCTCCCCTTCTACGGTCAAGAATAGAATGAAGCTTCACACAAGAGTTGCTATGATTCATGTGGCATCACACCAACCTTTAAGAAATACCCTTGCAGAAATGCTTAGAAGCCAAAGCACTGAACTGTTGACAATACCATAGGACTCCTATTTCCTTTGGTTTTCTGACTGCAAAGACTAGCTCTACACCTGAAAGGGCTGAAACCTCCTTTGTGTGTACACTTCACACTGTCAAGCAAATGACAACAACGGTCCTATGATACCAGCCTGCAGCATTTACACTCAGCATTTGACCAGCAGATGAGAGAGGGGTAGCAGGACACCAGACAGCCTAACAAAGGATCTGGGCCAACCACTTGCTTGCGTTGCATTCACTTCCTACACCCGAACAAGATGGGAGTTTTCATAGTGATTTATTAAAAAAATAAACAGCATCAAAGAAGTATGGTCCAACTTACTTACCCAGCTGAGGAGTCTGCTTGGTCTGCCTCTCAACTATATATCGTTGATGCCACAGAAGTCAGCAGGAGCGCAGGAACCATCCCGCAGCGCACAGGTGACACCGAGCACATCTCTAGCACAGAGCAAAGCAGTCACAGGCAGATAAAGCTCTACCCTTGAATCCTATCCCCTGGCTGGCTCCTGGGGATGCCTCCTTTTGCCTTTTCCCGAGCAGCACAGCTGACCTGTGCCAGTATAGCTCTTGCCCAGCTCTGAAACCACCGGGGCCTCCAGGGCGTCCACAGGCTTGGTCTGCCGGGATCGGCCTCTCGCTGGTGCTCGCTTCTGGCCTTCAACCAGCTGAAAGCTTTGGTGGAGGTAGAAGGACCTGTCTCCAGTCCTGCCCTAGGGCAGCTCACACTCTCCCCTGGAGGGACCTTCTCGCAGAGCTCGTCCCGGCTGCTGCCTTCCTTAGCTCCCCTGAGGCGCGGCCCGGGCCGCGGCCCGCTCTGCTCTGACAGAGCTCCGTCAGGCGCCCCCGGGCGGTTGCCGGCCGCGGCGCGCGGGGCGAGCCCCTCAGGCGGCCTTGGCTCCGCTTGGCGCTGAAGTCAAACCTGCCCAGGGGACGTCTTTCGGAGCCGGGAGGAGCCTAGCTTGTGGTGAGGGTTTTCCTTGCTTCGGGGTTTGCTTCTTGTCTGCTTGATTACTTGGAGATAGAGGGGTGGGAAACGATTTTGTTGTCCCAAAACTTGAAATGTAATGACAGTTAAGTATGGGGTTCTTAGGTTCTCCTGGCACCGCCTCATACAAGTTTTAGTGTTGGCTAATTTAGATGACGTTTGAGGGGACTGATTGCTTTCCTTGGCGTGGGGTGGTTTTGGAGGGGGTGTTTGGGTTTTGGGGCTTTGTTTGGGGTGCTGGCAGTGTTGCTGTGATGAGCCAGCAGTGTGCCCAGGTGGCCAAGAGAGCCAGTGGCATCCTGGCCTGCATCAGGAATGGTGTGGTCAGCAGGAGCAGGGAGGTCATTCTGCCCCTGTACTCTGCACTGGTTAGACCACACCTTGAGTGCTGTGTTCAGTTCTGGGCCCCCCAGTTTAGGAGGGACACTGAGATGCTTGAGCGTGTCCAGAGAAGGGCGACGAGGCTGGGGAGAGGCCTTGAGCACAGCCCTACGAGGAGAGGCTGAGGGAGCTGGGATTGGTTAGCCTGGAGAAGAGGAGGCTCAGGGGAAACCTTATTGCTGTCTACAACTACCTGAGGGGAGGTTGTGGCCAGGGGGAGGTTGCTCTCTTCTCTCAGGTGGCCAGCACCAGAACAAGAGGACACAGCCTCAGGCTGCACCAGGGGAGATTTAGGCTGGAGGTGAGGAGAAAGTTCTTCACTGAGAGAGTCATTGGACACTGGAATGGGCTGCCCGGGGAGGTGGTGGCGTCGCCGTCCCTGGGGCTGTTGAAGGCAGGATTGGACGTGGCACTTGGTGCCATGGTCTAGCCTTGAGCTCTGTGGTAAAGGGTTGGACTTGATGATCTGTGAGGTCTCTTCCAACCCTGATGGTACTGTGATACTGTGAGACTGTGATTGAGGCTTTGTTTGGGGTGGTGGCAGTGTTGCTGTGGGATATTTGGGGTTTGAGGCTTTGTTTGTTTGGGGTGGTGGCAGTGTTGCTGTGGGATATTTGGGTTTTGAGGCTCTGTTTGTTTGGGGTGGTGGCAGTGTTGTTGTGGGATATTTGGGTTGTGAGGCTTTGTTTGGAGTGGTGGCAGTGTTGCTGTGGGTATTTGGGTTTTGAGGCTTTGTTTGTTTGGAGTGGTGGCAGTGTTGCTGTGGGATATTTGGGTTTTGAGGCTCTGTTTGTTTGGGGTGGTGGCAGTGTTGCTGTGGGATATTTGGGTTTAGAGGCTTTGTTTGGGGTGGTGGCAGTGTTGCTGTGGGATATTTGGGTTTAGAGGCTTTGATGTTTGGAGTGGTGGCAGTGTTGCTGTGGGATATTTGGGTTTTGAGGCTTTGTTTGGGGTGGTGGCAGTGTTGCTGTGGGATATTTGGGTTTAGAGGCTTTGTTTGTTTGGAGTGGTGGCAGTGTTGCTGTGGGTATTTGGGTTTTGAGGCTTTGTTTGTTTGGGGTGGTGGCAGTGTTGCTGTGGGCTATTTGGGTTTAGAGGCTTTGTTTGTTTGGAGTGGTGGCAGTGTTGCTGTGGGTATTGGGGGTTTGAGGCTTTGTTTGTTTGGGGTGGTGGCAGTGTTGTTGTGGGTATTTGGGTTTTGAGGCTTTGTTTGTTTGGGGTGGTGGCAGTGTTGCTGTGGGTATTTGGGTTTTGAGGCTCTGTTTGTTTGGGGTGGTGGCAGTGTTGTGGATATTTGGGTTTTGAGGCTCTGTTTGTTTGGGGTGGTGGCAGTGTTGTGGGTATTTGGGTTTTGAGGCTCTGTTTGCTTGGGGTGGTGGCAGTGTTGCTGTGGGGTATTTGGGTTTTGAGGCTCTGTTTGTTTGTTTGGAGTGGTGGCAGTGTTGCTGTGGGTATTTGGGTTTTGAGGCTTTGTTTGTTTGGAGTGGTGGCAGTGTTGCTGTGGGTATTTGGGTTTTGAGGCTTTGTTTGTTTGGAGTGATGGCAGTGTTGTTGTGGGTATTTGGGTTTTGAGGCTTTGTTTGTTTGGGGTGGTGGCAGTGTTGCTGTGGGGTATTTGGGTTTAGAGGCTTTGTTTGTTTGGGGTGGTGGCAGTGTTGTTGTGGGTATTTGGGTTTAGAGGCTTTGTTTGTTTGGAGTGGTGGCAGTGTTGCTGTGGGTATTTGGGTTTTGAGGCTTTGTTTGTTTGGAGTGGTGGCAGTGTTGCTGTGGGTATTTGGGTTTAGAGGCTTTGTTTGGGGTGGTGGCAGTGTTGCTGTGGGGTATTTGGGTTTAGAGGCTTTGTTTGTTTGGGGTGGTGGCAGTGTTGTTGTGGGTATTTGGGTTTAGAGGCTTTGTTTGTTTGGAGTGGTGGCAGTGTTGTTGTGGGTATTTGGGTTTAGAGGCTTTGTTTGTTTGGAGTGGTGGCAGTGTTGCTGTGGGTATTTGGGTTTTGAGGCTTTGTTTGTTTGGGGTGGTGGCAGTGTTGTTGTGGGTATTTGGGTTTTGAGGCTTTGTTTGTTTGGGGTGGTGGCAGTGTTGTTGTGGATATTTGGGTTTTGAGGCTCTGTTTGTTTGTTTGGAGTGGTGGCAGTGTTGTTGTGGGTATTTGGGTTTTGAGGCTCTGTTTGTTTGTTTGGAGTGGTGGCAGTGTTGCTGTGGGTATTTGGGTTTTGAGGCTTTGTTTGTTTGGAGTGGTGGCAGTGTTGCTGTGGGTATTTGGGTTTTGAGGCTTTGTTTGTTTGGAGTGGTGGCAGTGTTGTTGTGGGTATTTGGGTTTTGAGGCTTTGTTTGTTTGGGGTGGTGGCAGTGTTGTTGTGGATATTTGGGTTTTGAGGCTCTGTTTGCTTGGGGTGGTGGCAGTGTTGCTGTGGGGTATTTGGGGTTTTAGGCTTTGTTTGTTTGGAGTGGTAGCAGGTGGTGTTGTTTTAGCATTATGTTTAGCCTGAAAGAAACTTCCCTTTACTACTGCCTTTCAATAACACAGGTTACAGTAAAGGAGTCAAATTGTTTTAAACTGAGTAATTCAGAAGTTCAGGGCCATTTTCCATTAGAAATTTACTAATCAAAATTATATCCAAATTGAATCCAGTATAAAACCAAAGCCTAGAATTGAAAAAGCATTTCCAGATTCTATTTCAATGCTCTATGTGCTGCCACATATTACTATTATTGAATTCAGCAGGAAATGCCATGTAAGTTGAGTATTGGTATCAGATTGTTGATTTTTGAAGTTTGATGGTTTGGGGGTTTTGGGGGTTTTGTTTTTTAAAGAGATTATTTTCTCTTTTCTGATCTTCTGAATATGTGCTGCTCTTGGACAGCAATGGAAAAGCTCCCAAAAGAAGTGCTGGCAAGGAATGAATCATTTGTAAGCAATTGCTTGCTCATTGCATGCTTCTCTAAGGTCAGAGTTAATAAAACTCTCTCAAGCCAGCATGGCCAAATATTTTATACAACTGCACAAAGCTGATGAGTTAAGAAGGGGTCTCTTATTTGCCTTCTAATAATGAGGAAAAGGTTATCTAGGAATTATATGATGAAAGCCTGCATGAAGCTCCTTGTTCTCCATCAAGACAGCACAGAGTTCCTTACCATATAAGAATTTTTGCCAGAGCCAGTTCCTTTCATAAAAGGATACTTTGGCTATGAGGTTCCCAAATTTGAGATAATTGGCTGCATTGCTGTGGGCTTCAGATTATTTTTATCTTACAAGAGGGATAGAAAAACACAGAGGAAATGTAACTTCTTCACCACAGCACAGAGAGAAGGCTGAATGACTGACAGCTCCTGGCTTGTTTTATAAGCATCCCTTGAGAATATTCTGCTCACAGATGTGCTTCAAAAGAACAGCAGTAGGTGGTAAACAAACACTATACACTTTTCACTAAGGGGCTTCAGTTCTCTCTTCTTTATTTTGAGCTATCAGATATGCAGCAAACCACTGCTACAACGTAGCTTCTTGAAATGTATTTCCAACATAAAATAAACAGTGTATGTGCACACACAAAACTCTTAGTTGTGACATTACCTTTTAATGAAATAGAAATGTCTTTGCATAAAGAAATTTGTGTTTATTTAACAAAATATCTAAATAAAACCCAAAAGTGTTTTTGTCTTCCAGATCAAACTCTAATGAAGTATAATTTTCAGTGACAGAGAAAAATGCTCTGTTATTTTTTCTCCCAACTGATGAGACATATTAAAAACAAAGAATGCTGTTACAGAGTAATATAATTTTCTGCTTGAGATAACACTTAACATATAGATAATGGGTTAAACTTTTTAAGTCAGAAATGTGCTTGATTAAATTATCCTTTCTAGTCTTAACCCTAGAGAATTAAGGGAAAACAGACTCCAGAATTGTTCTGACACTCTGACCCAACAGTTAATCAACTTCACCTAGCAAAAATTTGATTGGAACTTTTCTGTATTCAGTTTTCAGACATCCGTGCTTATTATGATTCTCCTGTTAGATAAAAAAGGTATTTGATCATTGCCTACAAGTGCAGGTACAACAACATAGCTACCAAGATAATGCCTAAACCTCCTGACCACCTAAATGTATTGTACTCCTTAAATCTCTCACTGAAGACCGTATTTCAAATACATCATGGTTTTTTTTTCCCTAGACCTTACTTCCTGTCAGAGTGCTATTGAAAATGTGGGCCAAGCACAAAGCATCTCAGCACTGGTCCAGAGCTTTGTACCAAACTGTACACAAAGACATAATGTCATCCTTACTTGTTCTCTATTCACTTGCTCAGGGTTCACATTGGCCATTGGCACACTTGGAGCTCATATCAAGTCACTAATCTGTTACAGAGACCACAGAATCACTGCTGTATAAGATACAGCTCCCTATTCAGTAACTGTGGATTAGTTGACCCTAGTTGTCTGACCTCACTGGCAGTGTAAAAACCGCTGTTATTTGAACAGACATGGGTCACCACATGGTGTCAACTGCTCTAGAGTGTTGTCCTTTTTGCTTTGCTGTTTATCATGCTGCTTGGCCCTTGTATAAATAAGCGCTTAAGTATGTGCTTGAAGATTAACTGCCAACTGCCCTAGAGTGGGGAAACACAAGTTTGCGTTTATGAAGCTGTGATCCAGTTTAGTCCTAGAAGCGAGGTTGCTCTCAGCAGGTCAGATGATGCTCTGTATTCCTGTGTGTCAATTGCTTTTAATACCTGAGCTCTCAGAGTTAGCAGGTTACCTCTGCTCTCCTCTGCAGCCAGGAGCAATTGAATATAATGAGACAAAGTGCTTTCCTGCATAAGAGGGACTACACTGATCTTGGCTGTAAGGAGTCCAGCTGAGGAATAAAACTCTCCTCCTCAATCCCCAGTCATTTTACATCTACCTGGGGGGAAATCCTGTTTGCTTTTCTCCATACTTCTGTGTCTCTTAAGTTCTTAAAGCCATTTCATATGCTGCCTTGCACTTCTTTTTGAGTTCTGTAATAATATGGAAAGACATTAGAAAGCCTGGTGTAAAAAAAAAACAACAAAAAAACCCCCAAAACTCCCTGATGTGTGTGTGGGAAGTTCATCTGAAAGTGAAAAAGTAATAAAGGCACAAAACCACACAGAACCACCCCCCCTCTCCAAACCAAATAACTCCCCCTCAAAAATCCCAAACCAAAACAATAAAATTACTTACCCTCCCACAGGAAAAAAAAAAAAACCAAAAACACAAAACAAACAAGTGAGAAAACCCACAAATCCAAACCCATAAAATCCAACCCCTGCATAATCAAAGAGCAACTCACTAAACCAGGGGTTCACTTAGTAAACGAATGGCTGAATGCAGACACCAAACCTCATTTTAAGCTCCACTTTTGTTAATTGGATAAAGTCAGACAATAGCAACCCCAAAATTGGATGTATGGATCCAGCTGAAAAGGCAGGAATAGGAAAAAAATGCTGGAGATGATCTTGCTGATGTTGTTAATACATCAAAGTATAAAGACATTTATATGCTTATACATGAAATGCTGCCATGGCAGAAGACAAGGCTGTGTCTTGCATGTAACAGCCTACTGATATTAACAAAAAAGCATCCCCCTTCAGGAGCCCTACTAAACCCATTATACTAACATTGCAGTAGGAGCACTTGGTGAGTTACCTGCCAGGCTATTGAAGCCTACAAGCTTTGGTTGCCTAGAGTACAAATTCACCTACTACTACTTCTGTTCTGCAACTAGTCTGCAAGACTCTAATGCTATGTTAAAGAAGTATGTGTGTATGTTATTATAATATATATATTATTATGTGTATAGTATATATAATAATATAAATGCATACACATATATATATCCTACAGAGGAAAAATCCACTTCCTTTATAGCTTCCCAAGGCTATCACTACTTTAAGATCATCAGTATAGTCATGGTAAATTCTGGTTCACCTGCACTTCCCTTTCTCTTACATGGTAACAGCAACTATATACAGATTAGTCTCTTAATCCTCTTCTACTGAAGCAAATCGAAACATTAACTGAAAACAAAATTGTTCCATGCAAAAAAAAAACAAAAAAACAAACAAACAAAAAAAAAAAAACTGGAAGAGAAGAGAGGTGATGACTGTAATTGTCAGTGAGATAAACCAGTAAGTAAATGTACTATCTACTTGTCCTGAGGCTTTCAGAGTGATTTGAAAATACTGGCCGGAGCTTCACAATGGAGAGGAAAGTTCAATGCTCCCATTCAGTCTAGTGTTGAAGCATCAAGCCATGGCAAAAACTTGTGGTAAATCTACAGAAATACTGTGAGACTGTATTCTCTCAGTATGATGAGGAAAGCAGCTCAAGGTGCTTGTGACCAACCTCCTCCCACCAGTTGCAGCTGATATTTGAGATTACATTGCAAAAACAACACCATCTAAAGAAGTAGGCTGTACATTTGTGATACAGTTATGTGAACATGCTCCTTGCAGAAGTCCTCTTTAGAGTGTAAGATGACACTAAAAGGATCCAATGATTTGCTGCACATTAAGGAGTTTGTGGCAGAAGCAGAATAGGAACTCAAGCCATGACCTTTAACACAAACTTTATTTTCTCTTTTGACAGCAAAGGATCCCAGTAGCCTACCATGTACAGAAAAAAAACAAACCCACAACAGTGTATTTCCAATGGATGCTCAGCATTTTGAAGAGGAAGTTTATAGATGTTAAGTGTTTGAGCATTGTGAAGAAGTTTTCCATTTTGGAATCTACTCTCCTCTTCCAAAAGCTGTGCTTCAAAAGAATTAGTGGAAGTGTGTTAGTTTTTTTTCTTCATTTAGACAGCTGGGTTCTCATGTTAATTGGCTTAAATTAACTGTAAAATATGGAGGTTAGAGGGTGAGTTGGCTCGGTGCA
Organism: Pogoniulus pusillus; assembly: GCF_015220805.1. Taxonomy (NCBI): domain Eukaryota; kingdom Metazoa; phylum Chordata; class Aves; order Piciformes; family Lybiidae; genus Pogoniulus; species Pogoniulus pusillus. The sequence continues at coordinate 45,548,644 of NC_087269.1, read as the reverse complement.
ATATTGAGCTCATGACAATATACAATTCTCAGAAAAGCTCCTTGGGATAGAGAATTATCCAGTCCAAAGCATGTCTGCTTACAAGAACACACGTTCTGAGTTGTGTGCATTAAGAAGTACTGCTGTATGAAGCGCTGATTTTAAAAAGTGTTCTTGCAATTTTTTCCTTCTCTGCTGTAAGCTAAAATAGCTCCTAGGATCTATTGCAGAATCTGCACTAGATGGAGGACAGAATAACTTTTGTCTCCTATAAGTCTTTCATGCTCCCAACCACAGCTTATTGCAGTCCCATGGCCAAGCTGTGAGGAGAACAGTAGTGGAATTACTGTGCCAACTAATAAATCTCTTTCCAAAAGAACTGAAGTGTACAGTACAAGGGACTGAATTATTCAGTAATGCACTTGGCACTGGAGATGTGCAACTGCCACTTTTCTTTAGCATCACCAACTTTGTCTGTCAACATGGTTTCTATATTCATTCTTGCCACAGAGGTGCAAGTCATATGAACTAGCTGTCATTTATGTCAACCGTGTGTTGTCTCCTCATTTGGTACCTCCCATCTTGTGGCATTGTCTCAGGAATCCAAACAACCAAAGGTATCTCCATCCCAGAAACAGCTACCTGTATTAAATCAAATCCTAGCCTAGATAAAACTCTGCCCATCTCAACTCTATCACTGGACCAGAATGCCCTAAAAACCCAGAACTTTTGACTAAACTGAAGACCTCTGGAGATCTGCTAAGTTTATACAATGACATGAACAGAAACACAGAACCATGAGGCAAGTTTCTAGCAGTAGAGGAAATATAATAAGCACACACACAAAATAAAGGAATACACATACATGCAGAAGCTGTTTGCAGTGCTAGTGTTTTGCAGGCTGTGGCAGGTCCTGTTCTTGGATTTACTTACTCTCCTTTTTCTTCATCAGAGAATGTCAGGGTCTGGAAGGGACCTCCAAAGATCATACAATTCAACTGCCCTGCCAGAGCAGGATCACCTATACCAGATCACATAGGAACATGTCCAGGCAGGTTTTGAATATCACCAGAGGGAAACTCACAATCCCCCTGGGCAGCCTGTTCCAGTGTTCTGTCACCCTTAGTGAAAAAATTCCTCCTCATGTTTCCATGTTTCCTATGCCTCAACTTCCACCCATTGCCCCTTGCCCTGTCATTCAACATCACCGATGTGGCCCTTTTGATTTGCTTCCTGCATAGTCTCACGACAATAGTTCTGAGTGACCTACTCCTTCTTCCAATGACCACAGAATTTAGTTTTCTCTCTTAAGCAGCAACCAAACCTCAATTGAATCATGCTGACCTTATTCCCCATCCTTTGGCACACAAGAATGGACAGTTCCTGCACCTGGAAGAGTTTCCTTTTGAACAGTGTCCATGCTTGTGGATTCCTTGGCCCATTAGGACACTGTTTCTGAAAGGACTGTGTTCACCAGTCTCCAAAACAGCAAACTGCCTGCTGGAAGCCCTAGGTTGCAGTTCAGGGCAAATAGAAGTACTGTCTCCAGGAGACATGAACTAGTATAGTAGGTGCAGAATTATAGATGCTTAAAAATGAACACCCAGCACAGTGGGAGATGATCTTAGAAAGCATTAAGGAAGTAATATGGGGTAATATATTAAAACAGGAATAGCTTAAGGTTGTACTAAGAAGTATTGCCTGAACTGTATGCTACATTCAAAAAAACTTTCCAGTAAACATCTTTTTCAGGATTTACTTTTAACAGTCTAATAGAAATTACTTTTAGGGTTTTTACTTTGAAGAAAATATGCTAGCTTTTATATCTTAACGATGGATAGAAATTTTGTCTGAGACTTGGGCTCTTTAAAGTACATGGTAAACATACCATGAAGGAGAAGTAAATAACCCTCAATGGGATATGGAGAATGAGGGCAAATGCTGCTTTTGTTCTGTGTCAGTCCAGTGCCTTCATTATAAGTCCATGTAAATATTAATCTTGCATGCTGTAGATAACAGTAGAGCAATAAGGTGGACTTCTTTGGGCAAAGGCACACCAGGCTGAACTGGAAACAATACTTCAGAGATGTTTTGTTGTTTGTCTTGGGAAACAAACAGTTCATTGCAGAATAGAGTGAAGTTCAGATAGGAGTCCTGACAATGATATAGTATGATAGAGTGTATTGCCACTTTATTTTTATAGTGTCTTCGCTGGAAATTATGTCTCAAAGACTTTATGTGGTTAGATAATACAGATGTAAAGTTCAATGGTAGCAAGGAGAGAGAAATGAAGACTTTTAAGGAGAGAGGGGAGAATCTGTTTTCAATTGATATTTGGAAGACAGATGGCAAATTAGTATGGCAGAGACTTTTTGAAGAAAAATGCTTTTGCTAGATGGCAGGTAGTGTGGGGAAGTATCTCTTTAGAGAAGGGTGGACAGAGTACTGTATGTGTGCAACCATAGCTGAACTGAAACTCCCGCTTGCTTTCCAGCACCTACTTTGCAGCACACATTTTGTGGCTGTTGTTTTCATAAATACATACACCCAGACCTAGATTTCATTGGGTTATATTTATGCCAATCATAGTTAAATCACTTTCTGACTTGTGCTGATTTAATTGAAATAAAAGCAAACCATTAAAAGCTTTTATTCCTGTACATCACTGTTCATGGTGAGTTTAATGTCTTTCTCAACTTTATGTTGGGTTTTTCTACAAGACTGTCTTGAACAAAAAGTCTTCACTTGAAGATTTTACTTAATTTGTTGCTAGTTGACACACTGATGTTTACACCTGGTACAGACCATTCCTTACTTGTAGTTTTTTTTTTCCAGAAGCTTGTGCTCAGCATGAAATTGTGCTGAATGTGAGAGCCTCTTGAAAACTGAAGCTGGAGTTGCTGGACCTGACTTGGAGAGAAGTGCCATCAGGTTAGTGGAATTTATTTATGCTTCTGTCCATATAAATTGATCCCAGCTGAGTTGAGTATTCACAACAGCAAGGTTATTGCAAAGAAGATAATAGCCTTTCAAGTTCAAACGTGCAAAGTAAATGCAATCTGTGTATGCTTAGAACGTGCACAATATTGCATGGTGTGGCCATCTAATGTGCAGTTGCAAGTATCCAGAGGTCTACTGCTAACTTTGCTATAGCAGTGACATTATGCAGAGGATCCTCAGTGTCATATGCATGTATGAGAAGTCCACTTCTTTTTTTTGCACTTGTCAGTTGTTTCCTAAAGTGATTCTGTTCATAAACTCTGAACTGGAAGATTACTGTAGGTTTCAAACATCTTCTAAGCAAGGTTATGTTTGTTTATGCATTCATTCAGATGAAGAGGCTGTAACGGACTGGTCACTGCAGCATCTGTCTGTAACAGGCCTGAATCACTGATAAATTGCTGTGTAACTGCAGGAAGTCCTGGTTGGAATGACTCTTTGAGGTTCTGCAATTTCTCAGGCATACATGTAGAGTAGACCAGGCACAAGCATTTTGTTTGGAAGATTGGGGTTTTTTAGACATATTTGCTGGTCACTTACAAGGAATTAATCATCAGTCTTAACAAGGACTGTTTACTTGAAAATTATTTGATAAATGTTTATAAGTATCTGAAGGCTGACCAGGAGGGGGGGGGGATGACACACAGGCTCTGCTCACTTGCTCCCTGTGATAGGACAAGGAGCAATGGGTGTAATTAGCAGCACAAGAGGTCCCACCTCAACACAAGGAGGAACTTCTTTACTGTAAGGGTCACAGAACACTGGAACAGGCTGCCCAGAGAGGTCTTGGAGTCTCCTTCTCTGGAGACTTTCAAGGTCTGTCTGGATGTGTTCCTCTGTGATCTCTGTTAGATAGTATTGTCCTGCTCTGGCAGTGGGGTTGGACTCAATGATCTCTTTGGGTCCCTTCCAACCCCTAACATCCTATCATCCTATGATCAGAGGAACTGAACAAGTAATGTATGTTACCAAAGGCTATGGGAAGGTGATAAGAGACATGAATGAATGCTGGGTGAAAGAATCAATAAAACTGAAATACTTTAACTCTAGAAATAGAACTTAAGCTCAGTTCTCTGACTCTTCTCTGATGTTCTCAGCAGTAACCATAATTTTCTCATGAAGTTGGAGGTGCAGATCTTGAATCTTTTGAATGTCTTCTTTCCAGTTTCTCTTTGTTTATATGGAACAGAATATGCTGTCCTTTATTTAAAATATTTTAAGAAGATTTTCATCAGTATAACAAAGTTGTAAGTCACCATCCTATTGGTTTCCACTATGCTTTGTACTTTTGAAAAACACTGTATCAGCATTTACTTCTGAATTGTACTTGTTGTTGTCATTGTTCACTTACAAGAAGTACATTAACACCTTCTGTCACTACCAACAGGAGAATCACAGCTAACTTATAAAATGCCTTTATGCTGAAAATACCTTTGAAAAGATTGTCCATGGAATAATTAGAATATAGAAGCAATCTTCTTGAGGAAACTATTTCAGCAAGTTTAAGAATTCTCTTGATTGGCTTTCCCCCTCTGTTGGTTCAAGAATGAGATGAAATTTTCTATCTTTCAGCTCCTGCAACTGTAGTTATTAAAGATCTGTCATGGCACACCATAAAACGTGGTTTTAAAAACCATGTTTGTTTTTTAGCCTAATAGTGCTAGAAAGCTAAGCTGAAAGTGATACATAACACATATATTATAATGTGCCTGTGATAATGTTGCAGTCTTCAGTTTGAATGATTTGTATTAATTGTCAAAATTATTGTCAAACACAATTTTCTGACAAAGCTGATTCTTCCCTCCCTGGTTTAATTGACTTAATTTGTTTGCCATAGTCTAATAGATTTGCTATTACCTCATTTAAGGATTTATTTTATGCCTTTCAATCATTTGCTAGTAAGCATTATGAAATAACAGGTAAAGCCTTCAGGATTTCTTAGACATGAAAGAGTAACTTGGACAAAAGTCCAAATGAGGGGATGAAGAATTCCTCAGGTGTTACCTGTATGAGGGTTATAGTTTGCCTGTGAATTCATGCTGGTATATTTGTGCTGTCTGTTTGAAGTACTGAGGCAACTTAAACTAGGACAAGACCTTAACATTATCACTTTTCTTTGACACTTATTTGACTCAAGTCAGCAGTCACAGGAAGCTCTTAAACAAAGCAGAGAAATAAATTCACAATCCATTCACAGAGTAGTTTCTACAGTTAGTTTAACAGCCAGGCCCTGACTGTGCCATAAATATCCTGTAACCAAAGGCAGTCCACAACACTTGTGCCTTGCATTTGTGTAACCAAAATGAGATTAATCACACTTCTCAGTAACATGAGTGGTTTGTGTTTTTTTTTGATTATGAGTGTTCTTAACTTTGTACTGCAAAGGGATGAGTAAATAAATGTTGCTTATGACATAGTAGTTCTTGGAAACCTGCTTGTATGAGCACCAGTCTTTCTGTTGACACAGGACTTTGCTTAATAGAAAAAATATATCTTCAGAGTTTTTTTCTAGTTTGTACCTTACTGTCCCACCTATTCACTTCTTTAGTTCTTATTTTAAGAGAATTATGGGACTCTGTATCTGAACACCATGAGGGATTCTCTTATGATTTAATGGTAGGAAGAGAGAAGCACACTCAAACATCTGAACACCATGATTTTCTCATGATTTAGTGCTAGGAGGAGAGAAGCACACTCAAAGCAAGAGTGTATGAAAGAAAACTATAGTCTCTGAGTTATTTTAAGCAGCAAAACTATGATGCTGGGTGATTTCCAAGTTGTAAATAACTGTTTAATACTCATGAACACACATTATTTTCTGTGTAGCAGTTTGTTGCTCAGTCTGTGCAGTTAAATGTCAAAAGATTCAGTGTGTTGCTAATAAAGAAATACAGTTCCTAAAATGTTTTCCTTAACAGCCATATATTTTATGTTGCTTAGAATGTTTATTTTTTTTTTTTTATATCTTCTCAATGTAATTCCTAATGAGCAATAATGAAATTTAGTAGTATGTCAGTCCTGACACGATTATTGAACAGGTTGTCCGTGTTCAGAAATGAATATTTCATTCACTCCAACTTCAGATAATAGTGCTATTGCTGCTTCAAAATGAATCCCAGGAGCCCAGCTGGCAAAGGATACCTAGGAGAGATTGTCAGGGTAAAGTCTGACTGATCTAACCACATCTGTAGTCACTGACTGACATCCAAGTTCCTTAGCTCTTGGGAGATACTGACAAAAGAGTGAACATAACTCATGTTTTGTATGGGTGATTAAATCAAACCTTTCAGTGACAGTCTTAGCAAACTAACAGTCTGAGGGAAAAAAAGGGATCTTTTTCCCTCCACCTCTCATCTCATTTCATAATCAAACTTTCTAGATTTAAAAAGCAGAATGTAGAGTGAAAATCAAATTATTATTAATGTTTTTTTTTTGTTCTACAATTTGTTTCTAATAATAAAAGTTTAGGATGGGGTAAGAATAATCTTTAATGACAAACAGAAATTATTTCAAGGTCTTCTCATAATTAAAAAAATGTTTAGAGTTTAACTATAACTCTTCAGTGCTCTTAGGCTCCTTTTGAGGAATCCTGTTGTTCATGATGTCTAAGAGTATTTTAGCAGTTCAGAAATGTACAACCAGATCTTAGAAATAAAGGTGTAAAAAACTTCTCAGTTTGGGGAAAAAAGACCCTAGAGACTGAGAAACCATCAACAAACCATAACAATATCAGAGTGCTGTGTATATTGTTGAGTATTTTCTCATTTGATTAACACATTAGATGGAAATTTTGTGTGTTTTACCAGAATATGAGTGGACAGTTAAAGAGGCAGAACTCTCTTTTCTGTTCTCTGATTAAATGTACTTGAAATACATGATTGCTTTTATACTCCTGATTATAGTAGTAACATTCATACCTTTCAGTCTGGCTCATATTGAAAATGTTAAGATAATCTGTCACACTGCGTTAGCTCTGCTATGCCTCTATTGCTACTGTGATCAATATGAGAGGTGAAGGCAAGATACTGGCACATTTTTTAAACTATCATGTTTCTTAGATCTATCTGAAAGTTTCAGTGTAGCATAGGAATTATCATGGAAGTTAAAATGGTTACTGTCCATGTTACTCTGCATCATTTGGAAGGATCTGTTCTTCTGGCTCCCTTAAAATGGAAATACATAATTAGCACAATAATTCTTTTTAAGACTTGGTGATTGTTTGTAATGCACAGACTTAACTGTTTGTTCCCTGATAGTCTTCATTGACATAGTGTTTAAAGAGTAAGTTAAGGATAGCACAAAATGTGTATTTACTGTCTAGCTTGATGAACCATCATGAAGAGCTCCAGAAATACTATTTTTGTGAAGCCAAATTTGTTGGTAACAAATCTCAGAATCAGGTGCACGATTCAGGTAGGAAAGCAGCTCTAAGAATACTATGGTCCTTAGAGCTGGAAAAGACACAAATTTTATTTCCAAGTCCTGAATTTGGGTCACCTTCTTCCTTTTTAAAGCTCTTGACTTTTCCCCGTTTCTCATGCAAGTGAACGAATTAAACTTCTAAAGGCTGGAAAAAGTACAAAATTCTCCCATGTATGTAGGAGGAAAAGAAAAGGAGCAGTAGAGGGGAGACTGCTTGGAACAGAATGCAGAAGGGGATTTGCTAGTAATAAAGAATGGCAAGTTTTGATCACAAGGAAGATAAGAAATAATCAGACAAGTCCCACATCTTAAGTGATCCCAAAGGGAAAGATTGTCTTTCAGTATAGAGATGCTGACTAGAACAGGTTTGCCTGTACTAAGCAGTTAGGGTGTTGTCAGAGCAGCTTGGTTATATGTTATTTCAATCTTATTATTCACCATAAATGCTAATAAATGAAATTAATAATGGCTGGCTGACATAAGCCTCGCAGCCATAAAAATTAAGATTCCCCTCTTAACAGGCAGATGAGGAACTTGCAGTCAGCAAGCAGCTCATCTCCATTTTTGACCTTGTGTCTAAACAAAGATCCACTAAAAGGAGGAGAAGAGTAGGCACTTTGGGACACTAATTCAACTTAATGCTGAGTATGATTGAAGCCATCTCTGCGGGCAGTAAAGTATACACTCCATAAGGTCTTGGAATAATGGCATGTTGTAAATTCATTTAATTTTAAAAGCTTACTCAAACATAGACTTACTAGAAGCATTTCAGCTTTAGTGTGAATCTTGAGTCTGAGTGGTTTGGGGGCTTTTTATATTCTTGAATGTTTTGTTTGTTTGTTCTGGTTGTGGGGGACGGGGAGGTGTTTGGTTGGGTTGTTGTGTTCTGTTTGATATTGTTTTAACCTCTAGCCTCATCAGGCAGCAGTTACTTAATTACAGCTCCGGCTTTAAACATTCAATAACTTGCCTACAGATTGCACTACTACTGTGGGGTCACTCAGAGCAGAGAGCATGTGGATTGCTTTAATGGTTTGTCAATTTCCTTTGTAATAAGTTAATTTAAAAAAAAAAAACTGTTTAAAGAAAAGTACTGTCCTGTGTACTTGCATCTCTATAGTGTGTAGTATAAATTCTGCCCATCGGATGTGTGTGCAGGGCAGTAGCAGAAAAATGAGCAGGCATGTGTTGGTATTGCAGCACATGTAATCAGCTCTCTCTAGCCAGGCTGAAAAACCCCTGTAACCTCAGAGTGAACTCTAGCTCCAGCTCTGCACTAAGAGTAGAGAAGCAACACAACATCATGGTATGCTCTCATAGGCTGATTTCCTCCTGAAGGCATGAACATTGGTTCTTAGTTTGTCATAAATTCATTTTTCTACAGAGTATTACTTTTAAAGGGTTCATCTAGGCTTTACAGGGTGTTCTTTTGCTATCTTTTAAAAACATAAAAATATCATTTGCTATTAAAGACAATTATCACAGAATCACAAAAACATTCAGGTTGGAAAAGACCCTCAGGATCACCAAGTCCAACTGATAACCTTACTCTGCAAGGTTCACCCCTAAACCATATCCCCAAGCACCACATCGAAACGGCCTTTAACCATATCCACAGCTGGTGACTCAACCACCCCCCTGCGGGCAGCCCATTCCAATGCCTGACTGCTCTTTCTGTGGAAAAAAAAATTTCCTAATGTCCTAGTGTTCTTCAGCTAGTCAGTAATTCTTCTTTGGATTTTCTGATATAATGGGAATTGTCAAAATGCATGTTGGTGCATGACACAAGCAGTGCCCCCACAGGTATATAGAAAAAACTTGCCCCAAAAGGGGCAGAATTGCTACCCTTCCACCAGGGACAGGTTTCTTGCATCCATCACTGGAACAGGCTGTCCAGAGAGGTTGTGGAGCCTCCATCCCTGGAAACTTTCAAAACTCACCTGGGTGCATTCCTGTGCGAACTACCTTAGGTGATCCTGCCTTGGCAGGGCGGTTGGACTTCATGATCTCTGGACGTCCCTTCCAACCTCCCTTCCAACCCCTCTGATGAGGTTATGAATCTGCTTTTCTCAGTTCTCTGCAATTCAATTGTCTGTTTGACTAAGAGAGGTGATGGGACCTTCCAATTTAATAGCACAGACATTTTGGATGGCTCCTCCTGGCATTTGCCCACACTTGCCCTGACCTTCAGAGAGCCACCTTTGCATGGACTCTCTTGTGAAAGCAAGTAGATGCAATTATCTGGTGAACTTGCATGATTTTTTCTTAATGATAGTATTGTGAGGCAACATTACGTTAATTTGTGCAAGCAGAGATCAAATGCTATGGGAAAGTATTTGTTATTTACCTGATATACTTCTAATTAGGCTTTTAATTAGCACTTTGGAAAGCTTTTCTTTTTTTTTTTCCCTAAGAATATCTGCAGAAAACCATTGCATGAATTTTCTTGCAACCTGACACAAGTGGACTGTTCTCACTTAATCTTATGTATAGCTGTGATTACAGTTTATTGTGATGTGATTACAGTCGATCATGAACTCTGTTTAAAAGTGAATTCTTCAGCCCAAACTTCCATGATTTCTACGACTGACAGATACTGAATGTAAAAGTCATAGCAGAAAATTCATGGGTAAGTGATATCTAACTGCACCTACTGTGGTAAGAAGCAGTGAGGATTAGAAAACTTGGAGAATTAGTGCTTATGTGACTTATGTGCTTAAGCTGTTTCCTGAACAGGGATTAATTTATTCATACAGTTCTGCTTTCTACACATCTAAAGATGTGGTATGTCAGAATGAATGTCATTTCAATGGTGGTGTATAAACTTTCTTGTTAAGGTAGGACCAGGAGGGTCTTTCAAATGTAGGAGACTGCAGTACAAAAGATTAACTAAAACATTGCTTTGCACCAGGGTTTCGATACTGTACCAGTAGGGCTTTTCTTAATGTATTCACAATGTAAAATATTTTTGCATACATTAGCAGTTATATATTTTAAAACCTGGTATAAAGTAAGTTCTGGTGGTCTCTTAAACAAAACCACTTCACTTGCAGTAGCTTGGGAAGGTATTCCGTCTAGTTTTGCATTTAAATGGGAGCTATGCTGCTGCTTGAATTCATTAGTCTGCCCCCTGCTAGGAAATAAAAGTGTGTTGGCCATTTCCTGGGGAAGGAAGATCTCACCTATGGAGATAAAGAAGGAGTAATAGATGGGTGGGGAGTGGGAAATTGGTATATTTTTGCCAAGCAGTTCTGATTTTCATTAAAGGATATTTGGAGATCTGCAAGTATTTGTTCTCGGTTTCACAAAAAAAAGGAAAACTAACAGTGAGCAATTTGCCACACTTGCTTTGTTCTAAATGGTACACATCATTGTATGAGAATTATTGGAAAAGTCTTTGATTCTCTTCTTCAGCAGAAAACCCTTCTTTTTCTGTTAAACATTGGAATTGTTCCCTGATATCAAGACCTAAGTAGTTAATATTGAGCAAATATCTTCCTTTTTTCTTCTTTTTCCCTGTCTCAGTAGCCATGAAGAGTAAGTACATCTACAGCATTCCACAGTGTATCTTTGATAGAAGTGTCTCAGCAGGGTTGTTCAATTCTCTCTGACCTCTGACAATCCCTTTCCCTTCTGTAAAAGCAGAAATGTCTCCTAATATGAACACTCTAGTGGTGGATTTTTTAGCTGCTACTCTACATGTTTCAAAATGGTTAAGTTCAGGTCTTATTCTAAGAAGAGTATGAAGTGACAAGAGAAGTGAACTCTGTACTTAACTCACAGCTACCTTCTGGAATAGTTTTTCCACAGTTTGACATTTCCCTTACTGTAAAGTATATCACTCCCCATGCATTAGGCTCTGTTAGTTTCAGAAGCCTGCTGTGGTTGATGTTTTGTAAATCCATCTACATGTGTAATTCTTTCCTAGTACTCAGATAAATACACTGACTCTCCTGCTCCAAACCAGAGAGTGAGAGAAAAATGAATCTGTTCTTTGGCAGGGAAAGACAAAGTTGTGTCTGTAATCAGAATCAGTTTTCTCTTTGGAAAAGCTTTTGAAAGTATGTGAATAAGTAGTAAGCATTTTTTAAGCAGAACTGAGATAGAATCAGGAAATTATTTTGGGGGAAAAAAACCCCAAACTTGCAAAGATAGAACCAGCTTATTTTTCTCCAGCTGAAAGGACCTTTAGTTCAGCACTGTAGCACAATTTTAACATGCGAACATTCTCAAGATTAGTTTTCTCAAGATTGCTACAGGATGTTACAAGCTTTCACCAGAAATCTGACATCATATTCATGTGCCTGGAGTAGCTGTAGCTAAATGTATATACAAATTGCAAATTGTTGTACCAGAGCTCTGTGGTAAGTCCTCTCTGTCAGTGCTTAGCATTTTGTGTTTGTGAATCTATACTGGAAACAGCCAACAGTGACTTGGAGTATGTATGTTTTTACATAGTTTGTTCACCTGCACTGTATGCTTTTCACAATTAAAAAAGTCAGCTATTATAATAGCAGTCATGATAACACATATTCTCCAAATTCTGGGCTTTAGTACTAATTCTTGTAGAGCACATGCTTATATACTGCCTAGGGCTGGGTGCTGGGTTGGACTGGATGATCTTGGAGGTCTCTTCCAACCTGGTTGATTCTGTGATTCTATGAACCCTAGCCTAGGTGAAAAATGGCAGAGAAAAAGCAGACTACACCATAACCTTAATTACATAATTGAATAGTTAAAATTAGTCCTTGAATTTTTTTCTCTGTTTGGGTTTCATTTGGTTTTGCCACATGCCTGCTTTTGCTTTGCCCACTCTGCCCTGCCACATTATGCTCTGCTTTGCCTGCAACGACTTTCAAGATGCTGACAGAACTCCCCTAAAGTGTTTGAGTACTGTCAGATACTATTTTGTGAGTAAACATTCAAAGCCTCTTTGTAAGAAATTCTGTACCTAGATTCTAAACTAAGAACCTCTTCCCAGTTTAATTTTTGTATTTGCTAGTTATTTGTTAAGTGTTCTAGGTTGCCTGTTCCCTGTGTGTATAAATATCCAAACCATGCATTTGGAACACTGTAAATAAGTTTTCTGCTGAGATTTAATGTTAGTAAACAATTTTCATAGTTATTAACAATCTTCACCTGGATATGAAAATTAATATTGATTATTAAACTAGCATAATTCATAATACTGTCGTGCAGGAATTCAGGTATGCAGGAAGCCAGCAGGGCAGGACAGCACAAGGAGTGATTCAGTTTTTGGGATGCTGATCTACTAGATATGACATCTAGTTGGAAATCCCAGTACTGTCATATCTTTCCTATAGTAACACAATTAGGAGCATCTTTTGAGGCACTGACTATCTGGCTGCAAATGTCTCTGTCCTCCATTTACACTTACAGCAATGCCTTACATGACTAGAGCAATGTTAAGCAAAAATAAATGAATCCTGAGTACAATATAAATGACATAAAACCAAGGATGATGTCCCAAATGTCTGTGGAGAAAAGGGGCAATTTTATCCCCAGTGGCCAACATTTGGTCTCCTATAAACTTGAACAATCTGCCTGTAGTAAACAGTCTTCTTAGAATTTGCTTCTGTGCTGGTTTATAGGAGCATACAATTCTGAATGTGCAGATACTTTTTTATCTCCCTAGATTCCTGATTTTTACTTGTATTAACATTTTAATAAACAAAATTTTTGCAATGTTAGTAGTTTGAGGGGGAATGTAATTTCATGCTAGAGGATGAAACATTCCATTTCTTCTTACATGTTGTTATAAACCAAAGAAAACCTGAGGTAAATGAAGATACAATTTTATATTTACAATGTACAACACTCTTGCCAAAAGATGCTGCTTCTTTAGTCAACCTCCTATGCCTCAAATTGACAGTAATTAGGATTACTGTAATAAAGAGGACCCTGAAGAATATTAGAATGAAGCTCGTGCTAAAATATGCCCAAGCTTTACAGATAAGAGCTGGCATTTTGAATATCCTTTTAGAATGAGAACAGTCCTGTAATATAAAAACCATCAGCTTAAAAAATTCTCTCTAGGGAGAGAATATGCTTGCATGTTTTGGTTTTAATTTCTGTAAGGCTAAATATTATGGGAAATACAGAATCTGCTTTGCTGGTCTCCACCCCCCTCACATCCTGTCCCTTTCCCCCTCCCCCCTCCAAATTAGATTCTGAATTTCTGGCAAAAATGTTCTCCTGAGCTGCTCTTGACTTATGAAATGGGAAATAAAGATTTCACAGTCAAGATGTAGCTTTATCACAAAAGAATTATTCAACTCAATGTTGCAGATATTTTTCCCTTGATTGCAAAAGGTTAAACTTTATAGTATGTTTGGCTGTGAATTTGGGTACTTAATTCTAATGTGATTTCATTTCATGTGTTCAGGAACACAGACTGCAAGTGGGTCTGAAGCAGCCTAGCTGATGGATCGCTTTTCCTGAGATGGCACATTGCCACTTGTGTCAGATCCTCCTTAGTGTACTAGAGCAGATGTGGCAGGTGCAGTGCTCTCACCAAAAGCCTCCGTGCCTTCTGTGTTTGGCTGAAAAAAGATGGCTACATCCTTGTTGTCATGTCTAGCAATTTCTGGTGGGTCCCATGACAGTTACAACTTTTAGACCAATTTATACAGGATATCTATCCAAACACAGAAAACACAATCCTATGCTCATTTTCGCATCCTATTTTATACTGAACCAAGGCTGTTGCGATATTTCTTCTTTCTAGCTATTGGTTGGAGAGGGAGAATACCAAGTGATGGGGTCACTAATGTAAAGGTAACAAATGCATTGCAGTCATAATTTCTAATTTGCATATCTGTACCCTTTTAGCTTAAAGGTGTGCTAACATTTTCTGTTGAGGAGTATTTGTCTGGATGTATAATGGAGTATTCTCCATTATACATCTGTTATACATTCTCCATTATACATCTCCATTATATATACTTATACATCTCCATTATATATACATATACATCTCCATTATACAATCTATTGAGGAGTATTTTTCTGGATGGATAATGCAGTAGTGAGGAGCTCTAGTCATCTGCTAATATATTGATATGAGCTATATGACACCTCTCTATTTTCAGGGGCGATATTTTGAGCCTGCTGCCCTAAAGAGTTGAGCCTTCTGCTTCTCTGGTACAGTAACTGATCGCCCCATATGCAACTTTAAAAGACACATTAAGCAGAAAGAGTAGGCTTTAAAACTCACATTTGATGGAATATTATTTTTCCAGCTTGTAATCTTATAAATTCTTTACCAGATGTAGTTTAAAGAAGCACAGAGCCATGCCAACTATCCATAAATGATCATATTTGTAAAAGATTATTTTTTTAAAGAGAACTGACTTCCTGTGTCATTCCCTTTCTTTTCAGTCTTGCCTTTTGCTGAAAGCAGCTGTTTGAGTATGTCTTATCAAGCTTAGAAAGGGTCAGGAATCAAACTAATTACTTCTGTTATTTAAAATAGTCTCCTTTAACATAGAAAAGCATTCATCAGCCTTCAGTAACTGTCACTGTTGTAAGAGAAAAGTAAATATAAGCCACTTATTTGTGGGTTTAAAACCATATTGTGAGATATTAATGTGTAGCAACTGAATATAAGTGTGTGATTAAAATCAACTATTCAAACACTGTATTTCTAGATGGAAACAATCTGTCATTATTAAATTGATTTCTTTGAACTGCTATTTATTGTTAAGATGAACATTTTTAACAATTACATTTACACTACAAATCGTAAATGTGATTTATGACTTAAATGGTTAATTTACTTCAGTTGATGATGCACCTTTGCTGCCAATTACCCAACAGTAAGTTTACAGGACTTAAAATTTATTTTTCACATAACACTTCATCTCCAAGAGAAGGGAACTCAGTCACAAACAAATCAAACAGGCAGGTCTCGGGACAAAGCCTGTCTTTTCTACCATGAGAAATCTGCAAGCTGCTCACTAAGTGGAGGCTGCCTTTATTTTAGTTGCCTTTATTACCTGTAAGGTGATTTCCTTATTAGACAATGGGCACCTTGTAACAGTGAGTACTCAAAAAAAGAGCACACTCCATAACTGCTCTCTTCTCATTAGCAGACTATTGAATGAATAATCTTATAGCATTGGGGTGGATTTTCTGATTGCCTAGTAATTTCAGGCAGTTGTGCATGGACAGGGAAGAATGCCTTCTGTATATGTGTGTGTGTGTGTATATATATATATATACACATATGTAAGCATATGTGCATGTCAAATCAGCTTCTCTATGACACATTACTAAAGATTTAGATTTTAAATATGTATCTGTCTATGCAAGACATAAAAAGGCAACAGGTTGATGGCCTTGCAGTCACAATGGGTGTGTTAATGAACTTAGATGATTTTCTGAATCGTAGCACTACAAAAGAACAAGCAAAAAACCCCCAAAACACCAAAACCAACCAACCACCACGAAATCCTACCCACTTCTGAATTAATCCAGATAACCTCAAACAACATCAAAAACCTAACTCACAAACCAGCTCTGTAGCAGTCTGCACAGTGTTTCAGCCAGAAATCTAGGGATGAGTTAAACTGTAGCTATAAGAGGAAGGAATATACACCTGCAGCATGTTACGGTCATTAAAATCATTGGCAGCCAGATTTTTTCTTGAGGTACATATATTTTCCATTTATTAAGAGGAAAATGTTATCTATTATTTTGTAGAGAATTTAAACTATATATTGAATGATAAAAGTATAGCCTCTCCAGGCTTGTATAGGTAGCCAGTTATGTCTTGATATGCAGGATTTATAAGTGCAATTACAATAAAAAGAAAGAGTGATCTAGTTTCATTTTAGGCTCTCTTTATAAGATGCCACATCAGGTACATGTGAAATCAGATGTCAATATTAAGTTTCTGTCTGTGAAATTGTCTTGCACTACTGTTTGGTCTCCGTGAATTTACTGAGCTCCAATTTCAAAGTAACATTGGGTTTCTTGTCTAGCTACTCTGAAACTGTCTTCTTGTAGGACTACTTGGAATAATATTAATTACTAAAGTAGTTATTTGATCCTTAATCTACATTTAGCAGTTTTTACCCCTCCTTGATGTTTATTGCTAAATATACTTCCCAAGTCAGATATTCTTTGTGAGCACTTATTTTGCTAGTAAAATAAAGCTGTCCTAATCTCTCAGCAGACACTTCAATTTTCTAGTGATTCTAATGGGCCCTCTGCATTTGTTCCCATTTGAATTCACTGTTCTTGCATACACCTGATGAGAACTGTATATAGTATTTTGACATCTTTCTGAAGACGTGTGCAGTAGCGCTCATTTGCCAGATCCTAACGCACATATTTCAGACCTGCCTTTATTCCTAGCTTGCAGATAAATGTGAAATAGAATCAATCCTAAAATCTTTCTTAGGTGTCTAATAGCTTGTTCTGTTTAATTGTTGACTAAGAATGGATATTCTTGAAAGTGGCGCAGAGATGGTGGCAGTGTGGATTACATACTGCTGTATAGTTTTTAGATCTCCATACTCTCTGCTGATAGAGGATTTAAGGACAGGACTATGATGTATGCCAGGATGGATGGTGGATTAGTGAAAACACTCAAAAATTTCAGCAGAGATGTTTTTCTTGTTCTTTCTCTTGAATGTATCTGGCATACTTTTAAAAAAGCTCAGTCTGACAACTTTTCTTTGGAGTTTGGAGACATGTAACAGATAGGAGAGATTTCATTTTGCCAGTAGTACATTTGTTCAAATGGAGATTGTAAAAGATACTGTAACTTGGAACTGTTCTCTTGTAATGCCTTTGCCCAGCACAGTGAGAATTAATTTACCGTTAGTACAACCTGCAGACTTTGTCCCTTTTGATTTCCCACTTAAGTAACACTGTTTTCATCACACCCATGCAATTTCACTCTCTTGTACATGCCACAGAAAGCAGCCTTTTGGGTAAAGCTCTTCAGTTTTTTGTTATCATTCCTTTAGAGATGAGTGAGTGGAGGTTACTTCAGTATAACAGTGAAGGCACCAAGAAGAACTTATCCCAGGGGCGAGAAACTGAGCAAAGGTATTAAGAAATACTTAATTTGTTCTGTGAAGTACAGGTAAGGCAGGAATTAAACATGCATATCCATTTCAGCCCTCCTGGCATGCACACTGAGCAGGAGCATGCAGCTGCTTTCCCTGCTGTTTGTGTATGCACACAGGTGTGTAGGTGTACACAGTCATGTTATATGCTCACGTACAACTATCCTGTCCAGCTATCCTAGATCTATCCTGGGAATCTTTATTAATTGCCTTGTGTCACCCTTGAGCACTCCTCAAAAGTGATAGGCTGTGATCATTGTCAAGCTCTTTAGCTGCAGTGGTGTGTAATTCATAGGCCACTGGTGCAGTCAAAACCAAAATGTGGTATTTGCCTTTTCAAGATAACCTGAAAGCTAGAATTTAGGATCTCTGTTAGCTTTGGCTGTTTCTTACAATTTCATTTCAGTGATGCTCCAGACGGAATGTTCACATGTTATTTAATTGGAGATTCCTAAGAACACTGGAAATAGGAACTTTCATCAGTTCCTGAACTGTAAATCCATGTCTTTAGTCCCTCTTTAGAGGTAGCTTTTCTCTCAAATACATAGATTTGGATTTATACACTTCATATTACTCAAGAAAGGTTAAAAGTACTGCCATTAATGTTTCAGTGCCTCAGTTTACCACTCTGTAATAAGATACTAAAGCTTTCTGATTTAACAAGTGTGTTGTCAGTTTTAATTTTTGATGTTTACAAAATACTCTTATCTTAAATGCAAGGAGCTTAGCAGTGCCATGTGTTAATAAGCATGAGTGCTCTGGAAATGTCTAGCACTAAACTCTATGCATACTCAGCCTTTTCATCACAAGTTTCCAAGGAAATAGTTTACATGGAATTGCAGCATGCTGGGATTCCTGAATGTTAGTAGAAAGGCTAATTCCTGTGCAAACACAAACTTGGTGTTGTGAGAGTATGATTACACTCAGTCACAGGAGAAGGGCTTGAAAGAGTGTGAAGACATGGAAAGCCTGAAGGCTTAGATCTCGCCCAGTGAAAAAAAAAAGTAAGTTACTAATTCAGAATAGGAATAACTGGGCAGAGGATATTGTCACAGCCTTCAATATCTACCTGATGTAAAGTTCCTTTGCACAGCTTGGCTGTGTGAAGGGGTCCTTAGGGAAAGGTGAGAAAGTGGTCCTCCAATACTTTCAGCTGATCCATCATTTTGAGAGAAGCCAGTCCACAATATAGGAAATGCCATCTTTACATAGAAAAAGAAATATGTGTGGGAATGCTACATGACAAATGTAGAAGTAATTAATATGGATACTTTTTCATTCCTGTCATTGCTGCTGTGGCTTTTAATGTTTTTACCTATGACATGTCACTTTTAAACCATCATTTCATAATTAAGAAAATACATATCAGTCAGCATTGAATCTATTTTTATGAAATTAAAAGTCATGTATAAACGTATGTGAAAAATTAGCAATGGAAGGAAGTAGCACAGAAGTATAATTTCTGTTAATAACAATACATTTATATGTCTTTTAAAATTCATTTCCACTCATTCCATTCAAGAGACATTTTGTTAGGTGCCAGACTGAATTGCTTGTATTGAGGAACTTCAGACTCCTCTGAGGTATAGGTGGTATTCAAATACCGTGGAACACAGTGCAAGGCTTCATGAAGATGAAGCATTTGGCCCTAGTTAAAAGATCCAAATTGTAAAAGAAATTGCTGAGGACTCCTCTGTTGTGAATTAGATGGGATGGCTGCCTGATCTATTTGGTCAACTTAAACTCTAAGTCATTTATGAAAGAGTAGAAAGCAAATGCTCTCCAGATGTGGGATGAACATGTAATTTCAGCACTTTTAGCTCATTTCAATTATGTCATGGTGAAATAGATTGTATCAGTATGGGTGTGAAAAAACTATCTTTGACTCAGCGTGCAACTTAAACCACACTAGCTCACGTTTTGGCAAAGGGTCTGTAATACTTGTTGATCAGGATCTCATGAAAGTACTATGAAGACTTTTTTTCAGAGCAGTTGCTTTGAAAATATCACAGGATCACAAGATGTTAGGCGTTGGAAGGGACCCAAGGAGATCATTGAGTCCAACCCCCCTGCCAGAGCAGGACAATACTATCTAGCACAGATCACAGAGAAACACATCCAGACAGACCTTGAAAGTCTCCAGAGGAGGAGACTCCACAACCTCACTGGGGAGCCTGTTCCAGTGCTCTGTGACCTTTAGAGTAAAGAAGTTCCTCCTTGTGTTGAGGTGGGACCTCTTGTTCTGCAGCTTACACCCTTTGCTCCTTGTCCTATCACAGGGAGCAAGTGAGCAGAACCTGTCCCTCCTCTCCTGACTAGCCCTCAGATATTTATAAACATTTATTAATTCCTCTCTCAGCGTCCCTCCACCGCACTCAGTTTTCTCTTTTCCAGACTAAAAACCCCCAGGTCACTCAGCCTCTCCTCATAAGCCATGTCCTAATCATCCTGTAGCCCTCTGCTGGACTATCCATCAGATCCTTGTCCCTCTTAAACTGGGGAGCCCAAAATTGGGGCTATCCTTCTGTCTCCTCTCTGGGCTGCTTTAAAAGCTAGTTGTATTGTCTTTTGAGTGCAGTGTAGGTGTGTTCTGCAGCTACTTTAAAACCCTTCAGCTAATCATATGTCTTGTTCTCATCTCCACAAAGTGTCAGTACTGAAATTAAGGCTCCCTCTGACCCTGACTACTTTCTGGTAGTGTTTTATCTTAGTTGTTTTTAAGCCATGTAGAAGCATTTTAGGAGTATTGCCGTTGATTTCTGTGGTACCCAGGTTGTGGCTGTGCAATTTGTTTGATTTCTTCAACTGCAAAACCTTTAAACTGCAACCTGTAGGAGGTTCTTGTTAGAATCTCATTAGCAATATATCACCCTTATTAATGAGCTGTTCATAAATTACACTCCTAGAGGCAGTTACATATGAGTGTATGTATCAGTGTTCCTACGAGGCTTTGCTTACACAGATTGCAACCTATTCAATGATCTAGGAGACATTACAAAAGCAGATAAACACTACAACAATAGACTATTTATATCCCTCTGATTCCAGCAGAGCTCTGTTAAATGTTGGGGTTTTGTTTCTTTGTTCCTCTGTAGTCTCGCACTGAATGAAGGGGTTTGGCTGTGCAGTGTTTTATTCTGTGAGTTGTAGCTACTGGAGCTGAGGCTGGTGGCTGCCTGGCAGTATTAGACAGGTTACAGCAGGTGGCACTGTTTGAAGACTTTTGCTTGGAACTTTATTCTTGCAGTACGGATGAGTCTGTTGATACATGATCATTGTTTTATTGGCTCTTTATGGGGATATAAACAATGCATACAGTCTGAAGAAGTGTATGCATGTGTCCTTTTGTGTAATGAATAGACACAACTCTTGCATGTTTTCCTAAGCATGTCAAATGTATTAAAGAGTTTTCTTCATTGTATTATAAATAATGAAGAAAACTTATCTTAATAATGTTTGGACTGATGCTTGGACCATGTGTGAACAGCTCTTGTGAGACATTCTGGAGAAGTAATAGTGTTTAATTCTACGTAATGAGGTTTAAGGATTTTTGAAGTGCTTAGAGGTCTCTAAAAAATATGAAAATACTTTTTAAAGCACGCAGATTTATTTTTTAATGTCCTCTTTACTTCGGTCATCACGGCATGAGAGGCAAAGCACTACCTGGTGTTGCTTAGATAATAGCTCTGATTATGATGGAAGGGAGATTTGTTGTTGCATTGCTTTTCCAGCATAATAAATGACATAATAAATATTTATTCTGTTAAATGCATTGATGGATAAATGTGTCTAGGTGGATGCACATATGTATGCATTTTTAGAGTCACAGTCTACTCTCACACTAGTTTTGTAGCGGGGAGATTTCTCTGGGCCACTTCACTAACATGGGTGTCAACAAAACCAGAACTGGTTTATATGTGAAAAATATAAGCACCATTCTTACCTTAAGTCTTAGCGTGGCTGTTTAATAATTGTATTTAGCAAAAATATTGAAATGCTACAGATAAATTATTTCTCTCTTTAAAAAAAGAAAAGGCTGGGGGAGATGGTTGAAGAGAAGGCATTTTAACAGCATGTGCTGGTTTCTGCCACTGTTCCTTTTCTAATGTAAGAGTTATTTTTAGCAGTGGAAAGTGCAAAGCATGTTTAAGAGAAATAGGCTGGAAAATGTGACATGCATAACCCATCTTTGTGGGTGGATGAGGTTTCTCTATCAGGGTTGCTCTGTTTGGTCTCATTTGCATCCTCTTGCTGTGTGCCATGCTTTTTTGAATTACAGATGTGTTTTTGTGGCTTAGAAAGCCTGTCCAAGAATATCTCTGCAGGACTGGAAAATATATTTAAATGATATAACATACAAGCTAGTGATGGTGTTATAATCAGTTCTGGGAAGAAATAATTCTTGATGTTTTGATTCAGTATTTGTACTTTTTATTTATCAGCCTTAGACTAATACCAGAGCTAGAGTGAGAAGGATGCATTTGACATGGTTTAAAAATAATACTGCATTTTGCCGGATCAGGAAATAAATACTTCAGTTGTTATTTCTAGGGATGAGCAGTACATTTCTGAGCAGAACTGAGCAACAGGACTCAAGATTTGTGTTTTCTTGCCACCTCTTTTCTCAATTCTGCCACTGGCCTCTTGGAACACTTATTTTCATTGTGATATGTTTTGCTTGCCTTAACCTTTAAATTGAGGATAGTGATGATGAATTTTTTGTGTGACCACTTACACATGTTTGGATGAAATGTATTGTGCAATGATTTATTACTTCTCACATGTTTTGCTTCTGCCATCTGCCTGTTCACTGGTCTGCTTATTCAGATGGAAGGACCCATGCTACATCCTGATTTTTTTTATCCCCCCCCCCCTTTTATTGTGTTGAAAATGGAGAGCTTGGATGATGCCAATTAATTGGTGATTAGGTAAATGAATGTTATGTAAAAGAAAGTAGTTTCTCTGAGGACTACATATTTACTGATGGTCTGAAGACAGGAGAGTTCAGGGAAAGTCTCTACTTACACAGTCGTGTAGTAGAGAGAAAGTTGAGAGGAAAATGTCTTTTGTGTATATGGGAATCTGCAGCTCCCAGAAAGTTCAGAGAGGGAGAACTTGGCTCTTATTTGTCAATACCGCCATTTCCTCACCAAGTTGGTGATCCACTCCCTAATCAGTTTGACTACCAGCTTGATGGGTGTTATTACCATCTGAACAATGGATTGACTGTTCAGGTGAAACAGTGTCAGTCTTTGGGTATCTAAGATTACAGTTCCTGTGATTGTGCCTGTTATTTTCATTTCCTCCCCCAAGATTTGTCATGTTACAGATGTTTGAGCCCAGTAACCAGTCAGTATAACTGACCATAATACTAAACTATTAAGTGTTTCCAGTCCTATCTCATCACCATCAGATGTCTTTTTTATGGTTCTTGCAGGTAGCATAACACACATACCTCGACACAGGCCCACATATGTGTATCCGTCCACCTGTCTGTCTGTCTATCTATCCATCCATAAAAAGCTTATCTTCACCTGGTATTTGCTCAGTCTGTCTTTTTGCCCTGATGGGTGAATGCAGCAATTGACAATTCTTTGATATTTACATCAACCTCCAAAATTCACTCCACAGTCCACCGAGAAGTCTATTGCTATTTTACTTTTTAGCTGTGATAGAGTTCAAATTATTTATAGAGAGACATAGAAATTGTAATGTATGCATCTCTGTAAAGTGTTGGTCCTTTATTGTAACACCACTGTCATTGGAAAAAATTCCTTCCTTAGGTCTAGTTTACATCTAACTTCTTTTGCTTTCATACCATTATCCTTTGTCCTATCACAACAGGCCTTCTTTCTTGTAGGCCCCCTTTAAGTACTGGAAGGCTTAAGATCTCCTGAGAACCCTTTTTTCTCCAGGCTGCACAACCCCAATGCTCAGCCTTTCATCAGAAGAGAGGTTTTCCATCCATCTGATCAATTTTGTGGCCCTACTCTGAACCTAATCAAACACGTCCATGTCTGTCTTGTGCTGCAGACAGCAGAGATGACATAATACTCCAGGTGAGGTCTCTTCAGGGCAGAGTAGAAGGGGAGAATTGCATCATTTGGTGTGATGGTCACGTTTCTCTCCAAGTTGCTTCATAAATAGGTCTTGTCCTTAAAGAAGACTCAGTTTTATTGGCTTTTTACTTTGTGTGGAGTTTTGGGAGTCCAGTTTGCCTCTTAACCAGTGCAAGAAGTAAAATGCATGCATACTGCATAAAGTCTCACACAGTTGTATAAATGCAATCTATTATATTTTTCTAAGTGCAGCTTTTTAATATGGAAATGTTGAAAGCATTAGATTTTACTCCAGGGTTACCACAAGTTCTGTAGAGAAATAATCTACATTTTGGTTCTGTGTGCCAAATAATTCTGAGTACTTGACCCTTAATTATTTAAAACCTTGTTTATGAAACATCCATGTATTTACTGTGCAGAAACCATCCTTGATACTTGAAATCTGATCATCTAAATGTGTTCCTTGATCCAAATGACTTTGAGATAATCAAGGTTGTAAGCTTCATGCATTTGGGCTAATTCTTTGCAGTATCTCTGGTCTTAGTCAAAGTATTTAAGGTGCTGAAAGAGGTTGTGACAATGAACTTGTACAGCACTGATTAGCAGGACTAACATTTACATGTAACATGTAAATGGACCATGCTATCTGAAAAGGTAAAGGTCTCTGGAGGAAGGACCACGGTGCATTTTGTAGGCTGAGTGAGTACCATTATCAGCTCTTCACATTCATAGGGACATGACAGGTTTTTTTGCTTCTCCATTAAATAGCCCTGTTCAGGTGATGCTTTGTATTTAGTGCAGTTAAATGGCTGAAAACCAGAAGAGACATATCTGTGAGGAAGGGGGGGAGGAAGACTCAAACAAAACCCAAACCCCAAACCTTGGAAGTTTATCTGTATCTATATAGACACACACACACACATATATATATATATATATATATACATGATGTATTTTTTTAAATTCATACCATTTCTTTTGTTCTAGTCTGCAGAACAACTTTCATTGTTTTAAGATTTTTTTTTCCCCCAAAGCTATCAGCTTTGGATGTCTTGATGCACACCCTTGCCTGTTTCACAGGGGTAGATGTTAGATCTTACTATGAAGTTAGTGTCTCCAATTGGGCACCGAGAGATGCTTTTAAAAGCTTAGGACTGCATAATGTTGATGTAATACTTCATTGCTCATTGTCCTATATTCTGTTACTTATTTTCACTGCTTTTGTGAGAATGTGAATGATTAAAGTTCATAAGGATATGCACCAGGCAAATGAAATAACAGAGGTTCATTATCTTAGAGCCATTTGTAAAGTAACCGCTTTGAGATGATTTACAGTTTACATAGTGTTGTGAATATTGGTATGAATTTCTCTTTGCTTCTACAGGTGCTGATTTCCAAAGGAAAACGTAACCTCCAATTCCCAGCACACTGATCTGTCTAAACACAATTTGACATGCGTTGCTATTAGCTTAGCACCTTATCAAATAATGTGCCCTGATAAAGATAAAAGGTTTTACAACCTTGCCGCCTTTGTTTCTGTGTGCGTTCACCCACAGAGACAGCTCTGCAGCAGCTAATAATTAACACAAAAGACAAAGACAAATCTATATGGCTCAGTGTTGGAGGCTCCAACATGCATGTTAAGCAGCTGGGGAAGTGAAATTTACAGCAAGAGGGTCTAAATGGGATCTTCAAAGGAGGCTTTAGAATGAATTGAAGTTGGACTTTGTAAAATCTTGCTTTAACATGAAGGAG
Source organism: Pogoniulus pusillus (assembly GCF_015220805.1). Taxonomy (NCBI): domain Eukaryota; kingdom Metazoa; phylum Chordata; class Aves; order Piciformes; family Lybiidae; genus Pogoniulus; species Pogoniulus pusillus. Next base: position 45,523,329 of record NC_087269.1, on the reverse strand, counting down.
CAGATGTCAAACCGTTGTCTGGAAGGCAGCTCAGCTCTGTGTGTCAGAGTATTTACTCAGACCTTCAGAGAAGCTCTTCGTGATCTGTTAGCAGTAACCCTGTGTTGCTTTACACATCCACTGTCAGCAAAGTATCTGAGAAAGAAATAAAGTATGCTACAAAAATCGACCAGAGAGATGATACAAAATATTCACTGAATTGAAGTCTGCCTTTCTGCCTTTCAAACTTATTTTTGTCTTTGTCTGTGTATGCAGCTTTAAGTAGTGCCTTGGGGGACTAAGGCCAATCCCATGCTAACTTTCTCTGCTTCACTTCCAAGGGCAAAGGCTCCTGTGATAATGTTTTCTTGAGTCATCCAGTGTAGTGGTTCTGGGCTTCACACACCCACTCTGCCAGTGAATTCACCCAGACTAGACTCAGCCAGCTGAAGTTAAGGAATGAAGCTTTATATTCACAGCTTAGCATAATATACAAGCAGATATTTACAATACATTGCAGGTATTTACAGCTAGGTACAGAAATATACAAGTTAAAAGTAATACAGAAACACAATACTCCTCCCAGAAATCAGAGTGCCTAGGAGGGGCTCCCAGCCACCCTTCCACCTTCTTTCCACCCCCCACTCTTATCGCAGTATCTGCCTTACATGCAAGATGAGTTGGAAGGATCGGCAAGGGGGATTATAAGCACAATGATTAGTTGGCTTACACAGACCTGGCTAGAAGCCATTAATATGGCAGAAACCAGGGTGAAACACAGACTGGCTTATCTATGTTTGTGTCCTTGTTTTTAAACATCTCAGCAAACCTATGAGTTAAGTAGACATCACTATTGTTGTCTTTTCACAGCCTATAATCTATTCTTTCTAATCAAAATATTCCAATTAACTTGAAACCAGTGCATCATTAACCTACCTAGCATCTTAAATATGACCTTAGCCAGACTAGATGCTGCAAAAAAAGAATTGGTCTGGCATTATAGGGGGCTGAGAAGCTGTTTAGATCTCCTCTCCTCCCTCTAAAAAACAAACAAGTACTGTAAAAGTAAGAATCTTATTTTTAGACTAATAAGGCACTATTTTATTGTCTGAATAAATCTGAATTCCTTTTTAATCGAGAGCAGTGAGTTGCTTATTAGTTGTAAAAATTAGGTCGGAATTCTAGTTACATGTAAGCATGTTCTGTTTTTCATCTTAGTCAATGAAAGCCAGGCCTGTGCAGACACTTGACAAACTAAGTGTCAATAGGTGCCATGGGAGATTTTCAGAACTGTGTATCTGCATGTCCTCTTAAAAATTGCTGAACATCCATCTGTGTTGTAAAGCTTATGAATGTCTCTCCACAATCTGATTCTGGGTTCCTCTGAAAATTTTAATGAGTAATAATTCCTTCATGTTATATCCTTTTTTTCCCCTGTCCTAATATAAAAAAAATATGATCTTGATAGAATGGAAAAGTGTTCGTAACAATGAAGTGAAAGGAGGGAGACAGTGAAAGGGAGAAGAGAAACATTATTTCTAACAAAATAAGTAGGAGATACTTCAGTTCAGTATAATTTGTACTGCTACACTGGCTTTTAATCCATCACCCTATCAAAACAATAAAGTGAAGCTGGAAGATTAGAATGAGTTAAAGGCCCAAATGCCCACAGAGACAGCCGGTAGAGCAAGCTAGAGACAAAACAGTGGTACTTTGAGGTTGTCTGTAGATTGGATGTTTCACTTGGAAACATTTTGGTGTCACAGCAGACTTGTGAAGTTATAGTTTGGCTGAAATCTTTAAGAGGAGCCTAAGGAACATTGATACCAAATTCCCTCTGAGTTTGAGTAAGACTTTGCAGTCATTTGGCAGTATTTTTTTCCTTGAGCTTTCTCTTTAAGGCATCTCTCAAAATCCTGGTAAAATAAATGTGCATGCTTTTTCTCTTGATATATCTTTCCAAAGGGGTATTTTCTGCCTGGTGTTTAGTGTTTGATGGCTTATGATGCTAGAGATGTCTCCTGTTCTGTTCTGACTTCATTAATAATGCTGATGATAGGTTTTTATTCTGTGAACCAACAGAGTTTCAAGCAGATTTCATGTGCTGTGGAAGTGTAATGTCAGGCCAAACCCCTACTCTCCTGTGTGTCTCTTCCAAATGTGCAATGGAAGCAGGTAGTACTATTGCTTGTGGATTGATTAAAACACAGAATCACAGAATGACAGGGCTTGGAAGGGACCTCAAAAGATAGTGTAGTCTAATCCCCCTGCCAGAGCAGGATCACCTATACCAGATCACAGAGGAACACGTCCAGGTGGGTTTTGAATACCTCCAGAGATGGAGACTCTATGAATTTGGTGAGTGTTATGCGATAGCCTTACTAGTACAAATCTGCTGACCTGTATAAATTCAGCATCCCAGCAAAGGCAGTGCTCTGTATTTGTTGGCAGAACAAGGTGAAACAGTGAAAACTTTTTTCTTTACCAAGTTCTTCGTATTTTTCTGAAATAAAATAGTTTGTTCTCTCAGTTTGCTTTCTAAATCACTGAAATAGATTAAAAGGATTACCCAGCTCCCAAAACCTACATGTTAGTCTTGCCTGAGTTGAAAAGAAAAATGTCAGAAAACCATATTAACATGAGTAGCTGCTTGCTTTATGATGTTTGTGATTTGTGCATTTGGCAGCTGTTTGTTCTCAATCACTAAGCTTACCAGAGTTGCCTCTGTTGGTAAATGCAACACTGGAAGCTGTCTTAGAGTACTGAATTGCAATGAAAAGCAATGCTGAGAAGAGGCCACAAAGGTTTCTTGGAGAAAATCTAACAAATGCAGGATCTCTGGGGACAGATTTGGGCAAGGCACCTAGTTCATAATGCTGTTCAGTGAGATTGAAGTAAGCAGTACTTGGGAGTTTGTGACAGAAGATGTAGTTACAAAATGCAGGGTGATATTAGCGGTGAAAGCCCTAAGCGAAACACCCCAGATTCTACAGTCTTTTTCCATAGGCTGATGTCTGCCTCTCTCAAAGAATTGGAAGAGCTTGTATCCCTTCACAGAACTGTGCAGCTCACTATTGCTTTTAGGTAAATATTGTAAAGGCAACAACAGCATAAGTGAAAGGAGTACTGAGTAAGTGAGTGAGGTGATGATGAAACTAGTTGCTTACACAAAGATGGATATTCCCTGAATTACTATTCTTAATATTGATCTTTGGATCAACAGTACTTCATAAAACGTTGTTGTGGTCATATTTGGTACCTTTTCAGTTAGTGAACTATCAAATCACATAGCATGAAGATGGAATTTATGTCTATATTCCTGACCCTGTAAGCACATACACAAACAAATAACCAGCTACGTGTCTGTCAGTAAATCAACTGGTTTTTCAGTAGGTGAAGAGTCAGAGTGAGATTTTTCAGACCTTGATTTTCCTTACTCTGAAGACATTGGAAAATCGTTCTCATTGACATTTTGATTGAGACTTTGTGAAGATTTATTGATATTTTACTTAACAAAATTAGGCATAATCCAGTGCAACAATGTCAGAAGGAAGGAAGGTCCACTCATAAGGCCAAGGCATAAGGCAGTCTGTGCTCCTGTTTGAGCACGTTGGTAAAACAGGCTAATGGAGGAGGACAGGAAATATAAAGAGACCTGATGGAACTGAAAGTAGTAAGAGGCACCTTGTGAAATGGTGACACAGTCTACTTCCCTCCTTGGACTAGGCTGATGGTACTGCCCCAGATATATACATGGGGAAGGTATTAATGTAATTCTTTCACTCTACTGAATGTAGATGTGTTCTTTGTCTAAAGTGTATGCTGATATCAATGAATACAACACCCTTGAAATTGCTGGGTAGATAGATCTGTACCTATATGTTCTGCTGACAAAAGGAGATGGAAGAATAAAATGGGTGAGATTTAACTGGTCTGAGAATACCAGTTAACTGATAAGAGAAGTGTTGGGCTGGGCTGATGGCAGATGTCTCAGCTTCAACAACCACTAATATTTTCCCAACTGTACAAGCAGTGAATAGAGTCTGAAGCCTGAAGTATTATTTTCAATCAGTTTCTTTATTTGCAAAAAGAAACATCCATCTAGAAATAATTTCATTAATATTAATACTTTTAAAAGGTTAAGCATCTAAAATTATATTTCATTAGCATGACATATTTGTGGTTTAATATTTTCATTCCTATTAGCTGGTGACAAACTGAGATTTACCACTTGTGTCATGACCAACTTGAGAACTTCCTCATCTTTCTTAAAGATTTACAGCTCACAGAAGAAGGATAGATTAGTCATTGAGTTGTGATTTATTCTCTGACTGACCCTGCTCTGGCAAATAAACTTTCTTTGAAGGCTTTTGGTTTTGAGAGAGGCTTTTTGGTAAGTCTGTTAGTATTCTTGTAACTCAAACAGTTCTCTCACATAGTTTCATGCTGCAGAACAAGTTGTGCATTGCAAGCATTTGGGCCTGAGAGGATTAATAATATTACTTATGATTTTATTTGCATTGTAGCAACTTCTGTTCAAGTAGCGGAGCCAGTTTGTGCTGGGCACTGTACATCTTTAATAAAAGAACTGCAATATCTGTTTATACATTGAAACCATAGGTGGAAGAAAAATGCAAGGTAATGTGGAGATGATACCTAGAGTAACAGCAATGGCTGAACTTGAGCAAAGGTGAAAGAAAAAATAGTGGTAACTTGGAGTTGGGTTTTCCTGCTGGGTTTAAAAGCTGTTATGTTGAGACAGGGAGTTTCAGATTAAATTCTGAAAGACATGATGTCTGTGCAATAGTTATGATTTCTGGTATTTCAGCTCAAGTTAATTCATTCCTATGAATGCATCTCCCCTTAGTGTCTTACAGTTTCACAGACATAGTTTTGTGGCCATTTACATAATTATCTAAGTGGGCAGCTCTTTGTCCCTTATCAAACCTTTCCCTTCAGGACCTCCTGATTATTTTTCTTTTTTTTTTTTTTTTTGCAATCTTTTGAAGTCCAGCCCATGATTTCTGGGGTGTAGGTATTGGCTTGATTAACTTCAAAGAGACACACCACTGACTATCATATTAGCTTGGCAGTTGGCCTCCAGCAGACACTGTGACTGTGAATGGAATTGAGAAGCTTTACTCTAGGTATCTCTTTTTTTTCTTTCCTAGGGCGATGACAAAATAATTAAAGATGAAGGTTAAACAATGTCATTGAAGTGTATGTTCATTTGCTAGCTTCTGGTATCTGCTGTAGCTTTAAATGGAGAGAGGTATAACATGCAACTAATTGTGTGTGTCTGTGTTTTACTGCTTTGCTGCCCCGTGAAGTATCCTGAAGAATGCAGAGACATGGCAGAATTGTAATTAAATTCCTCTCCCAGACTTCTGGGAGTTTGAAGTAGCAGGAGATGTGGAAGGATACTGTTTACATGTTGTGTCTTTTTTGTTTGTTTTGTGAGTCTGTTTATTTGTTGTTTATTTTTGTTGTTGTAGCTGATATTTTAGAAACTACTCTTGAGTCCCTGTTTTCTGTGCAGTGCTAAAGATCTAAAGGTCAATGCAACATTGTTTTTTTACTATGATGAATCCATAAACTGTCATGTATAATCATTTGTATAAACTGTGTTCACTTGATGTCAGTTGTGTATTTCTTGCTGCACTAGTTTTCTGTACCTTTATTTTTGTATAAGAGATCTAGAGATATCACCTGGTAATAGAACTATTTAGTCATAAAGAGATATGTGAGATGTGAAAAAACTTTGTGACGTTTTGATAAAGAAAAGGCTGAGGGAGCTGGGGTTGTTTAACCTCGAGAAGAGGAGGCTCAGTGGTGACCTCCCTGCTGTCTATAACTACCTGAAGGGAGGTTGTAGCCAGGTGGAGGTTGGTCTCTTCTCCCAGGCAACCAGCAATAGAACAAGGGAACACAGTCTCAAGTTGTGCTGTGGGAAGTCTAGGCTGGATGTTAGGAGGAAGTTCTTCCCAGAGAGAGTGACTGGCATTGGAAAGGGCTGCCCAGGGAGGTGGTGGAGTCACCACCCCTGGAGGTGTTCAAGAAGAGCCTGGATGAGGCACTTAGTGCCATGGTTTAGTTGACTGGATGGGGCTGGGTGCTAGGTTGGACCTGGTTGATTCTGTGTTTTCTTGATAGAGACTGTCTCTGTATGCTGTTTGGGATGGTATGATTGCATGTTATTTTTCCTAATAATCCTCTTTTCAGTCTTTGATTTCTGTATGCAAATTATAGATACCCAAATGTAAACTCACTTACACATGATGAGATTGAAGCTTAAATATGTGCAGACTGTGAGCAAGTTTGGGGTATTTTGAGGTAGAAAGCATGGTTGGTAGTGGTCAATTTCAGTGTCCTTCTTACTGTGATTTACAAGAAGACAATATGTGAAGACATATTTAAAACTCCAAGAAACTGCATTTGTACAGTGCATGGGACTCGATGTTTTTGTGATGATGATAAATAGAGAAGCATTTAAGGGAACTATTCATGTCAGATAAGACATTCATGAAGATTATTTTCATAGCAGTTGGAAATTAATTGGGTTACCTAGTTATAAGAATGGGTCTCAGATTATCTAATGATATGAAGAAATTAGATCAATGAGCACTGTTTTAGATATTTTGATGGTACAGGTACGCCATGACTGCATCTTGGTCAGCTCATTACTCACTTGACAGATCTCACTTGTAGAAATTTAATGCACTGCAATCTCATACAATCCTCTGTACAAACAAGACTGCACAAGTTATGCAATAAAACTCTGTACCTGACATATGCAATTAAAGGAGAAATGAGAAATTAAGAATTCAGTCCCATGGAAGCACTTGCATGTCTCATTCCAGAAACAAGACCTAACCATAAAACACTCCAATTAATACTAAATACTGCATATTACTTGATTACAATTCAGCAAACTTTTTTGGCAGGTCACAGCAGGGTGGCTTGATTTAAATCACCAATTGTAATAATGATTTACATTAGCAGGCAGGAAACCCGTATTTAAATAATTAAATTTAATCCATACTTAATTATTTTCCTAGAGAATGTTTAAATACTATTGGTTGTTAAAAAACAATTAAAACACAATGAACTGCTACCAGATATAATCTTATGCTAATAATTGGTAGTATCTTTGCTAACAAAGAGGGTATATTAAAATATATATGTGAGCAATTATATCACATATTATTCATTTTTTAATTGTATTATATTGGAGAATGATGAGTGATGTTTGTTGTCTGCTTTGAGGATCTCACTTCCTGAAATGAAAATTAAATGATTCATTAAGTTATTTAAGGGGAAAAAGAAACTGTAAGGACTGGACACATAATTCAATAAAACCCCAACATATTCTTTGAAAGTTTGACCTTTTTTTAGTAGAGTCACTCTACAGAAGTGATTACACTATTCTCTATCCAAAGCAAAGCATTCAGTTTAGTCCAGAGCTGGGTGTTCACATGAATCTTTAGATGTTCAGACTATTTTGAACAGCTGTCAGAATTTTAGAGTGTGCACATTTCATAGTCTTCTGCATCTTTTCTATTCACGGATAGGAAAAGAACATCCTCCCTCCATTTTCAACTTAAAATGGGACTTGTTGATAAGGAGTTTATCCCAGTAAAGAAATATCAGAGCCATTTTTGGTAGATCTGAACTGCTGAGAAATGATGAAAAGTGGCTTGACAAGTTGTGTGCTTTCTCTGCAGCAAGTCACTCCTGAAGAAGTTCACTCTACCACTCTACTAGTATCCAAGAGGGGGGGGTTTGCAGCAGGGTTTACTGTCATCTTAAGAATGTTTGCATCATCCATCTTGTGATCAGCTAATTTCTGTGCAGTTTTTGTTGGCTGAAAGGAGGTGGATCTATGACTCGTATCTAATTCTTAAAGTACCACTTCTGGTGGTACTTTAGATGGCCTTTTCCTAACTCAGCCTTATCCCTGTGTTAACCACTGAACAGGACTGCCCAGGGATTTGCTGGAAAAAAGCAAATGTCACTCCAGTCTTCAAAAAAGGACATGAAGGAAGACCCAGGCAACTACAGACCAGTCAGCCTCACCTCCATCCCTAGAAAGGTGATGGAGCAGCCTAGCCTGGAGGCCGTCTCTAACCACATGGAAAAAAAAGAGGGTTATCACGAGAAGCCAACATGAATTTACCAAGGGAAGATCTTGCTTGACTAATCTGATAGCCTTCTATGATACCAGGACAAAATGGGTATACAGAGGAAGAGCTGTGAATGCCATATACCTTGACTTAAGTAAGGCTTTGGATACTGTCTCCCACAACATCCTCCTAGATAAGCTCAGGAGAGGTAGCATAGACTGTTGATCTGTAAGGTGGATCAAAAACTGGCTTGACAATGGAGTTCAGAGATTTGTCATCAGTGGCACAGCATCAAGTTGGAGGCCTGTAGGTAGTGATGTTCCTCAGGGATCAATACTGGGTCCAGTTTTGTTCAATATCTTTATCAATGATCTGGATGAGGACATGGAGTGTACTCTCATCGGGTTCACTGATGATACAAAATTCAGGGGAGGAGGGTGGCTGACACCCTATCAGGCTGTGCTGCCATCCAACAAGATCTGGATAGTCTGGAGTACTGGGGGAAGGCAAACCTTATGAATTTCAGTAAGGACAAGTGCAGAGTCTTGCATCTGGGGAGGAATAGCAGCAGGCACCGCTGCAGGTTGGGAGCTGCCCTGATGGAAAGCACCTTGTGGAGGCAGACCTTGGAGTCCTGGTGGGCAGTGAGTTCTCCATAGGACAGCAATGTGCCCTTGTGGCCAAGAGAGCCAATGACATCCTGGAGTGCATCAAGAAAAGTGTGTCCAGCAGGCCTAGGGATGTTCTCCCCCTCTGCTCTGCCCTGGTGAGACCACACCTGGAATAGTGTGTCCAGTTTTGGGCTCCCCAGTTCAAGAGACAGAGACTTGCTGTAAGGAGTCCAGTGGAGAGCCACAAGGATGACTGTGGGTGGGTGTCAAGTGGATGGGGTAATCTCTATTTGGTGGTCAGCAACAATAAGACAAGGAGCAATGGCTACAAACTGGAACACAGAAAGTTTCACCTCAGCATGAGAATAAACTTCTTTACAATAAGACTAATGGAGCCCTGGAACAGGCTGCCCAGAGAGATTGTGGAGTCTCCATCTCTGGAGGCTTTCAAAACCAGCCTGGATGCATTCCTGTGCAGACCACCCTAGGTGATCCTGCTTTGGCAGGGAGGTTGGACTCAATGATCTGTGGAGGTCCTTTCCAACCTCTAAGGTTCTGTGATGTTGTGATTTTGAGCAAAGCTGTGCGGCATGACAATAAGGAGCCTCCTTCCCTATTGGCAGGATTTACCATCCCAACAAGTGTACCTTTCCCTTTAATAATGCACTGGGCAAAATGATATATTTTCTTCTTTCTTCCTTATAAGGATGAATTCATGAGAAGCCAGTCCAGCTGGTGCTGATTTGAACAGCCCTGTGATGTGAGGAGAAAGGCAAATCTGCATTCTCTGCAGTAGGACCCTGGAAATGATCTCAACTGTCATGTCAGATGAAAATTCATGAGCCTATACTGTCACCATGTGAGGCAGCATAATAGAATATCATCTCGTTCGTATAAATTTCTGTTTTCTTCCCCTGCCACTTGTCTTTTTAGCTATTAAACAGGGTTAAGGGCCCTCTTGTCACTGTTATTAATACAGAGATTCTGCATCAAGGAGGCTTTTTGCCCTTCTATTCCTTGGGAAGTTTCTCGAAATACTAGAATTAGAAGTGAAGATAAAAGCTCAGAAAAAAAAAAAAAGGAGACTGAGAAAAGGGTAGATATTCAGCAGCTCTTTTTCAGGAAAGAATACTCAAGGGAGATTATACATGTAATCAGATAGTTTAGAAACACTTCTCTTCCCTGCTGATATAAGAGAGGGAAACTAGATCTAAACAGTAGATCTGTGGCCTCACTATGGAGCATATTAGAATAGGCTACAGTCTAAATTCTTATCAAATGATCTTTAATGTTAGGGGCTTGTTGTTGTTGATTTTAGCTGCTAAATGATTCCAGTTACTACAGGGATTTGCACTTCAGGTTTCCTGGCTCAGGGAACTGAACTTTCCCTTCAGGAGGATTACCACTAGCTCCTATAGACCTAATCAACATAAACGTTCAGCCCAGCAGGCAGGTGTCACGGCAGCAGTTGGTTTACAAGGTAAGTACGTGGAAGATGTGAGAAGTTCAGAATTAGCAATGCAAGTCTTCTGTCATTTTTATCATTGGACGCTGCAGGGAGGATCTGATTAAATGGATATTCAACTCTTTGCATTAATGTGCACCCAATTTTAATTTGCATATAATTAACATCACCAAAAATCTAATTTTATTATTTCCTGTTGGAAAGCAGATCTCTGGCAGCAAGGAGCTGCGTGCACTTGCTAAAGGCTGTTATAAATTGCTTTATCTTGTACGTCTTCTTTTTTTACTGCTTCTTTTTCCTGCATCATACTAATTTCAGCATCTCTTTTGTTTGGTGTAGAATGCGACATCCAGGTTGTTTCCTGAACTCTGTTGCTTTATATGTTGTTTGTCTGATAGGTCTTTTATGCAAAATAACCTTGTAGACCTAGCAATCTCCAAATGCCCTCTATGCTTTCACTGAGATACATGTTCGGAGGTAGGATACGTGGTATAAATCCCAGCATAGGCAGCTGACTTGGATGTCAGAGGTTCTTAGTTCTACCCAAATCTTGACATCTATCTGGGAAGTGACAGGAAGTATATCAGTTCACCTCTGCACCTTTGATTGAATTTTTCATTAGAAAACTCTGCCACCAAAGGTTATTGGAACTCCTTTACATCAGAATATTGAGTTAGTCAAAGGTTTACATGTTGAATGACATCCCTAGAATCTCCACATCTGTAGAAATGCAGCACACAGAGTACCTTCCTATTAAATTGTATTGAAGCAGTCCATCATCTGGGGAGTGAAATAATCATATCAATACATGGAATGCATGCTAATTTCTGAATAGCTTGGAGGGAAAGCTTACACTTTTCTTAATCCTGAATTTGAGCAGTGTTCATGTCTGTGCATTTCCCTGGCATTTACTTCAAAGTCACATGAATGGGAATAGATTTTAGTCCAGTAATTAACAGTTTCAAAAGCATTTAGCATCTGGAATTAGATGGCCCAATATTTTCTCAGTTGACTCTGAATCAGAGTATAGGTACATAAAATTTCTTTACTTAGCTCCAGTATTTTGTGACTATTTTCTACAAACCATCAGACGTGTGAGTGCTGTATGATGAGACTAAATGCTTGTAGTTGGCAAAATGTAAGTTTTGCAGTGTATTGGAGGCTGAAAAGCCTTAGCATATCTAGTTCCTAGGCAGAGTTAGAGCAAAAGAAGTTCTTTGAAAGGCTCAGAGATGAGTGTAGCAGCTGTTACTATTTATAATTGTACCAGGAGGCTGAAGATAATTATTGGTGCTATGCTGTGCAACTCTGTTTTAGTTTGGTTGCACTGATCATTTGAAGAAACATCTGTAATGGAGTATGCTGGTTTAACCTATAGAAGCAATTTGAATCTTAATTCGAGCTGTTTTTTCCTGATCTGGATACTTAGTACATCTGTCATTCACTAGCATATGGTCTTTGTATCCTGAGTAGTTTACCTGTCCTTGGGCCTGTATCTGCCAGGTGAAAAGTTTCTGCATTTTATGCAGTCCATAAGTGGCAGCAAATCACTGCTGGAAAGAAATTGCAGTAATTAGCTACTGTGGTCACAGTTAACTCTGTGGGAGAGGTGTTAGGGCTAAATGATGTTATTGTGGCATTTCTGCTGAAACGAACGATAACAGCATAACAAGATTTAGAATTAGTTTTTGAATAATCAGGAAATGTAAGCAAGCAAGTCATAAATTAGCATCTTCCTTCTCCTAACAACAGTCTGACTGTGTCATATGTTGCCGGTGGGACTTCCTTAATGAGCAGTAGGGATGACTTAACATAGGCAAAGCAAGTTTGAGGCTCACTGAGAATTGACACAAAGCGCATAAGCTCAATTCAAGAATTTCTCTAAATAGGCACACTGAAAGTGTTTACAGAAGACAGATTTTTTTTATGTGCTGCATCCTTAAAATGCATTTGTCTTGTCACAGGCACAAGAGTTCGAATGAAGCACTGAAGATCAGATAATCTCAAGAATGTAGACATTTAGTTCTTATTTAAGTGTTTCTAAGCCTATGGAGGAGAAATCAGTAGGAGTGACACTGATTAGGCTAATGCCATACTATTAGTACTGTTTTTACTATGACTTTTCCCTCACCAGATCCCCAGCACCTATTATTACTGGAATAATAAGGCATATTGTAGACAGTGCTGGCTCTGCATATTGGAATCTGAGATATATATGACTACTACCCATTGACCCACTATGAGTTTCTCTCCCGTGGAAGGGAATGGAGCATGACTCAAGCACGTTTCTTGCCCAGTTATGGATGCTGTACTTTTTTGGTGCAAGCAATTGCCACGTATCTCTGGAAACTAAAGAAAGATTCCTAGTCATGCTTTTTGCAGCTGTATAAAGAACTGAAGGTGGAACTGGCTGAGATTTTTATTTCCATTTGCCAGTTGTCTTTGCTAGCCAAATTCCTTTATCTGATGTGAGCTGAGGTTTTCCTGATTCATAATTTGGTAATCATAATGTTAACCTGATTAATAATTGATAATAATTAAGATGTTGGAATAGCATTCAGAAAGCATTTATTTTCTGAGGCACCTGGAAAGGTGCAAAATGTGAAATCTTTGCAAAATACAGAATATCTGCAGTTGAAGACCATGGTGGCAAATTCAGCTTGTCCAAATGTGTCTGCAGCTTTTTCTTTTTCAATTACCTAAATAAAGTATTGAATTTGGAAATCAGTAGAAACAACATACCACAGAAGTGCTGGGTATTAGGACTTGGAAGTACATGGGTTAAAGCACATGTTTAGCCACAGAAAGTCTAAGGCTCTGAAAATCTACAAATGAAATATAATAACTTATTTTCAGCATCTGACTGGGAAAAAAAACCAAACATTTTTTCCAATAGTCACTATTCTAATTTAGTAGAAGGAAGCTTTTACATGGTTGTTGTTGCCAAGGTAACCACTTCCTTCATACCCATGTGTTCAGCATATGTGTATCACTTTATCTCTTAGCTCTCAGAGGCAATATCATGGCATTGCATTTGGAAAATTATTGCTTTTTTTTTTTTTTTTAAGTGTATAAAACCTCTTAACATCTAGAAGATTCATTAAATGATCTGACTCAAGAGAGACTTAAATTATTGGGTTTTTTTAATGTTAAAGTTCTGAATGTGATTGAGTCTTGTTACCTACTCAGACTGAGTGCAAAAGTAGATTTGAAAAAAAAAAAAAACAAGTCAGTGTCAATATTTTATTTCTGATATATTTGTGCAGTGATTTATGGGTTATACATACACACAGGCATATATAAAAATGGATTGTGTATGCAGAATGGATTGACAAAACACTGAAATTCTTTACCTTTCTTGTAGTTTAAATATTACAGCACTAAAATCTATTTATCTGACCACTGGACCCACTTTAGAGTGGCCACTGGAGCCATTGGTGTCAACAGAAGTATTCACATAAGATTATTTGTGATGTTGTGGTGACTTCAGAGATACTATTTAAGATTTGCTCCTGTGCAGTTTGCGTGGTAACCAGCAAAGAATGAGCTTTTGATGATTTCAGTATTTGCTGATAATCTCAAAAATGTTTGGCAACAGAGCCAGTGGAGAGGTTTCAAAAAGGGGAAAACAAACAAACAAAACCCAAAACAACAAACAAAACCACACAAAAAAGGGAGAGTTGTGATATGAGCATAATGAACAGAGTAAAAATAGCATTGTTAAGTGCACTGCATGCCTCACTTTCTGCCTTTCAGAAAACCATCATGTGTCTTAAACTAAAAAAAATCATGGACATTTCTTCTTGCTTAAAGTTTTTTGCCTAAGAGGATGATCAGAGAGCTGGAGCACCTCTCCTGTGAGCACAGGCTGAGAGAGCTGAGGTTGTTCAGTTTGGAGAAGGCTCTGAGGAGACCTTATTGTGGCCTTTCAGTGTCTGAAGGGAGCTACAAGAAAAGTGGTGAGAGGGATTTTTTCAGATTTTGGGTAGTGATAGGACTAGAGGGAACTAGAAGTGGGTAGATTTAGAGCAGGTGTTAGGAAGGGTCATGAGACACTGGAACAGGTTGCCCAAAGAGGTGTCGCAAAGCCCCATCTGTGGAAGTTTTTAAGGCCAGACTGGATGCTGCTCTGGGCAACCTGATTTGGTGGAAGGTGTCCCTGGCCATGGCAGGGGAGTTGGAACTAGATGATCCTTGAGATCCCTTCCAATCCTGACAGTTTTATGATTCTGTGTGGCAAAAAATCCCAAAGACACTTTGAGCTGTTTTCCTATTCACACATGTATAAAATTTAAATAGATACATAGGTAAAAAAGATTGTGCTAAAATATTTATCTTCAGTGGCATTCACTATTGATATTTTGGACCTTTTCTTACATTTTAAAGCTTCCAAAAAGTATATATTTTTGTTTATTATTTGTGTCTCTTTTTTTTACCTTAGAACCTAAGATAAAATTTGGGTTATGTGATGATCATTAGAGAGGAAAAGATTGATTTAACAGCCACTAGTTAAGGTCCTTTGAGTAAGCTATGAGTGAAAAACAATTAAGTTTGTCCATAGTAGCTGAAGTGTAAAACTTGGCATATTTCAAAATCTGCCTGTGCTTATTTTGAGATCTCACTCTCAGCATTTACCATCCATGTACTCCAACATTTTAAGCTGAACCCAAAGAACATGGAAACTAGTTAAAATGTTGTCCTTGGATCATATTTCTATTTAATGTCATTGGTACCTTCTCGATGAAGCAACTCTGAAAAACCAAATTTCATGAACTCATGTTTTGAGCAAGCAGTTTGCTCAATAGAGGCAGTGCAAATGACTTGCCTCTTGATCATCCTTGTCTTCATAAACTCGCTGGACACTGGACTTTTTAGGACTTAGTGCTGCAGTGTCTTAAAACTGCAGACATTTTTAATGCATTTCTTCCTACTTGCAGAATAAATCACCAAGTCTCTGTTTTTGAGGTTTTTTACACTTAATCTTTTAACTGTTTTTATTTCTTTGCGTTGTAATACAAAATATCCATCTCAGTTGACTGTCCTGGTCAGAGGAAGCCAAACTGGGCACAGTGATCTTTTATTTTGGTGTTGGAGAGCAGACCCTGCAGAAGATAATCTTAGTACTAGTGCCTGAGTTTCCTCTTGGAGAAAACTGCCTGGAGTGTTTCTAGAGGTGAGCCTCTGAGACCTGTCGTTGTGGAGGCAGGGAATTAACATGGCCAAGTCAGGAATAGATTTAAAAATGGAATGATTTTATTTTCCTGAACCCCCACCCCCAAAACTATATGGAGAAATTATTTGAGTTTAATTAGCAGACTCAGTTTGCTCGAGAATTTCTTACACAGGATACTATGGATAAATGTGGCTATTTTAGAGGTCAGGAAAGGGAAAGGGCTAAGCTGTAAACACAACTTTCCCCCATTATTAATCAGGCTGAGCAGAAAGATTACTCCCAGGTGAGCTAGGCTGTCTGACAGGAAGGGCAGAGCAGATGCTTGCCAGCTCTCTCGCTTTCAAAAGGCAGCTGAGGAGCCTTAGGCCTATGGAGCTTGCCCAGAAGGGTGCTTACAGTGGGGAGCTCTCCTAACCCGGGCAGGCCCAGTCCCTCAGCAGCTTGTCCTTCGCGGCGCCAGGGGCCTCTCTCCACAGCAACTGTCCAGGCGGGGGAGAACTCTAAGGCGGGAGCCCAAGGTAGGAAGTGCCCCAATGCTTATACCTGTCCTTGACAAGGAGTCCATTTGCCACGTGGTAGGCGCAAAGACCACAGCCCGATCCCAGCGCAGGCGTCTGCACGGGACACCTCTCCTGCCAGAAGGACCCTTTGCTTCCCTTCCCTCTCTTCAAGCCCACAGGGCAAGGGTGCGGGGAAGGTTTTTGTGCCTTTCCTCGCCCCTTCGAACCACAGAGTGAGAGGAATTTTGGGGGACCCAGGACTGCTGGACTCCTCTGCATTGTGGAGGGCCATCTGTGTACAGGTAGGGCCTTGTAGGTACTTAACCTGTGTCAGAATGTTGCTGTGAGAGGTTTGTATCTGTTGGTGTGCTCTGGTTTGTTAGAGTGATTGAGTGATAGGAAACAGAGCTTCATGCTTTTTACCCTTGCCTTTCATATACAACTTCCTTGATTTAATGATTCAAGAGCTTCAAAGAATGCACTTGAACATGGAATACAAATTGTATTGGGAAAGGAGTATCATTTTCTGATCATAACTCTACTTTAGACTTGTTATCAATATGTGTGGTGTTTGAACTGGATCTAGCCAAGATGGCTGAACAAACCCAGTACATCTGTCCTTTTGCTACCATGTAGTATTCTGGCAAAACTAAGCCAGAACTGGATGTCAATTTGCTGTTCCATCATATGCCTCACCTTTTTTTCTGATAGGGATGTCTTTTACTTGGTGTTCTGGAAAAGTCATGCTATCTGGACACATACAAGTGAAATTGTGCATGTCTGGAAGGACCATTTCAGTGCTGTTTCCAGAGATGTTGTGCTGTTGTACTGGTTCCTTGTTGACTTTCATGTCATCTTCATTTCTACTTTTACATTCTTTTCTAACTTGAAGGAAATAAGTTGTATTGAGCAAGTCCCCTTAAGCTAATCTGCAAAGTCAGTGTGGTCTCTGTATTGGACGTGCTCCCTTCTAGCTGTCAATTTTGTTACCAAGTACTGCTCTACACCAACATTTGTTAGTGATTTGTGGGGGCTAATTTCAAGTCCAGGTGCTGAGCAAGTTAAGAAGTATCAGTTTCCTGCAGTAAAGTAGTAAATCCCCAGAGGTTTTGTGTCCTCATACCCAAATTCCTCTCAAGTTAAATATATGCTTCTGTAGTTTTACTTAACAATGAAAGTTGGATTTGGCTGGTTTGATGCAGTGTCATGAAAAAAAGGGTATAAACATTTTCTTTTTGTTATCTGTGATCATTTATGGGTTTGTATTTCTAAATTCCACTTAGTTGGTTTGGTTGTGTCCCAGTTTGAGGCCATGAGCTTCCCAGGTCTGGAGGACAGAAGTGATTGTCTTTTTGGCGAGTAGGAAGGAAGACACTGCACACTGACTGGAGGTTTAAAGAGATAGTCTGTTTTCTAGGGCATGTATGTAAAAGGCAATCAGGTGGAATGAATACATCCACAAGCTAAGCCAGGTCTATTGCACTAAAACTACCTAGAAATACTCCACTGCCTCCACCACCAGCAGCCCTGAGAGCAGGCCGGAACTGCCCCCTCCTCCCCCACCTTAGGCCTACAGGGCCTCAGCAGGCTGCATGGTGCAGGTCGTAATTCCCTGCCAGCCAGAAGCCATCTCCTGAACACAAACCATGAGACAGGAAGGAATGCACACTCTTCCTGGAGAGGAATGGTGAAGGGAGGGGAGGCAGGGAGGAAAAGAGAGTGGTATTGCCCAGGCACTGGTTTGTAAGCTGTGATACCAGAAAGCAGACTAGGATAATGACATTACAACATCCTGGGATGACCAGGTCCATCCCATGGCATGAGTCTTGGTCTCTGTAGTTTTCTTAAGGGAACCTGAGACCCCTCAAACAGCCACAGTTTTTTTATTGTTGTTGTTTTTCTTTTGTTCTCTCACGTGGCTCGCAGGTGTGCTGTGTGGGTTTGCTGGTTTCAATTTTTAATTTGTTTTGTTTTACTTCTGTTGTTGGTTTTGTGTGGTTTTTGTTGGGTTGTTTTTTTGTGGGTTGGGCTTTTTTCCTGTTTTCTCTAAGGGCATCCGGATCTCTCAAGCATTCCTAGTCCTCAGCTGTGCTAATTAACAGTGGTGGTGCTTTAGATCAGTTACACATCATGTTGTGGTTGGAAAAGAAAATCAACCTTGGGATACTCATCCTGGCAGTCTACCTCATGTCTGACATTGCCTCTGGTTTTTGCCATTCGCCAAGTGGAATGAATTAGAAATGGGGAAGCTATGAATAATTTTGTGTTACTGAAAGCACATGTGTGAAAGCTAAGAAAACACTTTTATTTGAAGTAAGTTTCTTGTCCTCAACTTTAAAATATTCTATTCTATCAGTTTTTTAGTAAAGAACCACCACCACTTGGCTTAGGGTTGGTTGTATGGCACAGCACATGTCTGTGGGGTCAGTAACTTTTTGAAGAGGGATAGGGCAGACAGCTGAGGGCAGTAGCATTAAACCACTTTGCTGGATGGTGTCTGGAAGAGCCTTAAGTGTAAGATCCAACTTAAGAGTGGATGCTACAGCAGTGAAATGTTTGGAAGTATGTTTGAGGGGCAGAAATTCAGCTCTTTGCGGATTCCAGGGAGTGATTTGTGCTCTCGGAAGCATCTTTGAAAACTGAAGAGGTGAACTGGAAGGAAAGTTGTAAGGAATAGGACAGGTTGAAAGTAAAGAGGAAATAATGATACCTTCTATTTGAAAAATAAATCTTGGTTTTTTTTAAAACAAAGAGTGGAACTCACATGAAGATGGTAGAAATAAACCACCACTTCTACAACTACCTGAAGGGTGGTTGTGGCCAGGAGGAGGTTGCTCTCTTCTCTCAGGTGGCCAGCACCAGAACAAGAGGACACAGCCTCAAGCTGCACCAGGGGAAATTTAGGCTGGAGGTGAGGAGAAAGTTCTTCACTGAGAGAGTCATTGGACACTGGAATGGGCTGCCCGGGGAGGTGGTGGAGTCGCTGTCCCTGGGGCTGTTCAAGGCAAGGTTGGACGTGGCACTTGGTGCCATGGTCTAGCCTTGAGCTCTGTGGTAAAGGGTTGGACTTGATGATCTGTGAGGTCTCTTCCAACCCTGACGATACTGTAAATACTTCATGAAACAACACCACCACTACCTTTTTTTAAAAGACATTTTTTTACATGTCTGTTTAGTTACAATGCCAGATTCAGAACCTGCTTACATTTCGTGTGCTGTATTCAGCAGGTGCCTGACAACTTCTTGGTTTGCACAGCTGGCATCCAGAAATCCCAGCAGTTCTCTTATCCTGCCACCACTTAGCTCCTGCACAATACGTCCTCTGAAATCAGAGAATTTCTTTGTAGTTAGATGACTGTATGGGACTTTTGCCTGTGATGTTCCATATGTCTAAGTTTTATTTGCACATAAAATTTCATCAGTCATGAGTAAGAGATCCCTCATGCCAGCCACAGATTCTTTGATAAAGAGAAGACTCTGGGGGAGGGAATGGATTCTGCAATGGAAGGAGGAATAAAATATCCTGGTATAAAGCAAGATTGTACTGGCATACTGCAGCTACACTGGAGATAGTGCCTAAAGAATTGAGGTACTTAAGATAGTGACATTGGTGCAGAAACAATGTCCAGACTATGGTTATGAATTTGTATGTGTATGGAGTGACCTAAAAGTCACATGAATGGAATTTTTCAACTGGTTTGTACAGATGTTTTGGTTTACAAATGTTTGAAAAACTCTATTTACAAACTGAAATTGCAGCAGTATGGAAGGAAATCAAAGTACAAATTAGGATCAAAGCAGATGAGAAAAGTGCGATGGAGAATGGGGACTATACTCTGTTACAGAGGAGTCTTTCAGGTTAAGCTTTCAAAAAACCCATACATTCTAAACAAGAACTTTTCTAAATGTGTACAGCTACACAAACATTTAACAATGTTGTTCCAGATCTGCATTATTGTGTTTCACTTTGGCCATTTGTTAAGAAAGGATGGGTTCATTTTGTGAAAGCAGCGGCAGGCTACCAGTTTGCATAAGCTGAACAAAAATGGTAAGTTTTTAGTACAAATACACTCCGTGTTTGATAGAGACTGATAGCTCTGGGGTCAGAAGAAATAACCTCTGAATGTTGTTTTACTTAGCTGTTTTTTTTTTTCTTTAAGAGCTTCCCTTGAATACAAGTTCAGTCTGAAATTCTCATGCATTAACTGAAGAGGCTAGGTTTGCATGTCATTAACAGCCGTTACTAATTGGTGGCTCCTACTCATTAAAGAACATGCTGGGGTTAGGGAGAACAACTTGTATTTTTTCATGGCATTTAAGCACACAATATGCTTGTGAGTGGAAAGATTTCATTTGAGACCACTCAGGTTTAGCAACATTAGCATTTCTAGAGTAGGTTAGACTGGAGCTGCAGGTATCCCCAGGACAGGAGGCTCGCCCTCAGTACTTGGAAAATGTGGTTTTGGAGGGGTGATTCAGAGCAGCCTTTTGGTCTGTAGCTGTGTCCACAGAAGCAAGAGGAGTATGGCTCCTCTGTGCTTAGCCAAGCTCTGGTCTCTAGCAGTCTTTGGACAGCAATTTTGATTGAGACTAAATATAGGACCAATATCATGTCTCAAAAGAGTGCAGCAAAATGGAATTGTGTCTTCCTGTGTTGTTTGGGGTACCTCAGGCTGGGCACATATTGTGTTATTCATTTGGAAAGTGTGGGTTGGTTTCTTTAGTTTGTTATTTTTGTTCTGTGGAGTGGAACCATTTGCTTGCCTTCCTTAATGTAGCCCCTGCTTCCCGTAGGTAGTGGTACACTTGATGTCTGTTTCCAGAGCATGGTATGCTAATAAATCCTAGCAGTAATTCTAAGAGCTGCTAGAGTTTTTTCAGTGTGTATCTCTGTTATGCTTCTTGGTACAGGCTCTCAAGCAAGTGACCCCATGAAGTGTGATGATAGCAGTTTTGATTAGTTTCTCTGCTGGGGGGAGATGAGAGAGGAAGCCTTCCTGCTTCTTCTGCCTACTGAGTGGCTCTGTAGGACAAGTCACACACTGTTGGGCTGACTTCAAGATTAATGTTAACCTTTTATCAAATTCCTCTTTCTATTGACATTTTACTTTAATCTGCTGGATTGCATTATTGGGTCAGTCCTTAAACGTCTTTTGCATATGGCCTTCCAGATTTATCTGGCTGGTTTGGATTTCAACTTGAAACATATCCCTAATGTATGCTTTTGTGTAGTTATTTGCTGATGATAATAAGTGAGTTATATGTAATAAATTGGTGGAGGTCTTCCTGGGAGTAGTTTTGTTACATAGAAGCTGCCTATACTAGATATTTTACACTCTTCAGGCATCACAGTGGTACTGCAGTGGTATAGCAGTCACAGGAAAACTGACTTACTTTCCAGTATATCAGTATTTCTGTATCAAAATTAAATTGTTCTAATTTAAACAAAGACCAATCCAAAACCCCAATCAATGAAAAACAAACAAATAAACCAACCAAAATTAGCGACTGAATTCATGGAGAATCAAGATAGTACTTGAAATCTGAGGGATTAGCATTTTGTGGATACACTACTAATATTAACAACAAATGACCATATATTTCTCTCCTGAGCCTCAAAAAGCCCCATGTTTGAAGGCCTGCACCTGAGACGAATGAGACAGAAATAGTACTTTACTTAAATGTTAAACTGAGGAGGATTTTCTATTTCCTTGAGTTTTGCAATAAAACAATAGCAACTTGCAGCGTCTTCCTGCAAAAGACATTCTGGGAGTGATTTATGTGTATTTTGTTGTTGAGAGCTATGTTTAGTACAATAGCAGCACAGCAAAATACCGAATTTGTGTAATAGTTGAAAGATGAGGAGTTCCCTCCTTGGGAAGTGTTTTAATCACAACATGGGTTTGCTGGAGACAGGTTTTTTTCCCACTTCCCTGGGCTGCCCTACTCCCCACAAAAATATTTCTTGGATGTAATTTTATAAGCCTCAGAAGTAAGTAATCCTCAGCAAGGATGCTTTTTAGCACTATGGAGAAGTCCACCAAGCTGTATTAGAAATAGGACAAACATTCCTATTACCTTATCATAATCTTGCCAATAGTAATTAAAAAATCTGGAATTCCATTTTGTCTGGTGGCACAATTTTACCAGGTAATTCCCAGGAGGTCTTGAAAGGCCATTATGGGACATTGCTGATGGCTGCTTGGTGCTGTGAAGGGGTAGCTCATTAAAAGGTACACTGTTGTGGGAGAACAGAGAAGCACCATCCTGCTTTTCCAGTGGTGGTGATTCCCCAGACAGAAGCCCCGCTATATAACTTGTAGTCAGAGTCATCTCTTTCTAGATAAGCTTCTGTATTTTTGTGGGCATGTGTGAATGTTGTGGGAAATGACAGCTTGCTGCTGTTTCTTGGTTGGCATAGAGGCTGCTGGAGGCCACAACAAACAGGATGAGTCCAATGTCATCCCATAAGCTGCAGAAAGATAGAGCTGGGTAGTGGAGGGCAGTACTGTTTCAAGAAGCATTGGAAGGCAAATTCTGCAGCTGAAAATAGAAGATTGCTGCTAACTGAAAATTTGACCTATTTTGATCTGGAAAATGTCAAAATATTTTGACAGTATTGGAAAATTCTCCTCTCCTCTTTCTTAAACATATTAAAAAACCCCTTCTGGCTAAAGAGAGCTGGCTTGGCCAATTATTTCAGTTTTCATGGGGAACTGTGGAGACTGTTTAAACTTCTGAAATCAGCTGTTCTGGGAGGTAAATTGTGGCAGTGGAGCAAAAGCCGTAGGGTAGCAGGGCTTGCCAGTGGTGAGGAGAAAATAGGTGGTGTGCTAGTTTGAAGCAAGCTAGAATGTTTTGGTACATTTGTTCATGTCTGAGTGCGTGCCTGCCAGATGAAACCCTAGCCCCTCACATCCAGCTGTACAGCCACTGCTTCGGCTGTCTATGTGACTGACAGGTAATTTCTCTGCTTGGAGTGTGGTCTGTGGCCTTACCTTCTGTAAATACCCTCTCCTGATGGATTACCTCATACATGTCACAGAGAACCTTCATCTGTCAGGAGGTTCAGATTTGCTACAAACGGTGTGGTTTTATGAGCCTTTTCCTCAGGCAAGAAACTCCCACGAGCATCAGAGTAAGGACTGAATTGGTTTCATTGGCTGTTAAATGTGGTTGTCAGCTTGGTTTAGAAATAGAATACAGCACGGAACTTCAGTTGTCTATCCTATTGTTATGTTGCTGAGTCCTTTTCACTCTTCTCTGGCTCCGGCGTCTTTAATCCTGTTTAGAAGGAAAAAAAAAAAAAAATTAAAGATGACTGAAGTTAAGAATGAGCTGTTAACTTCATTGAAATCATTGGAAATGTTACCTTTAGGGGCAAACTTTCCCCAAAAGAATTTATTCTCAAATAATCTGTTCAGCACTCAAAGATTTATCCATGGAGAGTTGTAGAATCATAGGTTGGAAGTGACCCGTGACGGTCATCCAGTTCAACTTCCCTGAAGTGGGCAGGGATGTCTTTAACTAGATGTTGCTCAGGGTCCTCTCAAGTCTGACCTTGAATGTCTCTAGAGATGGGGTCTCCATCACATCTCTGGGCAGCCTCCTGCAGTATTTCACTACCTTAATTCCAAAGAACTTCCTCCTAGTGTCAAATTGAAATCTACCCTGTTCTGGGTTCAAAACATTGTCACTTGTTGTGTTGCTACATGTCCTTCTGAACAGTCCCTCCCCAGCCTTCATGCAGGTCCTCTTCAGATATTGAAAAGCTGTTGTTAGGTCACCTGGCAGGATTACCTTACTGAACCTCATGAGTTTGTCCTGAGCCTGTTTCCCACATAATAAGTACATAAAACATCGATCAACTGAAACAACCCCAACCCCAAAACAAAGTCCCAAGCTCCCAAACAGAAAAGAAAAAAAAAAAAGGGGGGTGGGGTGGGGTGGGTGGGTGGGGTGTGTTTTGCACTATCACAGCAACCCAAGCATGAATCCTTAGCTGAAGTAGTAGTGCTTACCCTGATCTTTGTAGACTCACTGCCAATGTAGCAGCAGCTTGAGTCAACTTAGTGGATAAGAACGATGCACTTAGAGATGAGAGGTTCTTCACACTCTGTATAGCACTTTAAAATGCTAAGTACTTCCATATTTGGGAGTACTTAGCTTTTCATCTCTACAATAACTTAAAAAACAAAACAAAAACAAACCCAAGCCCTAGAGCTCATATTAGGCCCTAGTAAGTGTTTGCGTTGATATTAATAAATCTTCAGGGAAAACACATAATTTCCTGACTGATATTTATAATTTGGCACCTGCTTCTTAAGAAGATATTTAAAACATGTAAAAACAGTGTTAAGCTACCTCATTCATTTTGATTGGATGGTATCATATGGTAACTGATACAGCGCTGCCTGCCAGTAATAGTCATTAACATTTCAAATCAAAGAGTATTAGACAATCAGAGCACCCACTTCATAACTATGGTTTGTTTTTCCCCCCCCCCCCCCCCCCCCCCGGTATTCCTTTCTCCCCTTTTCTTTTAAGGGTACTTAATTCCTAAGTTACAATGTTGCTAATCTTTGTGCCATGAGTGTGTTTCAGGGTTTTAGAAAGGGCATTAGCACTAATGAAATGCAGAAAATTCAAAGCAATGTAAACAAGCAAAGGCAGTGGATGATAAAACAGACAAACCAGATGCATCAGAGCTACAGAATTACCTTTTAACCCTGGCAAATGTGTCTTGGTCTGACCTGGGTGGGAAAGGAAGTAGCTGAGCATCAACCCTGGTTCAGATTCTTGGCTCCTTGAAGCTGACAGTACAAAAATAATCCTACAGCAGATGTGAGTGTTTCGTATGCAGTGTGGATTGTGATCCCCTATGTCTAAGTCCTACCCTAGCAGCCTGAAGAAGTCTTTAGTCCTGTGTGACCTAAATTAGTCAATATTATAGCTCTTTTCTTGTAGCTGAATAGTGGTGCCCACTGATGTTGAAGAACTACAACGTGCATGAAGCAGAACTGTGGGATCATTTCAACAGTTAAAATTCACTTTAACAGAATGAGAAAGTACATTCAAGTATCTGATCCACACATTTGTATTGTGGAATCAGCTGAGTTGTGCTGTCAGCTGCAGTGCTCCCTAAGCTGCTATATACTCATGTACATGTCAAGGATTTAAAACATCTGAATCTTACAGTTCTCTACATTGAACATGTAGAATTGCTGATGGATGGCAATGAGTGGC
Source organism: Pogoniulus pusillus (assembly GCF_015220805.1). Taxonomy (NCBI): domain Eukaryota; kingdom Metazoa; phylum Chordata; class Aves; order Piciformes; family Lybiidae; genus Pogoniulus; species Pogoniulus pusillus. The sequence continues at coordinate 45,498,232 of NC_087269.1, read as the reverse complement.
AGGTGATGAGGACAAATAGGGGGTTGTGTTGTGTCATGTTTTGTGGTTTGGGTAGTTTTGCTTTTTGTTCTGTTTTGTTACTATGTTTTAAAATTCTGTTACAGTATCCAAGTACTGCACATGATGTTAGTCCTTCAGTGCTACTTTTCTACCAAGAGAAGACAGGTGCTAGAGGCTAAATACGGTTCTCTGAAATTAGAAAAGAGTTCAGGAAGCTTGTGAAAGTTCGAACGTTTTTCAATCTATGAGCTGTGGTAGACTTGCAAAACTGTTCGATCTCCAGCTATCCAAATCACAATTTAAATGAGGTGATTTCTGTATTTGCAACTTAAATTTACTTAAAAAGCTTAATAATTTTTAGAGGAACAGTGCTGTTAGCTGGGAAGGTCAGATTCTGTCTGACTTTAAAGAGGGATGATCAGAATTACATAGTTACAGCTTTATTGCACAGGTTTGGTATAATCTCATAGCTGCTTGGTTTAGTCCCTTTCTCTGTGTCTGCTGTCTGTGATTGTCTTACTACCATTTTATCATCATCTTATCATGTTATACACTAGACTAGAGGTTAATATATCTCATTGCAGAGAGGGTCATAAAGCAAAACCGTCTTTACTGAAGGAGTGACAGATTAGAGGACAACCACAATAACGAGGTTTGTTGTGAACATAGAGCCTCCTCTATAAAAGTCTTCCAGCATCTTGCGTGTGTTTTCAGCTGCAACTTCATTAAGAAGCAATATGATGTGGTGGTCAGATGGCTAAGGAATGATACAATGAAATTATGTAATGACAAAGATGGAGCAGAAACTGCTGTCTTCAGCAGTGACATAGAGACTAATGCCAGAGAGCAGTTCTGCCTCCTATCCTGAGTAAGGCACTATAGACCTTTATTCTAAAATAGCAATGCGAAAATATGTGCCCTATAAATACAATGTGGCTTGACTTAGAGGTACTGAATAATAAAAGAAATACTACTTTTATGGTGTTTGTGTTTTGTTTCTCAATTGGGTCAGGTTTTGTTCTGCTATACTAAAGAAAGCCTTAGCACCCAATAACAGGCAAGACTACAGAAATCATGTCATGGTTTTAGAATGGATGGAAACTCTTTAACCTCTCCCATAGGAGTGAAAGGATTGGAAAGAATTGGAAGTTTAAATGGAAGTACTATTCACAACTACATACAGCAGTACAAAACCATAACAAATACACAAAATCTTATTGAGCCTCCATCCCAGGCTTTACCATAGTCTCACTAGGCCAACATCATCCAAAAACATCCCCTGCCAAGCAGGCCTCAATGCTCCCTCCCACTTCCAGTCCTCCCTACCCAGTCCCAAATGATGCAGGAGAAAAATGAGTCAGGCTGTTCAAGGCCAAAAGCCTCAACTCTCCCATAAATACCAGCTCAGCACACTGTGGGGAGAGAGGGGAAAAGGTGGCAGGAGAGACAGAATTGTCCGTTTGTACAGAGGAGATGCAGGAATGATAGGCATGAAATAACACAATTACACCTTTCCAGTGTCCACTGCCAGGGCTATCAAGGCCATCTGGGGGACTGTACTCTCTGGTTCAAGACATCCAGTCTTAAACTCATAACAAATGTGCAGTACAGCAAGTGAGGATAAATATCAATTAACATAGCACCATGATCATGTTCAAGAAAATGTGACTAAATCTGTTGAGTTCTATAGAATTATTTTTTCCTATTTTTCCACGTATGATGCTATTTATTAGTTAGGTAAAACTTGTTATAGTTGGTTACTATGCTTTGAAATGTTACTCCCCATGTTTGTAACATTCTTCTCTTGGAAAATCAGTATTAGTGATTGCTTTAATTTCTTACTGATCATTGCTTTAATTTCTTACTGGTTTTACACTCCTCAAAACAGAAGCAGCAAGAGTTTACAGTCAGATTTTACTGTGTGAAAGATTCTTGACACGCAAATATTATGAACTTCCAAGCATAAGTACAGGGGGAGGTGTAAAGATTGTAGATTCTTACTGGAGTGCTCAAAAGGATATATAATTCATTTCATACCCTTTCAAGACATGATAGTCTCCCTCTCTTCATCCTTAAGGAACTCTTTAAACCCTCAAAACTGGCAGTAAGATTACCTCATGGTGATCTCTTTTTTTGGCTTTCTTTTTCCTAGTAAAATTGTGAAGTCCCTAATCCAGTCTTTTATCTTGTATTCACAATTATAATGTCAAGATGGAATAATTTGCCTTTATCTCCAAGGTGGCAGCTATGTAGAAACTTCAAAAGGGGCAGTTTTACCAGCATCTGAAGACTCTTGTTAATTACTATATCTTGAAGTGAAATAAAGCAGGACGAAAAATGCTATTTCTCTTTGACAATCTTGTAAAAATATCAGTGATGAAGTAGTATGTTTTAAGTACTTTAAGAATGCATTTAACTGAGATCAAGACCGTTCTGATCATGGTGCAGGTTAATCTCTGCAGGATACATTATAGAAGGATGCATGTGTGTGTAGAAGGATGCATGTGTGTGTGGCACTGATGGTTTAGAAAGCTCTTAAGTGGAAATAGTTTTATTCTGTTTTCATATTGAAATTGACTGAAATGAGTTAGTAATGGTCTTTATTTCCAGGGTGCACAAAGGCTCATTTTGCTATGTCTTCCAAATATAAATTTACTGATTTTGCTCCTTTTTTCACAAACTTTCTGTGCTTTGTTTTCAGATTTGTGCTATTTTCACTACTGTTGGCTGCACATGACCTAACTAATGTAAAGCCAGACTGTATATGTTAATGTATGTTATAATCAGAGAATACTAGTAGTATATTAACTGTAAATTTCTACAAGACAGGTTTGAGGTGATAGTTCCGCATTGAGTATAGTTTTGTCTATGTGCTACTTTTGCAGAGGCTGAGTGAAGCTGTTTGGATCAATCAGTGGAGTATTACTTGCATCATAGATTGAGTGCTATATGAAAGCACTCCACAGAGCTTAGGCCAATCATCAGAATCTGGAGATGTGTTCTTTTCTTTTAAAGGTCTCTTACATTAGTCTCTGAAAAACTGAAGAAGGTTGCAGTAAGCAACCAGTTAATTCCTTGTTAATACCAAATAAATATTTAGTCTCATAACAAGTAAAAACAAGCTCAGATTTTTAGAAAGTACAGAGATTTTCATTTTTTTGAATCTGGTTTAATATGCATCTATATATATAATGAAATACATACTGTAAGCTGAAGTGAATAACTGAGTAAGCTTAGCTGATGTTGGTGCTAGAACACTGTTTCTTTACTTGTAACTACCCCTGGAATTGTAGCTTCGTGAATTTGGTATTACATTAGCAATGGCTCCGAGTGGTTTTTAAATAACAACTGTTAGACGAGACCAGTAGCCATTGCTTCAGTGTCCATCTATTAGTAGAAGCCAATAGGTGATGCTCCTAAGGAAGATGTTAGTGCTGTAAAAAGCTTAAGCAATTTTAAGGACTTTGCCTGGGTAAGGGAAAGAACACCCTTCCTTGGTAACCACAGGAATGGACAGGAGGTGACAATTCTCATCGAAGGAGCTGGTCATTCCTTACTTTCAGCAGTGCTGCTCACCCCAAGTATTGGTCTATTTGTGCTTTATTCATTCAGTATGGTGTCTTTAATACCAAGCTAAAAATACAAACCAAATAAATCACAGAATTAAACAAGTTGGAAAAGACCTCTAGGATCATTCAGTCCAACCTATTACCTAACTCTTCAAATTAAACCATGGCATTAACTGCCTAATTCAATCTCCACCACCTCCCCGGGCAGCTCATTCCAATGCCAGTTGCTCTTTCCATGAAGGATTTCTTCCTCATGTCCAGCCTAAACCTGCCCTGGCACAGTTTGAGACTGTGTCCTCTTCTTCTGTCACTGGGTGCTTGGGAGAAGAGAGCAATGTCTGCCTTGCTACAACCTCTTTCCAGGTAGTTGTAGACAGCAATGAGGTCCCCCCTGAGCCTCCTCTTCTCAAGGCTGAACAACCCCACCTCCCTCAGCTGCTCCTCATAAGGCTGTGCTCCAGCCCCCTGTCCAGCCTTGTTGCCCTTCTCTGAGCACGTTCAATCCCTTCAACATCTTTCATTAGCATAACCTTGTAATGGTCTTTTAGAAGGGAAGACTTGTAGTAGTCAACCAAATCTCTCGCCCACCTTTGCATGGATTTTTTTAAAACTAGCTGAATTCTGAAGAGAAAGGGAAAGTATTTCAGAAACTTATCTGGAATTTCATTCAGACCTTGAATTAGTGAGAATAGAGCTAATTTCTGAGAATAAGCCTGAGAGGGATATCAAAGCACTGAGAAGCAACCAATTAATATGTATGGAATTCTCTCGGAGTATGAAGAGTACACACAAATAAATGCAGCTGTGCTGCATCCTGAGGGGTTTCAGTTGCAGTTTTTTTCAGATCAACTGAAACAGGAGGCAGGTAACAGCAGTGCACTGACACTGTACCACACTTCCAGGTCTGTAGTGACTCAAATGAAGTTTTTAGGGATGTACCTCCTTCTTGTGTTCCTTTGTAAAATAGGATCTGCTGTCCATATCCAGAGACTTAATAAATAAATGGGGAAAAAGGCTGTTTCATTCTTCTCTGTATCATTTAATCTGTGGGTATTGATTCACAGGTTTAATTAGCTTGCTTTCTTTTACAAAATGTACTCTTGTGAGAAGCAAAAAATTCTCAGTATTTGAAAAAATGCTTTTTTGGTACATGCATACTTTGGTTACTAAAGTTATACTTGCAGTGCTTTGAAAAATGGTAGTTGTTAGCTTACTGGGAACTTGTAAAAGTAAAAACAGTGAGAGAGCCTGTTTCCAGTCTGCTGGGTGGATGTGTAGTATGCTCTCCAGGGGAAACAAAGTTTTTCACAGTCACTGTAATTCACTCTTTAAAAGCATCTGAGGGAAAGGTCTGTGTTGAGAGGACTATGCATCGCGGATTCTAAGTGCATGCTTTAGACGTTTATCAGCTCTTTTCTGCTCATCTACTATCAGCTAATCTATTGCAGAATAATTGTTTGTCTGAAACAGTTCAGCAAAAATTTATCATACTGGCAAGTCCTAACTCAGATATTTAAATGCTGGAATGTCTGTCTCAGTAAGTAACACACAGATCAATTCAACACTACATGTTAATTTACTCCATGAACACCCTAATCCAGCAAAACAGTTAAATAAAACCCCATTGAAGTCAATATAATTGAGGTTATATACCATCCTTCAGTATTTTTTGTGTTAAGGCCCAAGTACTTTCTCTTTTCAAAGAAAATGCTCTTCAGCTTCTGGCTCTTAGATACTCTTGCTCATTAAAATAAATACTGCAACCTGATTATGTGACTAAGAAGGAGGTCACTACTCTCCACTTGCCTAAGCACATATGTCTTGCATTGAGAAATACATGAGGATAGAGAACTGAGAGGCTGATGACAGGTTGGCTCTGTGAGATAGGTACTGGTGAGATGACAGACTGAATTACTTCACAGAAAGAGAAGTAGAAAGGAACTTTATGTACACACGTTTGAAGTAAATACAAGTTATTGTAGAGTAGTTGTTTTCATGCAATTTCTTCTAATTTGATGCCTTGTTGCAGTAAAGAGTCAGCAACCTTTTGTTTTAAGAGCTTACATTTCCTGAAAACAAAACAGTTGGATCTTGTTCAGGAATAGCTATTCTAGAATCTGTGCTCTGGAAATGTTAAATGAAAAATCCTAACTTCCTGGAAGTAATACTGTGAGTATGATGCCATCAGAGATGAGGGTGCACATCTTGCACTGGTAAGAGGATGAAAGGGACAGTGCTGAAAAAGGGTAGAGTGTAACTAAGGACAGAGTGTCATGTGGATTACAGAAATTAGCTGACAAACTTAACAGTTCTTTTGTATTCTTTACAGGTGTTGTTCCTGAGATGTTTGTCTTTGTCCTCCTGAAGGTCTCCTTTTCTGTGAACATGAGGTAAGACACTAATGTGTACTCTAAAGTGTTTGGGAACTCTTAAAATTTATGTTTTGAGCTCTGTATTTTGAAACCTTCTGGTCAGTATGTACCTCTACCAAAGCTGTTGCTATAGATCACAGCATTTTGCAAGAGAATTGAAGTGTAAGGAAGACACACATGATAAATACAGCTGACTGTCTCTAAGGTGTGTTTGACCTTGAGCATTTTGTATGTAATTCATTAGAAGTACCTGCTTTGCCTGCAAGACAGTGTATATAACATTCATCTCCTGTTCTCTTCATGTTATTACAACTTAACATTTTGGTTAAAATCAGAAATGTCTTCCACCCACATAAGATTCTCGTAGGCAGTTCTGTTGCTCTGCTGTCTCTGTTCCTGTCCTTGTCCTTTCATTTTTGCCTAATACTCAAGAAGCTTTATTGTGAAACTTCTATAGGGTTACCACTCTCCACTTGGACTGCCACATGACACAGTACCATGCTCCAAGGACAAGGATTTTGTGGTCTGTGATGTTCTCTTTCTGAGTAGCATCCCTGAAAATTTCCAAGCAGAGAAGTAGAAACAGTACAGTTCTCTAATAAGATTTCGGTTGAAATGTGACACAAAGCTCTTGTCCTTGAGGAAATGCTAACATGACTAAACCTAGATTTGAGATCATTTTGCAGTAGTGCTGGAATTGAAACTATAATGGCTATGCTCAGCTTGGACTGGAGGCATGATGCTGTCAGGATGTCACTCTTGTATTCATGATTCAAATAGCAAGACCCATCCTAAAGAGCTGGCACTACTGGATCTATGGCAGCTGTTGCAATGCATAATTAATGCAGCCTTGGGATACAGTTTCAAATGCTCTGTGTCAGTGCAGGCAGTGTTTTCAATAGTCAAATATTTGTGATTAACTTTTAAATGACATACAGATTTCTGTAAAATTGGGTGAAGAGAGATGAAGCATTCCCAAATAGGTTGTAACTGAGAGATTCCAGTGGAAATTAGTCTCATTTTCATGTTCTACAAAGAGAAAGGAAAACATGATTTAATGTTTGCTTTGAGCAGTTTTGGGCAATGTACAGCATAAACAACAAAATTAGTATAAGAAACAAACTTTTGGTTAGCTATTTCAGACTGAAGTAGGTCAGAAAATATACAGGAGGAAATAATAATTATATCTATGTCTGGGTAATGGGATTAGGTAGTGCTGAAGCGAGCTGATAGGTGAAGAGGGTTTCTTAAGGAGACAATTTAGTCAGCAAGGTAGGTAGCATTTATATCAAAAGCAGTTTTCCTGGCAGGCAGAAAAAAAAAAAACAAACATAAATACAGCTTCCTTTCCTGTGTGACAGCCAATGCCATTGCAAGAGAGTCTTGTTCTATAGCTGTGATCTTGGCTCCCACAAACAGACGATGTTACTGGAGCATACACTTAGTGTTCAGTTGTACCTTAACCCACATGTGCTTGATTAGCTGAAAATAAGCTGTAATAAGAAACTGTCCAGGGGATCAAGGATAACAGGATGTCAGGGGCTGGAAGGGACCCAAAGAGATCAGCGAATCCAGTTCCTCTGTCAAAGCAGGACCTTACAGTCTAGCTCAGGTCACAGAGGAATGCATCCAGACAGGCCTTGAAAGTCTCTAGAGAAGGAGACTCCACAACCTCTCTGGGGAGCCTGTTCCAGTGCTCTGTGACCCTTACAGTAAAGAAGTTCCCTCTTGTGTTGAGGTGGAAGCCCTATCGCATGGAGCAAGTGAGCAGAGCCTGTACCTTCCCTCCTGACACCCAGCCCTCAGATATTTATAGACATTTATCAAATCCCCTCTCAGTCTTCTCTTCTCCAGACTAAAAAGTCCCAGGTCCTTCACACTCTCTCCTCCTAAGGCAGTGCTCCAGACCCCTAATCATCCTCGTAGCCCTCTGCTGGATGTTCTCCATCAGATCCCTGTCCCTCTTGAAATGGGGAGCCCAAAACTGAACACAGTACTGCCATTTTTACATAAAGGGAAAAGGTGCTCTAAAGAATCACTGTGCCTGTTGTGCTGTGCATTTGGCTTTGTTAAGCAGTACCTGTGTAGCAGTAGCAGAGAATCTCTGGGCAGGGCTGTAATTATGCTATCTATACTTTTCTTCTTTTGGTGCTTATTGTCCAAGTGCATGTGAAACATAAACCAGAGCTGTGGGAAAGACTCAGATTTGAAAGTCTACTCTCTCTGTCTCTTCATTGCTGCAGTGCATGTGTTTTTACAAGAGTATCCCTTGTTGCATATGAATTATGTAAATTACTTGAATTATATTCCAAATGCCCACAGTAGAAAACCTGCTTCATGTGTGAAATTTAACTGAGGAAGAGCAGAACTGATTTTGAAATTTAGATCCTGCTCTGCCTGTTTTACACTTGGATCAAAGTACTGAAGTTTTGTTAATTTTAAACAGCTGAGAACTTGAGGTGGTATCTCCTCTATACAGATAAAGATATCTCAATATGCTCATAAGTATACTGTAATTTTAGTGTTTTTTTTTTTTTAATGCCTTGAATGTAATTCAAATATGTAAACAAATCACTTGTAGCCTGAATGAAAAAAAGAGTGCTTGGCTGTGTCTAAAACTAGGATTTTTCAAGGTAGAGGTCTTTGAGAGATACAAAGATATATAGACTTGATTTTATTCATTCTTTACAACGTAGAAGGCTATGACTAGGGAGAGCAGTTCAAACTTAAAATAAATTACTTTCTATCAGTTAAAGAATCTCCACTTAGCAGTACTAATAAAGGACATTTTGCTTCATCTGTTATTTATGTGCTGCCCTGTATTTAAAAAACAAACCGATGCAATTGAAAGCTTGTGTCAGCCACAGAATGAAATCAGCAGTAAACTCATCTTCTTTGTGATGGTAACTAATTTTTCTACAGTTTTTAAACGAGTGTGGTGGTTGTTTTGTTTGCTTGCTTGTTTGTTTTTTATCTTCAAGGGCAGGCAGTCCAGCTCTGAAAGAATACCTTCTGCACAGGTACTTAAAAATAGTGGAATTAATCACCAGACCTGCCAGAGAACTCTCCATTGCTACATGTAATTGCAGAAGGCTCTGAAAAATCTAGAGCAGGGAAGGCTGTCTTTTCTAGGAGTTATTTTTTAATTAATGATTCTGAGAAGCCTGAAAAAATGTTGTGAGGACCACAGAGGCTCTGGTAAACACACTCCTCTATTCAAAGAATGATCACTAATGGGCTTGCACTGGAATGTGCAATTCTGAATATGGCTAATGATTGCTGCTGCTGGATTGTGTAACAGAAGGAAAAAAGGCATCAAATTGAATAGTTGTGTATTTGCTACATGAAGAGACAAATATCTGTAATACATCTGCTCTAAGTCATTTATGTATGCACATCTAATTTATTAGGAAATTGGTATCTGCACATTTCAACAAAGGCCACTTTGATATGAAAAAAATCAGAAGGGAGATGATGTATTGCACTTAAAGCACAAGCCCAGCCAACAAAATAATGAATGCAAACCCAAGAGAGGGGAGACCTGAATTGAAGGATTTTTTCTTTCCTTAGCTATACAAGGCAGATGGGGATAATACTTTGCTCTTTTCCACAACTCTTACTGACAAGTTCGTGGTTATTTTATTTACAGACTGCACTGTGAGCAATTTCTGCCCTGTTTATATGAATAGACTTGTTTGGTTACACTCAAGATAGGTGTATAACAGAACTTAGAGTGAAAAGAGGAAATTGTTCTTCTGCAGAGAATAATCCCTAATTAATAGATGAAATTTTATTAATAGTTATGGCTTATTATGTGTTTCTGGAGCAATGGACAAACATTACCTAGCCTGAGCTTCATGTAAATAAGGAAAGGGCTAGCATCACAGGGGAGAAGTGAGGGCGTCTTGTCATGGTGATGCTCAAATGAGCCAGAACAAAGGATCTGTTTGGAAAGAAGTTACATTAGGATTTGGTCCAGTTACTTCATATGTGTCCCTTTTTGTTGTCAACCACAGAAGGCTACCCCACAATGGGTGGTCCTGCCGAAGACCATTTAGATACAACAGAAGTCGTCTCCTCATAAAAGTACAAGTAATTTTTCATCTACATATAACACTGACCTGAAATGCTTATGGGGGCTGGGGTTTATTTTATTGTTTTGTTTAGTATCAAAGACTTGTAACAATTCTGCAGTGTAGTTCTGACCTTTTCATATACAGAACTAAGTGGTAAAGGAAATTTGGTTTCTTGTCAGCATTACTTCTCCCCTTTTTCTTATGGTCCATACTAGGCTTTTCTTTAGAGCCTTGATGGGGATATTGTTGTTGCAGTTAGGCTGTAAAGACCCTCAGCTGCCACTGCCAACATGTTTTCCAGCAGAAATAGATTAGCTCAAATGACAGGATCCAGGCAAAAGTCCAGCTTTAATGTCTGATGCCTTATAGAGAACCAGCAGCATGCACTACATGGCTTAGCTGCACTTTGCTGTCAACATGTGCTATATTCAAGGTTTGCTTTTTCCTTTTCTTAGAAGCCATTTTAAATTCAGGGGTATAGAACAGAACTCTTTTCTTGTAAAGAAAATATGCTGTAGGATGAGATGAAAGGGTAGAAGAAAAATATGGGATGATGACAGGGGAAATATTACAAGAGAAAAAGATCAGTTAAGCACATCAGTCTGATTTGTGAAACATTAAATTAAGCAAATTTCTAAGGGGCTAATAATTATTTGGAGTGATTTGTTGGAGATCAGGTAATGAGTAAGCTCATTGGTGCCACCTTTTCTTGTAGGATTCCTTGGATTTGAACTTTCAAAAGTGGAATTAGTTCAAAATTCCAAGGAAAAGGGACTGTAAAATCCCCAGTGAGTCTAGTGATCATTCCTGAGGGCAAAAACACAGGCTTAGCTTCAAAACTGTGGTAAAATCAGCTTTGTAAGAAAGCAAAATGTATATTTACACAGATGAACCCCTCAAAGTGCTGATTGTTTCTGTGATTGTTGTGGTCTGTATCTCTGCCTCTCTGCCTCTGACACTGTAGTTAAGAAGAATTAATTACCATGGAAGCCTTGTTAAGACTGTGAAAAGGGGCTAAAATGGATAGGATTCCATATTGTGAGCTTATTCCTTGTGGAAAATAAAGAACAAGACAAAATGTTTATGGGAGATTGGAGTGTCAGGGTATAAGAAGACTTCACCTGAAGAAGAGGTAGAGAATGTTATGATGATTTGAGAAAAATGAAATCTGTGAGACCAAAGACCGAGTACTCTCCCTCGCTCTTTCTGTCTCTCTCTTCCCCCCCCCTATAACTTCATATTTTGGGAAAAAATAATATTGATTTGTAATTTTCGGGAAAAGTGCTTTAGGAAATCATAACTTGAGGAACATGGACATGGGGAAGGATCTAGGTAAATAAATTGTGAAAACAAAATATTTCCTGGAGAACATATTCAACTCAAGACTGGATGAGGCACTTAGTGCCGTAGTCGAGTTGACTGGATTGGGTTGGGGGATAGGTTGGACTGGATGATCTTGGAGGTCTCTTCCAACCTGGTTGATTCTATTCTATTTGTAGGTTATGAGAAGTGGAAGCGGACAAGAGATGTTGTTAAGACAAAAGATGGTGTAAAAATTGTTCTAGAGTGCTATTCTATTTAAAAGTGCTATATTTAGTGCAGAACAAAAAGACAGGTCAGAAAACAAAGGAGTGTGCATCTCTGTGGGAGTTGTATTTGGCAGAGCTGAAGGCTTGGTTCCATGGTTAGATGTTAGCAATGTCTCCAACTTCAGTCAATAAAAAAAAACCCGAGCTGTCTAAATGTAGTGGATCAGGAAATGGGTATGAGATGCAGGAGAAGCAGATTTGAGTGCAGTTTCACCAGGGGCCTGCCTAAAGTGTTTGTGCTGCAGTGTGGCATGTTCATGTGACTGTGTTTTGTGATTAGTGCTCAATACAACTTCACCTTCTCATTTTGGTGGTTTTTGTTTGAGTTTTTTTTTTCCCCTCAAAAACTTAATTCAGGTGAGAAGAGTAAAAGGTGAAATAAAAGGGCAATACTGCAGATTAAACAGACATCTACTTGTGGTTAATAAAATACTTCTGATCAATCCAAAATGAATATTCCAGACTTGAACTGATCTAGCCCTCTTACAACCCAACAAAATCCAGAAACAGCTCAGTTGGCCCAGCTGTACAGCTGACTTAAGGAGTGTCAGTAGCCCACCTCTCTTTCCTGTTGCTTGCCAAGGTTTAGTGTTGGGAATGGAGGCTCCATTTACAATTGACAGTGCCCTCTTTAACAAAAACTCTAGAGTTCTTTCAGGCTTTTGGTGTTATTTTGGACAAATATAAATTAGAAAAATCCTAATTTCAGTGACAACAAGTGAGTTTAAAACACCCCTTGCCAACACAACTGCTCGTGGTAAGCATACTGGGGAGTTAGAACAGAGGAAATGTGGTTCTCATGTTTACTGAGTGTATGTGTGTTTATTTTTGTCATATCTATGTAAAAACACTAGGATTCCACAATAAGGGATTGTTTTCTCCTAGGCTATAGGTCAGATGATAAGGATTGGATTCACATACACAAAACAAAAAGGCATGCACATAAGAGGGCAAGGTGGATGGGAAGTTGTGATTGCCTTACTGCATTGCTGTAGTCGTTAGTCACTGACAATACCCTTCAAGCTGGTAGGATCAGCGAGAGGGCAGGTCAAGGATATGAGCAACAGACTGCTCCACTGAAAAGAGAGGACAAAGCAGCTGAAAAGACCAGAGCATTTAATGTGCAAAGATGGTGCAACAGAAAGTGATGCAACAGCTAAGTACTCCACAGTGAGTTCCATTTAAAAGTAAAGATACGGCTTGTATTGTCTTGTGCAAATTCTTCCAGGCCTTGCTGAATAGTTTGACTGGTTTGTTTTTTTTTTTTTCTGGAGTGAGCTGTCCTTGTGAAGAAAATTTCTTAAGAGAAAGGTCTTGGATCGCATCGTATTTATTATACCAAGGGGCGTGCAAAAGGCTCGTGTGCCCTATGGTACTTGGTGTCTTCTGCACCCAATTCTTTACTGTTAAGGCAAATGTCAGGAATCCCAGATTTCTAAAACCACTGGGAAAAGCTGGAGCAGTCTGAGGTAGAGGAGGATTACAGTATCACAGATGATCATGCTGTGGAACTCTTAATACGGAGTTGCTGCAAATCTCATTGCTGAAAAGGCTCACTGATGTCATTGTGAAGATGTTCCTGTCTGTCTTTGAAAGGTGGTGGTGTGCTTGAACTAGGAAAGGTCCCCTCCAGCCTCCACTATGCTGTAATTAAGTAATATTGAGCCTTTCCTGACAGTGAATGAAACTTTTTGTCTAAGTCTCTACTGTCAGAGGGATGCATGAAGTAAGTCATTAGAATCATAGAATCAACCAGGTTGGAAGAGACCTCCAGGATCATCCAGTCCAACCTATCACCCAGCCCTATCCAACCAGACCATGGCACTAAGTGCCTCATCCAGGCTTTTCTTGAAGGCCCCCAGGGACGGTGCCTCCACCACCTTCCTGGGCAGCCCATTCCAATGGGAAATCACTCTTTCTGTGAAGAACTTTTCCCTAACATCCAGCCTATACCTACCCTGGCACAACTTGATTCTGTGTCCCCTTGTTCTATTGCTGGTTGCCTGGGAGAAGAGGCCACCGCCCACCTGGCTACAATGCCCCTTCAGGTAGTTGTAGACAGCAATGAGATCACCCCTGAGCCTCCTCTTCTCCAGGCTAAACAGGCCCAGCTCCCTCAACCTCTCCTCATAGGATTTGTGCTCCAGGCCCCTCACCAGCTTTGTTGCCCTTCTCTGGACATGTTCCAGCACCTCAACATCTCTCTTGAATTGAGGGGCCCAGAACTGGACACAGTACTCAAGGTGTGGTCTGACCAGTGCTGAGTACAGGGGCAGAATAACCTCCCCTGTCCTACTTGCCACACTGTTCCTGATGCAAGCCAGGATGCCATTGGAATGATAAGGCTTTTACTGGCATGGACATACAAGCCCTTTGTTTGAAAACCTGTCTACAGGGCTTCTTCTTAGATTACCTAGAGATGACATGCTCCATGGATGATCCTAGACTTCATAAAATCAATTATTAAATTTCCACTGGGAATAGAATGCAACTGGTGGGCTCAGGGAGTGCTACAATGTCATAAATACAGTTGTTGTCTTCTCAGGAGTACCTTGGGGAGCAGGGTTTTGTAAGTAAAAATCTGTTTCCTGCTTGCCCTCTGTCTTGTAGCTTCACCTGAAAACTGCTGGACTTCGATACTTGTGGCATATCTGCTGAAACTGCAGTGGAGAGTCCACAGATGAGAGACACTATCATAGCAAAAAGAGAAGGTTGATCCAAATTTCTGTGGTTTGTTTGTTTTTTAATTTATTTTTTTTTATTAACCAAGTCACTTGAATATGCAGACTATCTGCCAGATACTCTGTTCACATGGCATAAATAGAGGTTTCCTTCCAAAATGTATTTGGTCTAGTACAGATATTCAAGAAATCTCCATAAATCTTAATGTGCTGTTGGAGAAATTTCTTTCTAACCCTTGCTTGTCCAGCTCAGTTAAATCGTAAGTTATTAAAGACACTAGCTGGCTTATGTATGTATGTGGGTGCCTACAGACTAGCTGTGGACTCAATGTGCTATTGTAAGAGAGTGAAAAAATTATGTGAAGGCTTCAATAATACCTGTCAGTTGATAACACTTCTATAAGATGTAGTTGAGTGGAAGGTTATGGAGTGGGATCAGATCAGTCTACTCTGTTTTAATTAGTTACTCTGGTAGTAGAACTGCTTCTTGTTCTGGCATGTGTTTAACCTTATACTCTAAATAGTTTGTGCTGTCTCTGGCCTAAAAGTGGAAGAAGACATAATCAGAAAATGAAAAATCAGTGAGACTGTGGTGTGTTTTTTACTGATTTCTGTGCAGGATCTTTTAGAAGTTCATGTTTTACTTGTAAAGGAGGTGGCTATAAATATGTCCATTGCTGTCTATGTGTTTGGTTGGAACTTTTTTTTTTCTAATTCAATTTGTTTTCTCCCTCATTTTCTCAAGTTTAGTTTTGGCATAGCAGCAGAAATATTTTGATAATTCAGCAATACAAAATTGATATTGGAAAGCTTTGTTACTGGACAGTGCTGTGCGTTAGCAGTTTTATTTTGTCTAATAACATCAGAAGAGGAGGCTCTCAGGGGTGACCTCATTGCTGTCTACAACTACCTGAAGGGAGGTTGTAGCCAGGTGGGGGTTGGTCTCTTCTCCCAGGCAACCAGCAACAGAACAAGGGGACACAGTCTCAAGTTGTGCTGGGGGAAGTCTAGGCTGGATGTTAGGAGCAAGTTCTTCCCAGAGAGAGTGACTGGCATGGGAATGGGCTGCCCAGGGAGGTGGTGGAGTCATCATCCCTGGAGGTGTTCAAGAAGAGCCTGGATGAGGCATTTAGTGCCATGGTCTAGTTGACTGGATGGGGCTGGGTGCTAGGTTGGACTGGGTGATCTTGGAGGTCTCTTCCAACCTGCTTGGTTCTATTCTATCATTATTATATTAGAAAAAAAACATAATCTATTCCTGAATATTTGTCAGAGAAGATAACTTCTCTCTGGACAGAAGGAGTTCTCATAGCAAAGTTACCACATTCATGGACATACATTTACTATTCCTGATGAGAATGAATGTTTGTATTTCTTTTCTTAGTCAGTTTGCTCATTCTTGATTTGTCTACGAAGAAGCAGGACTGAATGTTCTGCAGTATATGTGAAACATTGGTGGTTATTTCCAAACTATATCCCTAATAACTGGCACACAGGTTTTGTTATTGAGGTATCTGTGAGTCACTGATAAAAGGAGAAGGTTTTTTCTCAGGTATTTTTAACAAATGACCCTTTCTATGCCTTCTCTGGGTGTACAAACAGATGTCTGGCTAAGCCAGAAATGAACAATATGAGCGCAGAGAGGTAGTGACAAGTTTTGTTTGGCTACAAACTTGAGAGTAGCCCACCAGCTAAATTTCCCATTTGATATAAAGAGGTTAGGTTGCTACTGTGCAGTGTCACTCTGGCCACACTGGTGCTGCCCAAGAAGTACAGGAAATCAATGGTGGCTGACAGATTAGAGTTGTGGGTACAATTTGCTGCTTGTCTCATTCATTGCTCTAAGATGAAAGAAACCTACAGCAGTTCTTCTGCTAGGATAAAATTGCTTCTCTTTGTGTGTCAGTTATGGTGCTTGATTTAGCAAAGGACCCAACAAACTCTTACTTCCCCATCGGATTTGTCCATGCCCTTCATGACTCCAGAGGGGGATCAGTGTAACAGTTTCTTGGTTGTTTCTTTTCCAGTTATTAGTGATACAGGTAGTCCGAGTACTGAGATACAGCTTTAGTTGATTGCAGGTCATGTAGCCAAGCTAAAGGCTGCAACTAATGACAAATATATTCCAAGGTGTTTGAGAAACAAACCTGCTTTGTTCAACACTGATGGGCTGTTGTGCTTGACAAAATGTCCATGAGTCTGCTGCTAACCTGATAGCTGTATTTAGGCAAGTAGCTTGTGGAAGTGATGGAAACAGATACACATGAAACTTGGTTCTCTTTCAGAGCTGTAATATTGCCAGAAACAGACTTTCAGAAAATTCATTTCTCCTAATTAAAGACTCTGTTGTGTCATTGCAGGCAGTGAAATCAGAAAGCCCTTTTTATTACTTAGTTGATAGTTAAATACAGGAGAAAATGTTTTTATTTACAGAACCAAGAGATCAGATTGCTGCATTTTTTCTCCTTTCTGTTGGAGACATTGAAATACCTATGGTAGGTGCTAAGTAAAAACTTCTAAGCCTTAGGCTCTTTGCATTCTGATACTGGAAATATGAATATATGCATTCATTTAATGCCATGTATGTATGAAATAATGAATCTCAGGCAATTAACACACCAACAGTTTGACTATTAACATGGCATATGCTTTTGTGTTTGTTTTTGATATGATTTTTCTCACTGGTTTCTAAGAGAATGCATTGAAGGTCTAAAAAGAGATATTTGAAGGTCTAAAAACAGAGATTTTGGATAGAACTCTCTTTTCTGTGTATAGAAATTGTATTTTCTGTTGTTGAGGGTGAGCTGGAAATGGCAGAGGAAGAGAAAGGCTTGCATGTTAGACGAGTCAATTCAGAATGTAGCTGGAGAGGGGAACAAGCACACCATACTGAATTTTGGCAAATGAAGTGTATCTACTTGACACTAAATACTGCTAGTGTAGTAGTGCAGCATGATGGTCAGACTTAAAACTGAGGTACACATTTGTTCACCTCTGTTCAAGAATGATGAACTCAAACTAAAACAGGTACACAGATTGCTGTGAGGTTAATGAAAAGCCTGTTTTATGTGAAGAGACTGAAAAGAAATTGCTCATTTAACTTAGAAGAGGAAGCTGAGTGGGATCTGAGTGCTATTTTGATGAATATGTCAAAAATGTGGAGGTAGATAAAACAGGGAGGGAAAAGAGATGAGCTACTTAATCTAAAGGACGGGCACGGGAACAAATGGATATAAACTGGTCATGAATAAATTTAAGGTTGGAAATTAGAAGAAGGTTCCTTGCCATCAAAAGAGTCAGACTTTGGAATAGCCTTTTAATTAGAGTATCAGGGGCAAGAAATTACCAAGGACATTACGTGATAAGGTGCTACTGATAGCATGAGACTGGAATTGGTGAATAGGGAAATATGTTTCAGGCTCACTTTCTTTATGCTTTCATACAGTCATGCATATCTGTCTAGATGCAATGTTACAGAAATGAGCTGGCCATAGAGCAAGAATCTATCCTTGAACTGAACAGTTTACAGTAAAAAATTGTAAGGATGAAGTCAGTGTATTTAGAGGTAGCCAGAACATAAATAAGAAAATTCAGAAGCATCTCCAAATTATAGGGATCAAAAGGTGGGGTGGGTAAAAAATACATGATTTAGATTATGCAATAATATCTCATCTCAGATTATATATTGAAAGGAGTAATGGTGGCTTGCCATTCTTTTGCTCCAGCCTTTTGTAATATTACTTTTGTAGGAGATATAGGAAAAAGTTAACAGGTTTGTGGTGTACTTCAGGGAGAGCAGACTGGACTTGGGAGTGAGAGTTGTACATAATTATTTCATTGCCAGCCTGTGTCCCTTTACATCCAAAGCACTGCTACGTTATTGCAAATGGATAATTCAGTTATACTTGGGTTTATGAGAACTAAGAAGAAAGCTGCAAGACCCTCATTAGGTTAATTTATATGATGTCACTAATTAAAACTAGTTCACAGTTCTATATTAAATATTGATTCTGTTACTTTATCTGATATAAAGCCCATTCTGTTTGGTGTAGTTATGGATGCTGCTTAAGTATTTAGGGTAAGATGGATTGCCAAAGTAACAAAGATGTGTTCACTCTTAGAATGGCTTTGAACTTGTGTGAGCCAGTGAGGCTGCAGATGCCCTCATCCTCTGTCATCAGACCTTTCTGATATTAGCATGAAGCCACACTAGGCACATGAGCAGTCATGCAGTACAGCTGAGCAGATCACAAATCTTCTGCCTGCCATCTAGTTGCTGCTTTTCAAATGGGACTTGCAGCTCCCACTAGGTGAGTGCTCACCTCACTTCTTTAGAAGTGGGAGTGAAAGGTGCTCATTACAGGCTGGTGCCTCCTTGAAATAAGCATCAAAGAACTAAAACTTGTGCACTGAGCTCCAGTCTCAGCTGGAAGGGGATTTGAGTGCTACCTCTCAGCTAAGAACGGCTTCGAATGAGTCTGTGCCATGGCTGCTTCCTCTGTGTGTTAGTATAACCAAAAAAATAGCACTGATCTTAAGTGCACATTTTGTCTCCACACACTAAAATGACCTTGAATCACAATCAAGTAAGAAAATGTGGTGGTACTTAGGCTGTGAGTTTTTTCAAGTTGTATATATTGTAACTGAAACCCAGACAAGTGCACCTAGACAACTGAAATAGAGGCATTTCTGCTGGAAATACTCTGTAAGGCACAAACTCCCAATAGTATGATAAATATTTACCTTTTAATAACACTAATGACCTTAATAGAAGGTAGTCCTAGGGATTAATGAGCATCTGAGGTTAATAGAATCAGCTCCACCCAACCAATCATTAATCCAGAGCCAGTGCCCTAGCCTTAGATCATTAGTGCTTAAAAACAAAATCAATTTTATGTGGTTTGGGGCACCTTTTGACCAGCAACAGCCACAATACAAATTCTTAATTTTGAAAATGACCTTTCTGCTTGATTTTTCTCTTTTTCGTCCTTACATTGCTCACTGTTCAGTAATGTGAAAACACAAAATGAAAATGCCAAATTTCAGCATGCTGTGATTTGAAATGCCTGGTTTATTAAGTCCTGGATCGTGTTGATAATAGAAGTATAATGGATTTTTACTTGGAGCGTTTCAAGATTCCCAAGCCTTACAAATGGAAGTTCTTAATGACTTGAAAGTATTTCCTGAAAACTTTGGATGCCATGTTTGAATTCAGCACAGTATTAAATAGGCTGGGTTTCTGCATGTCCTGCATCTATAGGTATGTTCTGCTTAAGGAGCTGTGCCCATAAACACTTGTGCTAATGATTGCTTTTACCAACAAATGTTGAATTTTGGGGGATTTTCAGAATACTAAACTAAATGGTAGAAAAATTCCAGTATCATTAGGTGTTTTGTTGGAGACTACAAAGGACTAATTTTTCTGATCTAGTGCATATGTATTTCTCCTTTTGAGCTGAATGCTAGAAGTGTAAACACTGATAGTAACGAGCCTTTACATTTTATAAAACATAAGGTTGAGCAGACAAAAATGATGCCACAACGTTGCTCTCATACGGGTAACATGCACTGGAAACAAGTACTGATAACCTCCTGAACTGCATAGACTGAGTCCTGTCCCCTCCCTGTTGGTATATGTCATGTACAAACTTAAATGCAGTACACTATTTTTATGATGGTTCAGATGTTAAGCTTCCTTGGTAAAATGGAGCTCTGTAATTAAAACTCCCTGCTATGTACAGATCTGATTATGAAGTATACAAGCTAAAGGAAATTGTTCGGGCCAAGGAAACAGTCTCAAGCACAAGGTTTTAATAACAACAGTCCCATTTTTAAGGTGTGAGCATCTGAATAGGGAACTCTCGTCTTTTGTGCCCTAGTGCCAGCAGCTATCTGATCTTAACCTGCAGCAGTAAGCTCACCGGAAGCCTAACTTTAAAAGCTGCTACTCAGACCTTACTGCAGAACATCATACATGGGTAGAGTGTCTTTTTTTTATGTATGCATGGTGTGTATATATACATACATGTGTAGTCAAAATACAAGAAAGGCATTATCAAGAATCATCATCTTCGCAAAATGTCATTACTAAAAAGTATTACTTAGAATGGCTTTTTGTCTGTTGTTTTAAAGTACTCTGCTCTCCTTTAGTGCAGAATAGCTTCTTGCTTAACTCCCTATGTTTTATTAAAACACTCAGAGTGGAATCCTAGCCCATTGCATTCAGTGGCAAAAGAACCTTTTATTGTCAGTGTTATTGTACCTAAACATGAAAATTTATGAGATTGAAAACAGTGCCCCTACCATAACCCCAAAATGTAAAAAAACCCAGAGACCAGAGGAAAATAACGTACTGAAAATTGACAGAAAATCCATTGGGCTATTTCAGTGTCAAGGCTTCCATTCTAAGGAATTCTGCCCATATTTTGGAAAATATTTCAGTTGTGGTAGAATATGTTCCAAATATTTTATTCACTTGAGAACTGTAATTGTCACACCTCTCCTCTAAATTTTATCTTAAGTATGACTGTTAGCTGCTAACACAACACTGTGTCTACTGGGCATAATTGTAAATGCCTGAAATTTCATTTGAAACCTTTTTTGTTTGATTTTTGGGTTTGTTTTGTTGGTGTCCCCTTTGAAATAATCAGCAATTACTCAAGTATAGTGACACTAGAGTCTGTTGCACTGTGGGGAAATGTTCACGTCATTTTTGCTGGCAGAGGGTAAGAAGTTCACACAAGCAAACGCTCCCCCAAAGGATGCAGCAGAGCATTACTGAAGTTGGTTTTTTAAATAGCAGTATTGGATTTCATAAATGTTTCTCTAGGATAATTTATTTACTGTTTAAATACCACTCACAATCTTATTCTAATAACTGCCTGGCCCTTCGTAGTGAAGCGATGGGAGAGCTTGGTGAGGCTATAAAAGAAAGGGCTGCTGCGGAGCCGGAGGTGGCGGCGGGCTGTGCGGCAGCCGCTGCTACGCGGTGTTCTGCAGCCCCATAAACAACGTGCTAACGAGCACCGGATAATGGCCGTGGATGCTTCATCGTTTCTTTCCCTGCAATTGAGCTGAAATGTTAAAAATATGGTAGGTTTGGTGGATTTTTTTTTAACAGTCTTTCTAGGAGAAAACAAATTATTTTGTTTGCTCTACGCCACCTTTTTAATAGCGTCTTATGGTATCACACAGAAGAGCAAACAAAATACATTCAGCAGCTGCAGAGAGCAACAGAGGAGCCGGTATTTCCTCCGGTGAATAAAATCAATTGCATCTTCAGAAGAGGTGTTTCCTTAAAACAAAGAAGAAAACAGGAGAGAGAACAGCCACCGCTGCCCCTTCCCCCCCAGCCCCCCCGCCCTGGCCGCGGCCGTGTGCCGGCGTTCGTGTGTCGGCTGTAGGTGTCACTGCGCTCATGGCTTTGGGGTCAGGTGCCTGGGATGTCATTGCAACCATTGAGCTGTCCACATTATTGAACGAGTCGGCGTTCAGATGTTCAGCATGCATGGGACATTGTCTGCTGGGCTGTTTGAGGCGCTGGCAGCAGAAGGTGACATCTGGTGACTAATGGGCTCAGATGTGAAAGCCGTTCCCACAGTTCCGTGGGCTGCAGCTGCTCTGCCACCGCGCAAGATGCAGGAAACGGGGAGAGAAGAGTATCGCTAGGAGAAATCAATGCCTTCTGATTTCAGATGAAGTATATAACATGGCCCCGGCTGCAGACATTTTCCAGCCAGGGTCTTCTGATAAATGACAGCAGGACGCAAGCACGGCACTCTGTCTTGTCTCCATTTACTTACCTCAACCGATCAACTTCTAACGGAATGGCTCCACCTTAGGAAACAAAGATGGACCCTTTCCAGCCAAAGTCTAGCCTCTGCTCCTTATTTTATCAGGCATCGCTCTGTCAAGAGCCAAACCACTCTGGTTTTGGTCTAAGCTCGGCTCCTCATCCTCTCCCTGTAATGCTTTTAAAAGGGAACCAGAGCTCTGGCTGTTTTCGCACAGGCAGGTATGTGTGAGGAGAAACTCATCTGTCATTTAAACTCTCTGAAACAAAGACTAAGCCAGAACGTGGTGCCCACATATTTCATGTTTGATCCACTGATCAGATGTGATTTGTCAAATTCTTTGAAATGGCAGGGAGGAGCCACAGGAAGAGCTCGGTGCTGCAGATGGTAAAAACTCTGTTATTAGCAGATGACAGCACAAACCACCGAGTGGAAAAGCACAGATAAATTCATGGCTGGAAGTTATTGTTTACAGCAGCAAAAGGATTAAAGCGGGGCTTTGTCATGTGTGGGGGGAAGGGAGCTGGGAGGTGAGAAAGGAGCATTCCTTAGTTCTTGTGCCCTTCCACTACAAGAAAATCAGCGTGATGGGTGTTAGGGAGTCACTAAAAAAAAGCTGACAGGAGACAGGAAAAGCAAGGACCTGAAAAGAGAGAGCTGTTTTGCTGTGCACGCACAGATAATCACATGATCTTCCATCATCCGAGCCTCTAGTGTGACGGAGGGAGGATAGTCACACGCATCAGCCTCATAAAATCTGCAAAAGCACTGCTCTTAATTCAGCCATCGGCTGCTTCCAGACCTCACGCAGGGAATTACAACGAAATTCTATTTGCAGACTGACATCCCTAATGCTGCTGTGTCCTTATGTTTACTTCAGTTAACTGTCAGCCCTTATAAAGTGCACTGCGCTACAGCTGCTGCTGTGGAAAAGAAAACCCTCAGAGTAGCTGCTTTGGGGGAGGTATTTGAGGGAAACATAAATAGAAGAAGCAGGAGGCAAAAAGAAACGAAATAAAATCTACTGGTGTATCTGCACAATGCGAGACTCAAAGCAGAGATCATTCAACCCTTGGTTTCCATGCAATTCTTGGGTTTTAGTCTTTGCTGATAAAATATTTAACAGCCATCTTAGCACTCAGCATAGCAATAACCTAAGAACATCCCAGTTCTCAGCCCCCATTGAGACAGAATTCCAGTGATGTGAAGTTCTCTCTCTCCCCATATGATGTGCTGTCTAGCCTAGCTCTAGTTCCCGTGTAGATTTAAAGGGGGGGTAAAAAGAAAGAAAGAAAAAAGGCATCTCAGTTGCAGCATGCCCTGTTTCCTGGAAGCTAAGATGACCCTGGTACTGTTATGTCTATTGCTCAGGTAACTGGTTTCCTGCTTTTAAAAACACAACAAGATAAAAGCTACTTAATTATGGTTCCAGTTATGATGGAACTCCCTGATAAAGATGGTTTATTTTCATGTGGACATAAACTGAAGTGCAATTTCTGCTTCCGCTCCTGGGAGTGTGCTTTATGGGGAAAAAAGACAAACCAACATGGAAATGTTGGTGGGTAGAAGTCAGTACTTTATAGAAGATTCCCACCACTGTATTATTTTACCATCATGATTTCTTGTGACATTTCATCCAGAAATGCAGTAGATAAATTGCTGGATCGTGATGTAACATGTGGGGTGGGGATTTTTTCTCTTGTCTTTTGGAATTGGTAGACGGTGACCACTGCCATTTTGACTGAGCAGCGTCTTTCCAACATCTTTAGAAAATTGGTCCTTAAAGGCTTTTTGGAAGAGGGAACAGTATCAGTTCTTGACATTTTTATTAGAACTGTCATGGATTTTGGTAGTTCTCTACTTGCCAGAATCAGGAAGTTGCACCATTCACTCATTTGCTGTGATTAAATAAGTAAATAAGCCTCACCCTTTCTCATGAGAAGTTTGGAATTTGGTGAGGCTCAGAAATTGCTGATCAAGTGCAAAGGCTCTGAAGTTTATCATTTGAAAATGATATATCATTCTAAATTTAGCATATTTAGGTTGCTGAACTGAATGGATGCCTATGACCTGATTCCTTGTAGGAAAAGTAGAACAAATATTATGATTTTATTTAAGATTGCCTAGATCCAGTTATACATTGCGTACAGTGTCCCCAGAACTCAGCTTTTCAGGTGGAGTTTCTGCATTGAACCCCAGAGCTCATGCAGAGTTATGAAGTAGGTATGTTTTATTACAGCACAAAGTAGGTATGTTTTATTGCAGCGCTGGGTGCAGGCAGGATTGCTCCATCAGTCCTGCACATCCCATGCTGGCACAAGCCACAGTTTGTCACAAGAGCAGGCATATTCATAATAGGAAGTAGGGTTATTACAATTATTTCTTGGAGTTCATTAGCATAAGTATTTTCCAACCCTGGTGGTCTGGAATGGTTATCTGCGATGAACATGCCACACAGTCTTCCTTCCAGGGTCTTTCTCATCTCTGGTCATGCAGACCCTTCTTTGTTGCTGATGTCAGGCTATCCCTGCTTCTCCTTCATCTCCTCCCTGCTCTCCTTAGTCACTTCAGGCCTGGGTTTACTAATTTTGGAAGAGTATAATCACACAGTAATTAATTACCTCTCCATTAGACAGTCTCTACCTTTTATTAATGAAATATTTAGCACTTGCATGCCCTGGAGCCAGGGCCTTGAAATACAGAGAGCAGCAGGTTGTCGAAGACCACTAGTTGAAAGAGAACAGGTGAAGGTGTAAGGGCAGGGGAAGAGAGACATATTGAGGAAGAGCACTGTTAGATGTAGGGTGGGCAGTGTGAAATAGCCTTTAGAGAAGCCTCTTAGAAAGAACATGGACTGGTAGCATAGCCTAAGCAAGGCTTTTTAGAGCACGGTATTGCTTAGGTAGTGACTTTAAGTGTCTTGGAGGAAGTTTCATGATAAATCTTGCATTTTAAAGATTTTTAAATGAGCTACAAGTACCCTTTTCTTTTAACTGCCAAATGACATTTTGTTACTGTGTGGAATAAGTAATTTTTTTTCCAATTTGTGATAAATTCCTAATGCTTGAGCAATAACAAAACTTCTTTTCTTACTGAAACTGAGCCCTACAACTCTTTTCTATGGATATCAGTTAGTTTGTCTTTAATCATAAATGAAGTAGTGTTACAAGCAAGTTCCTTTCAATATCACTGATATCAGGGTGTCTTAAGTTGTTTAGCTTTCCAAGGCTTCTGTTTTCCCATTTGTACTGTGACAAGTTTTGTGGCTTTTCATTGTCCAAGTGAAATCACAAAGAACTTATTTGAGCTGAATCTCACTGTGTTTCCAAAATAATGAACAGCTTCTCCAGAGAAGCAGTTTTCTCTGGATAGTTTGAGAAGACACAGTGGATCTTTACATATATTGTTATTCACCTTCCAGGAACTCTGTAGAGTCTCCATAGTAGTCTTTCTAAAATTTTCTGGAAAGATTGTTGCAATATATAATAGCAACAACCTTCAGAGCTTCAAGCGTTGCACATGCAGATGCTTTGATTGGCTGGCCTTGTTACAACCACGTTGTTATTCCTAGCTGTAAGATCTAGAAAATTAATCTGTCAACCTCATGCTGTGTCTTCATGCTTGGGTTTTCTGTTTGTTTCCCAAGAAAACAAAGGTTAAAGCATAGTAGCTGTGGCCATGGAAGCCAGTGAAGGAGGCATTTAGGAGACAGCATAACCCTCTGTATCTCTCAGAGCTGGAGGGAGATGGATGAGAACATACTCTTTTTCATGTGGAACACCTGCACTTCCCATGTAATTCTAAGAAACTTGTTAAAGGCTGCTCAGCTAATATGAATTGTCTTCCCCCCCACCCCCTTCGGTGAGAGCCTGTTAGGATGATAAAACGGACAGAAAGTATACGGAGTGAAGAAGCATTTGTAGTCTTCCTTGTGCGAACCTGGATCTGTAGGGTGTGCTCAGGCACATAAAAAGGACAATTCTCAGTGCTCAGCAATTTCTGTCATATACTCCGTTATTAGTTCTATGTCTGTATTGCTAATAACCTGCATCTCTAAAGCATGGAGGATGAGTGAAAGCCCAATCTGATTCTCATTACATTTCTAGTAACAGGGACTCGGCTAAAGGTATTGCTGTTATTAGCACTTACTGATGCCTTTGCTGGTAGAGTGTTAGTGAAAATGAAGTTAGAGAAGAGTGAAGGCTATGCTTTTTCTCTAGCAAGCAACTGGGTTTGAGGCCAACCTCAAATTAGTGCAATGGAAATGTACTATTTTGAGAATTTGTTGTGGGAGTGGAAGTTTATATTTACTTAGGATGCACTTTCAGAAGCTCCCATTGCTTCCTGGGCTGTGGTTGCTGAGGTTATATAGTCATCTGATGCTTAGAACTGCTCCACTGAACTGTGCTTTTCCCTATGAAGGAAAACATTTGCTGAACTAAAGACTGCATCAAATTGGGATGAAGGTAAATTTCTTATAGCTGATTTTATTTTCTGGCTTTCTGGAAAGTGTTGTCCTCTGTTACAAACCCTCTGCACAACCTCTGCTTCTGCTAGAATCACAAATGTATGTATGTGATCATACATACTCTGAAGTTTGATGTCATTACGTTGATTTGAAATAACTTCCAATATGCAATTGTTCCAAGTGGTATCCTTGATTTTCCTAACTGAAGTATCTAAATTCTTACGTGAAAATAGCTATAAGCTGTTATGGTGACTGATTTAACCTAGTGTCAGAAATGTTCAGGTTATTCTGCTGTTACGAATCCTGCGCTGTTTTTCTAGGCAAATGAGCAGAGTTAATAACATTACAACAATAAGGCATTTACTATTTACCAAAAACATTTAGCTGTGGTGTCTCTGGGGATTTATTTGGAATATCTGTATTTTCACAGCTGCAAAATACAGGTGGTGTGGGTTGTTGTTGAATGACTATGACATGTTTTTCAAAGGCAGAAAAATGAAGTCAACAGTCACGCGACTAATTGACAATCATTAGTGAGTTGATCTTTTGCACCAATTGTTGGTTTAAGGCTTGAAAAATCTATCATTATCCCTGACAGCAAAAATTAGCCTGGTGAGATTCCAGCTCTCAGTTGACTAATTAACTTCTCTAATGCAGATAGACTTCCACCAGGTACACTTAGGAAATACAGCCATGGCAAGAACGGTAAAAATCCTCAGACAACAATTCATTTGAAGGTAGTTTCTCTTGGGAACTGTGATGTCAGGTGATAGATGAGCAGTCTGTCAAGCACTGAAGGAATTAAGTAAAGAAAACGCTTTCTTGGTTGCCTTAAAGGAGATGGTCATGCCTAAAGTGAAATATCTTATCAGAATTCCAAAATCTGATTTTTAGATTAGGGAGCTAACAAGTGCTATCTTCAAAATTATATCCAACCCAGTTGGTGCTTATGATTTGAATCTTTTCTTGCAGGAACTGCTAGGTTGATAGTTAGCACTGCTGAAGCAAAACCCTTCTTAAAAATCAGCACTGCAAACCTGCAGTGTAGCTGAAAGTGGATTGGTAATTTTGTACTATTTGACTACTTTTGAAAATTGCACTTCTAATTCTGTAGCAACGAAGTTATTAATGGAAAAAAAGACTGTAATTAATATTCAACTGGGATATAGAGGTGAAAATACTAATACTAATAACGAATTTTGAAGTGGTGGGTGTATCACAGCAGATACGTAAAGGTCTGTCAGGGAAAACTTGACATTTCCTCTTTTGACTGAGAATGATCCAGCAAAAAGGCATGTTAGTAATGGTAAGTAGCCAAATGCTAGATGGAAAGCATGACATGACATGCAGTATGAAGAGATGAGGCATGTCCATTGTGTTTCTCAAGATTTTTTTTGCTTCATTTTGTTGTTATTCATTAAGCTGAGATTGCAACAATGATATAGCTTGACAAGACAGTATTTAAAACATATGATTATGCTCTGCACACTGATGTATTTCATATCATTTGGACACTCCCATGGCTTTGTATTCTGATCCATTACTATCATAGACTTTTTCTGACAACCTA
Organism: Pogoniulus pusillus; assembly: GCF_015220805.1. NCBI lineage: Eukaryota > Metazoa > Chordata > Aves > Piciformes > Lybiidae > Pogoniulus > Pogoniulus pusillus. The sequence goes on along the minus strand of NC_087269.1, from coordinate 45,470,114 downwards.
ATGAGTTTATGTCATTAGTTTTGTCTTCATCTACCTCTGGGTGTTCTGTATGGTTGTGAAATAATATGTGCAACTTTTCAAATGCTTTTTAACAGAGTGGTTTCACATAACTTATCATCCTCTCACATTTTATTTCTAAGTACATGTGTTCAGTGGAAATATTGGAGTCTAGTGCTGCTCAGACATGTTGATACCAGCTTTTAATGTTGGTTGCTTGTAGATATTCAATTGATGGAGCAACTTAAGTGTCTGATTGTGTTTATATATTTCTGCCAGGTTTAAATGCTGTGATATTTCTTTCTGTTTTCTTGTGATTAATCCCCATCCCCAAAGGAAAAAATAAGGCCCAACCAAAACAAACAAACAAACAAAACCACCAAAAACCCACAACACAGAAAACAGAGTTTGATTCAAGCTTCAGGAGCTGGGATGGTTTGCCTCCCCACCCTTCAGAAATCATCCCAGCCTAGACTCAGCCAGCTCTGGAAATATGAATGAAGCTTTATGTTTACAGCTAGCACAATATACAAGCAGATATTTACAGTATATACAGTTATAGACAGAAATATACAAGGTAAAAGGTAATACAGAAACACAACTCCCCTCCCAGAAACCTGAGTCCCCAGGAGGGGCTCCCAACCGCCCTTCCACCTTCTCCCACCCCTCTACCTTACCTCAACCCCAAGGAAGAATGGAGGGTTGGCCAGGGGATTAGGCATCAAAGTGGATTAGTCAGAGATATGTCAGAGAGGCTAGAGAGAGAGATGCAGCTCAGCCAGTTCCCCCAGAAGAGGTACCTTATCTATGTTTGGTTTCTTGTTCTTATACCTCTCAGCAAGCCTGTGAGTGAATTAGACATCACCATTGTTTTTTTTCTCTTTCACAGCCTGCCATCTAATCCTTCTCACCAAAACATTCTAGCTAGGCTTAAACTAGCACAGGAGTTACTTTTAACCACTCAAGAACTGCTAACATTACACACCAAAGTCAGAATAATTAGTCAGTGTGTAACTCAAAACAATTCAGGGCAGGAGAGGCTCTTACCCTCTCAGCTGCAGTATTGCAACATGCTGCAATGGAGAGAGCAGGTCCAGACTGGTCACTTACTCTGTTTGAATACCAAAGTATTCAAAACAGTGTTACTTCCAAGTGTACATGTGCATTTTTTTCCACACAAAAAAAAATGGCATGTGTGTGCACTTGTGGTTAAGTGTGATCTGAATTGATCTGCCCTGCACCCAAGTATGTAAATGGTTGGTCAGTTACTAATGAATAATTTTAGTCCTTAAACTCAGAACGGCATACATGTGTTCTTTGTCCACTCATTTTTCTCAACTCACTTTTGTCCATGTCCATCATGTACTTGTAGAAATCCTACTGGCCTAAGTGCATTTCACTTGCAACTGGTTCTTTCCATTTTTTCTGTTGTCCTCAGTGGTTTTATTCCTTAATGTGGATTGCAGTGGCTAATTTGTTTCATTTGGGTCTTCCTTTGTGAGCTGTGGTTGCGGACAAAGTCTTGCATTGAATCTTACTTCAGTGATATACTTAAAACCAGAATCAGGCCCTCAGCAGTTACTTGAATGTTTAATTTGCTACGTGGTAAGATCAGTAAACATGTACTCCAGCACTGGTCACATATCAAAGGCATTCTAGAGAAACCAAATGTGCCATATGAGAACTATGTGCTGTCACAATTGCAGATGCTACACTGCATCTTGCTTCGGTAGGAGGAGTTTCTGCATTCCACCCTTGGCTGTATCACCAAGGTTGGAAGAGACCTCATAGATCATCAAGTCCAACCTGTTACCACAGAGCTCAAGGCTGGACCATGGTACCAAATGCCACGTCCAATCCTGCCTTGAACAGCTCCAGGGATGGTGACTCCACCACCTTCCTGGGCAGCCCATTCCAGTGTCCAATGACTCTCTCAGTGAAGAACTTTCTCCTCACCTCAAGACTAAATTTCCCCCAGCATAGCTTGAGGCTGTGTCCTCTTGTTCTGGTGCTGGCCACCTGAGAGAAGAGAGCAACCTCCTCCTGGCAACAACCACCCTTCAGGTAGTTGTAGACAGCAATAAGGTCTCCCTTGAGCCTCTTGTTCTCCAGGCTAAACAATCCCAGCTCCCTCAGCCTCTCTTCATAGGGCTTCTGCTCAAGGCCTGAACATCTCTGGGAAAATCGTACTGTCTGTTTTCTCATTTGAAGAATGAGGTCTGAATGGCTTACTTCACAGGAAAGCTAAGTAATAGCTTGCAAAATTCTGAACATTTAAAATGTTCTGTACTTTACATACCATTGTTTAACTAAAATATATAAAGCAACACAACATGCCTTGTTACTGCTTCTCGTGCAGTACCAATTGGTTTCTCTCTATTGTGTCTGTCCCCCCTCCAATTAATTTCTCTTTCTGTATGCTGTTTTAAGATTACCTAATTACCTCTAAATAAAAGGAAATGTGTTTCTGTTTTTTTTTTTAATGGCAGAGCTTAATTTTTACCGATCTTATTAAATAGTAATATTAATAAGACTTAACAGTTTTCATACAAAGAGAGAGTGAGCTATGGAAAACATGAATATGTTTAACTAGCATAAATCAGCTTCAGCCATTTTCATTTCCACTGTGTATTAGGTACTTTCTGTAAAAGAAGAGAATTAGACATGAAAGAATGAATTTTGACTTCATTGCTTATAAATTATTAATACCTTTATGACTTGAGTTACCCAAAGAGTAGCCATGCAAAGAATGATTAGAAAGGTGCAGCTTTCTTGAAGTTTAAGAAGCCAAAACAACAGGGTGTTGCCCATTTCAGCTTTTGTTTAAGGCCTATTTGGTTTGACAGTCATATTTCCATGAGTTTTCCCATGTGGTTATGTACACTTTTATATGTGTTCTTGCAAAGGTGGTATTGTACTTTGATTGTCTCTGCTTTTATATCTACCTCTTGACCTCCCAGTCACATTTTAGCAGTTCTGTGGTTTAACTATATGTTGACTATTTCCTTTTGGGCCACTGATATGGCAAATTCCCTGAGGTTGGTGTTTTGGGTTTTTTCAACCTGCAGCTCTGCTTTCCTTCCTGTTCTCAGAGGGACTTCTGTGCTGCTGCAATTGTCTCCTGTTCATTTCTTCAGTCCTCTATTATGGACTCATCTCCACTTGTTTCTTTTTAGATACTCAAGTGAATTTTAACTGCTTTGGTTTTCTTTTATGTTTTTTCCTCCCAGTTTGAATGTTCCCTTTTAGTCTGTTCCTACTGTTTCTTTACCCAACTCTTTCCTATTCTCAGCCCTTGGCCATGTCTGTCTTGGCAAGGTTGACCCTCTGGGATTGCTTCAGTGGCTTGGTGAGTCTTTAGGAGTAGGAGATTTAGGTATCTGAAGGCTGGCCAGGAGTGGGGGGACAGGCTTTTTTCACTTGCTCCCTGTCATAGGACAAGAAGCAATGGGTGTAAGTTGCAGCAAAAGAGGTTCTGCCTTAACACAAGGGGGAACTTCTTTACTGTAAGGGTCACAGAGCGCTGGAACAGGCTCCCCAGGGAGGTTGTGGAGTCTCCTTCTCTGGAGCCTTTCAAGGCCTGTCAGGATGTGTTACTCTGTGATGTGTGTTAGATAGGATTGTCCTGCTCTGGCAGGAGGGTTGGACTTGATCTCTCTGGGTCACTTTGAACCCCTAACATCCTGTGATATAAAGATATTTGATCTGAAATACTTTTTGTTGTAATTATTTGTACTGCTGAAAGAAATTGCAGTGTTATTTACAGAAAAGTACATGTTTAATGTATACCTTTGGTAGCTGTTGGGAGTTTTGCCACAACTTGTATCACAACTTGTGGTTCAAAATTTCATACTCCAGTGGCAGTCTCTTTCACATCTTGCCTGATGTGAATAGTCATTTACTTTTGGCTTTGATTTTGTTTTGTCTAATTTTGCAAACATTTATGCTCACCAAGGAATTTTGGCTCAGATTCTATAGCCACTGAGAAATGCTGATATTACCAAGTGGCTGGAGAGCAGCCAGGCAGAGAGAGACCTGGGGCTACTGGCCGACAGCCAACTGAACATGAGCCAGCAGTGCGCCCAGGTGGCCAAGAAGGCCGTTGGCATCCTGGCCTATATCAGGAATGGTGTGGCCAGCAGGACCAGGGAATTCATTCTGCCTCTGTACTCAGCACTGGTTAGGCCATACCTTGAGTACTGTATCCAGTTCTGGGCAAAGTTCTTTAAGAAAGATGTTGAAGTGCTTGAACATGTCCAGAGAAGGGCAGCAAGGCTGGTGAGGGAGCTGCAGCACAGCCCTACGAGGAGCAGCTGAGGTTCTTTAGCCTGAAGAAGAGGAGGCTTGGGGGAGACCTCATTGCTGTCTACAACTACCTGAAAGGAGTTTGTAGCCAGGTGGGGTTGGTCTCTTCTCCCAAGCACCCAGTGACTGAACAAGGGGACACAGTCTCAAGCTGTGCCAGAGTAGGTTTAGGCTGGGTATTGGGAACAAATTCTTCACGGAAAGAGTGATTTGCCATTGGAATGGGCTGCCTGGGGAGATGGTGGAGTCACCATCCCTAGAGGTGTTTAAAAATACATTGTATGAGGCAGTGCCATGGTTTAGTTAATTAGAAGGGTTAGGTGATAGGTTGGACTTGATGATCCTAGAGGTCTTTTCCAACCTGGTTGATTCTGTGATTCTCTGTAGTGCTGATACTCTGAAAGGCACAGTCAGACCAGATTGCATGTTCTGGACTTTATGCCCCAGTCTTCAAATCAAGTTATACGAGTGCTGAGGCATTAGTGATGCTGTAATATTATAGTGTTTTATGTGATGTGGAAGTATCTAGTAATCTCTGATAAAAGGATCTCAAAAGCTATTAAAATTTTGTGCTAAATTATAAAAGAAAGAACAGAAGCTTCTCTGTTATTCCTTCTTTATTGCCAGATGGATTAGTGTTAAGATAATGAATATCCAAGGAATTAAACATGATTTGTCACTTGTTGCAAAGTGTTGCCCAGAATCGTAATCCATCATCTCTTTTTCACAAAAGAAGCTTAATCTATGAATGAGATCTCAGAGCTATTACTATCTTCATAAGAAATGCCTACTGCCACTATTAATATGAAAGCAGGCTAAGCTGCAGCAGTTTAGCAGTCAAGGCAGGACCTAAGGGTTTTAATGAGGGTACCTGCGTTTACAGTAATGGGTTAACTTTACTCCTGGTTGCCATCATGTGTGACTATTCTGTTTTTCCCTGCAGCATGCAACAAGCAGAAGGAATGGTCAGCAACTTAAAATATGAAATGCTGGAAAGGTCATGATACTACAGGATGCCATTGTTTTTCTCAGCTGTCTTGCAATTAGGATATCTTGCTCTTGTAGCAAGAGTCATAATGAGAACTGTAATGAATACAACTTACAGCTGTTCCTCTCACCCAGAAGCTGAAAACAAAGGACAGGTGAATTTGTACTAATGAGGACCCAGGCAAAGTAGCTTTTATTTTGGTGAACAATTGTTTCTCATTCATGTGGTTGTGCTTACACTGGAATTGTGCAAGAAGAAAAGGATAGTTAGATTGACTTCTACATGAGAGGATTATTTGAAGGATATTTTGAGTCAAACTTTTTAAGATTAATAGAAGTTTGGTGAATTTGCATTATTAAAAAATATATATACATACATATTTGGAATGTCTATGATTAGGATAATAAACTTAGGTTGAAAAGATCCAAGTCCTGGCCAGAGAACTGATGTAGAATTTA